>NC_142600.1:8981549-9328424 GCF_041222555.1 Hakea prostrata | reverse complement strand
GACTGCCAAGTGCTCTCAGTGAATGAAATCGTGACGCCGATGGTTCCATCAGGTCTGGTCTTCCCCTCGAGATCTACCTTCTCAAACATCCCACATGTTGCTAGGGTTTCGAGTTCCTTCTGAAGATGGGCTTTGGTGTAAATACCGCCGGGTCGGAGGGAGACCATCTCGAAGAATGAATCTTCAGTGCCGACAGTGGCCCAACGGCGACGGTCGAAGAAGAGAATTTCGGAAACCTTGTACTTCTTAAATCCGCTAAGCTTGTTGAGCTGAACCACGATGTCGGCGGGAAGGCCATGCGAATCCCATTCTTGAAGCTCGGGTTCTTCATCTCCAGCTATCGCTGGCGACGAGAATAACCGTGACCATAAACCGCCACCTTCACCATCACCGCCGCCACCATTGCCATTCCAACCCCACCCGCCGCCGCCGCTGCCGCCGGGTCCACCGTTGCCTGGGCCGTGACTAGCGGGAGAGAAAAGATGAGGGACAGAGGAGGATATGTGAAAAAGGAGACCGCAGGCAGAGGAAAAACCTAGGACCCTGGGAATGAGGGTTTTAGGTTTAGAGGAGCAAATCGAGGGCTCAGGAGGAGGAAGCGAAGTGAAGTGATCGCATTTGATGGTGTTTGAAGAAGAATGACAGGATGAAGAAGTGGGGTGAGAAACGGAAGCGGTGGCCACTCTCCGCTGGGAGCTGATGGAAGGGCCGAGACTGGAACTCAGCAGCTGCACATTACCGCAGAACGCCATCGTTACTGCCCCCTCAAAGAGGGAGAAGGGTTGATAAGGGGATGAATTGAACCTTTTTTTTTGGTAAAGATGAATTGAACCCTGGAGAAGATAAATTTAGCCCAAATCACCACTCCGTCTTTCTCTCTGTCACTAAGACGCAGGGGAAGAGTACTGGCTTCCTATAAATCGGATGTCTTCGGAGAGACGGGTTTGGCTCCAACTGCTGGAGAAATCTTCCAACAAATGACTGACCGATAGGATTCAATCATTTATGATATTTTAATTAAAAAATTTGGATAATTGGGTAAATTGAACGACTCTATTTAGTTTATAATTATCTAGGATAAATATCACTTACCTCCCTCTTAGGTGGACAAATACCACTTACACCCCCTCTTTTTGGGTAATATCACTTTCCTCTCCTTTTACTTAGCAAATATTTCAAAAACATCCCTCGGTTAAATTTCTCCATTGGTTAAAAAAATAAATATTTATTTATTTAAACCATAAATTATCGTAATCACCCTAATAGTTAAAATAATAATATTTTTAGTCAGGATAATTTGGGGTTTCAAAAAAATATTTAATGGTAAAAGTTAAATTTAACCAAAAAATTATTTATGGGGGAGGTGTTTAATAGTATTTGCTAGGTAAGAATGGGAGGTAAATGATATTATCGAAAGGGATGTAAGTATTATTTGTCCAACTAAGAGGGGAAGTAAATGACATTTACCCTAATATCTATCATTTATTAGACACTCATTGATATATATATTTTTCTCTTCTTATACAAAAAGAAAAATCGTCCGCTCTACATCTTTCTCACTTGTGTATTGCAACTATCAACGTAAGGTAATATTTACAATACCAAAAAAACAAAAAACAAAAAAAAAAAAAAAAAAAATGTAAGGTAATACATAAAAGATGTGAAGTGTAGGGTTGAGATTAAAGTCTCTCCAAGTGCATAGTATGGATCACCTCCTCCTTATGAGAGAACAATGTGACGTTTTTCCATCACACAATAATAGTGAGTATAAATATTAAAAAAAAAAATAGTAAGAGTTATCTTGGTTGCATTTCTAATGTTATTTTTGGCTCTAAGATTTTATATTATAAACATCTCATTAAGAAAATAATCTGCGGGTTTCTACGTTTGTGTTCATCTTACATTTTTTGAATACTTTGTTGATGTGTGGAATTTATCAAGAACATGTAAACACATATAAACATTAAGTTCTCTCCAAGTCTCTTGTGTTTGGTGTTCAAACCAAATTTTTTTTTCTACAAATAAGTAAAAATAATAGAACTAATATATACAAATGAAAGTTGGCATCTTGATAAATTTTAGTGGATTGTCTCTGCTTATTCTACTCATTCTTCTTAATATTTGTAAAAATTGATCAAAATAAAGCATTTAAAGATTTTCAAATGATAATACAATTGCTAAATATTCACTAAACCCATCATTCAAATGGCAAAGGCTTTGACTAGCTTATTGTTTGCATGTTCCAAAGCAAAACAATTAAGAAAAACAAATGAACACTTAAGGGTTTTTTTGTCTTTTACATTTAAATTAAATTTATTTCATTTATTTATAACGGGTTTTACGAGTTGGTTTGGGTTCGGGCTAGTTTCGAGCCAAACTGTTCGGGCGGGGCCCACATGCGAACCATTACGGCTGAAGTTATGCCAAATACCGTTAAGCTTCGGTTCGAGGGGCGGCTATAAAGGTGGTCCGGTTTTAATGGTTCAAGTTAGGTTTTGACACCCTTAGTCTCACCCTATTGTATAGTTCAAAAGCATTAGAAACGTAAAGGGAATGTATTGTTCTCTCTTAATGGAAAGTGATCTAAACTCCCAAGTGCAAGTGAAAAGGTGATAAGTCTTTGTGGTGTGTGTGACTAACTCAAATCTATGCTACTCATAAGCTCTAGGCTCTACACCTCAAGGCATGGATCCCACTCCTAAGTCCTCCCTCTGACATGGGATCGGTTTTTTGGGGTCCCAATAATCCAAAGTTTTGGTACCACGAGTTGGAGAGCTTGTGGTTGTACCATTTTACTATGCGTGATGATGATATATGATATCCTCTTCCATTATAAATAATAAAAAATCATTGTACCAAGAAAAATAAAAGGGATAATTATTATTGTCCCCTTGTAATTTGATTTTATTACTATTTTATCCACTGTATTTTTTAAAATTACTATTCAAACCTTTAACTTTGTTAACAATTACTAACGCCCCTTATCGTTAAGCTCAATCAGTTTACTGATAATGTGACATCTATATATTTTTTCAAAATCCAAAAAATAACCATATAATTATCTTTTTACTTATTTACTATTTTTTCAAGTTATAATACTACCCTTAATAAGAAAAAATTAACTTTAATTTCACATTTTTTTTTTTAAAAAAAACCACCAAATAAAGGAAAGATGTGATTTTTTTCTCATTAAAAAAAAACTAAAATATTAAGAAAATCAAATTTAATTCAAAACTAAAAATTGGAAATCACCTAATATATGCTGACCATTATGTATGTTATCAAATTTTCTATCAATTAGATTTTATATGCTAATTTGTTTGTAAAACTTCAATCATGGTGATTCCGAAAAATTTAAGTGAAATGTGAAAGTTTCAATAATCATAAGTATATGGTCCCACCAAATCTAAAACTAATTATAAAATATAAGATTTTAAGGATATAATTGACATGCAATATAGTTTTTTTAAATGAGGGTAATCCCATATTTTTTTACCTCTTAATTTTAAGGGCAAAATAAACATTTCATATTTGATGGTAATGGTCACTTAACACCTTTAAAAGTGAGGGGGACAATAGTAATTTCACAAATAAGGAGATTTGATTAGTAATAAAACCAAAGTATGAGGGGGCAATAGTAATTATCCCAAAAGAAAAAAAAAAAACCCATCATCGGATGCTTTTTTACCGCATGATAAATGTGGAATCCATGCGGGATATTAAAGATGTGTGGTGGAATAGCGTCAAATAATCATGAACTTTTATTTGATGGGTAGTGATTCAGACTTGGATGGATTGTGATGTGTTAATTTGTTAGGCTTGAAGCCAAGGAGATCTACTTGGTGCTGCGACACAATATAGGTTATCGGTCGAGATCAAAACTTGTGATGCCTTGAAATGAACGGTCGTTGCGATCTGGACCATAGGCTAGCGTATACCGCGCAGCACTGATGCAATTTCAGGAGCCAACTAGCCAAGCATGTGGCACCGCCAGCATAAACCCCAAGGCCTAAACCCGCCCGTCGCCCAACACCCCGTACAGGTTTGAGAGTTGGATTAACCGCCGGAGCAAATGCTTCCCTTCACCGTAGTAAGGCTCAGAACTGCGGTGTCCAGAGCCGCTCGAAGCACCGGCATTGATTTTCGATCTCGAAAACGTTCCGTCGTCTTTCCCAAGCTATTCAGGTTTTACGGAACGAACGCCCCTGACGTCGACCCCGTTTCTCTTCAGATGATCAACTACGCACTCGATCACGCTAGATCTCAGAAATCAGGTCCATCTCTCTCTCCTATTCCAAAAGATGATTTTTTTTATTCAGTTGGTTGTCTGAACCATCGCAAGTGGACAATTCCTCTTATGTAGATCTGTTTAATTATTTGTTCACAGACGAATCCTACGCACAAGGCCGCCTAGTCCTAGAACAGTGCCTCTCAGGTAATTTACGTGAGGGGACAGACACTTCAAGGGGAATGGTTCTACTCGCCATGTCCAGCTTATTATCAGAAAGGTTCGTCAATCTTTGATGAGATTCCAATGGAAATTCTTTTTAGTTTTAGTTATTATTTAATCACTGACACTCATAATTGCGGTCAATTCACTCCTTTTTCTCCATCAGGGGAAATGTCGATGAAGCAATAGAGAAACTTGAGAAAATTGAAGATTTGTCTGCATCTTCTCTGGGTGTTAAAGGTTGGTTAATATGTTCTTCAGTTATTGTTGCATTTTACACTAGTGGTGTTTGGTGAGGTTTGCTGATTCGTTGCCACTTGCCAGTCTTGAATTGTTGGAAATATTCATTCAGGACCATGAATCTGATTAATGGGAACAATATACTTATTCCAACCATAGATAAACCACAGTTGACAAGGGTGAACTCAAGCACCGAAAGTAGCACGAAATGGAAAATGCATAATGAACCTTAAGAAATAAGTTAGGTTTGAGTTGTGCCTCTTGTCACCCTTTCCAGTAGTCGTTGGACTGCTTGCTTTCCTCTTTTTTATATCCCTCATACTCTCTTGTACTATTCAATAAAGTTTACATCAAATGCTTGTTAAGGTTAGGTTTGAGTTGTGCCTCTTGTCACTTGTCACCCTTTCCAGTAGTCGTTGCACTGCTTGCTTTCCTCTTCTCTATATCCCACGTACTCTTTCGTACTATTCAATAAAGTTTTCATCAAATGCTTGTGTGTATATTCTTCAAAGTTGCGTTCTATTGTTGATTGATCATAAACCCATTTTGTGCCTCAACATGGGCTAGTAAACTAGTGTGATGACTGTTGGAAGGGCCTCTGTGGCTGTTTTATCTTGGAGGCTGTTTCTCAATTACTCACTTTGCACCCGGGGGGGCATCTACAGTCTTAAGGAGAGCAAGCAGTGGAGTGACTCTGCCCTGCAGATTCCTCTCCTTCATGCATTTTCAGGATCATGATGCCCTGTTTGGTGCTTAAGTTTGCCAGTGTCAACTGCAATGTACCCCTTTTCCTCCTGTGTTCCCTTATGAATTAAATGAAACTAGTAAAAATTTTTTTTTGGGACGAATAAAGAAATATATTAAGCAACATGACCAAATACAAGAGGAGAAAAGTGGGGGGGGGGACAAGTACCTCAATGAAACTAGTATTAACCACTCATGCACTTGAATTTGCAGTTGCTTCAATGGAAGGTCTTGTTGGGCTCTATCTGGAGTTGGCAAAGGTTCGTGAAGTGACTCTTCTTGCTAGTCTTTTCCCAATATTTTTTTTGGCGTGTTGAGAGGGGGGGGGGCAAAAGAGGTGTTGGATAGGAGTTTTTGTTTACTTGAATTCATTTTGGAAGATCCTTCTCCCTATATAGGATGATGCTTCATCAGTGGTCGCAGATAAATGCTTGCAACTCTTTCAAAGCAATGAATCAGAAACTGATTACTGTCCTGATGGAGGTGTTCTGGAAGCTAGGGCTAAAGCTCTCAAAGGGCTAGTTGAGCTTTTGCTTGGTAATATTGAATCAGGTGTGGCTGAAAATCTATTTGTTCCCCATGCATTTTAATTTGTAGGGTTTTTTATTTTTTTATTTTCTTGTGCTAACAAGAGGCTGACAATTTGCTACTTCTGGTTTTGCAGCAGAGTTGTGCTTTGGAGGTTCCGAGGACAAAGAAAGTTGCTCTGGTAGGATGCTTTTAATTGGACCGAGGCCTTGTAGCAGACGTTGTTGGTTCTGCTATATATTGATGGTTTCTGTTTATAGGCAATGTTGCTATTTCACATGGAGAATACTTGCATGCAACTGGAAAATTTTCTCTGGCAAAGCAGTTCTACCAGAAAGCAATTCAAGGGGTATCTGAGACTAGAGCTTTTGTTGATCCATCTTCATTATCTACTTGTAATATGCTACCGGAAGAAGTTCTTTTGGGGGCCACCTGTGCATTGGGACAGCTTGAAGCACATGCGGGGTATGCTTTTTGTTACTTTTTGATCTTGCATTCAGCTTATTCCTGTCTACTCCTTTTATGTTTGAGTCCTGAATCCTGCATGTATTGGTTCCAGAAATTTTGGAGAAGCAGAGGAGATACTGACAAGGGCATTAACAAAAGCGGAAGAGTGTTTTGGTTTGTAACCCTTGCTTGCAGTCATTAAATTGAGACTCTGTAGGATCTTTTAGGTGCATTGCTTCCATTTGATAAGATGTTGGGTGTATACTGTCTTGTTTCTCATTCTCCTCTCATCGCTGTTGTATCTAGGATCACATCATCCGAAGGTTGGGATCATCCTAACTTGCATAGGGCTCATGTTTCGGCAGAAGGCTAAGCTGGAGCATTCAAGTTCTCTTTTGATTCAAGAGGTTGGAACTGATGCATGCCTTCACTATTGCAACTAGAGAATTTTTAAGAACAAAGCATCTTTGGTGATTTATTTAGTAAATGCCATTATATTTGATTAGTGCATAGGTGAAGCAGTAGTTCAGTCATCAGTGACTTCAATTTGTTCAGTTCTAGTTCTCTGATAAAGCTGATAGGTTGATGACTGCACGCAGTTGATTTATGTTTAATCTTTACTTCCTTTTAAAGTCTTAAAGTTAGTTTTTTTATTCAGTAACCTTTCATATGATTCTTCTCTTCTTATTGGTGAGTATAAGTTCTGTTGATATGCTTTGATATGGACCTTAGTAGTTCACTCAATGTGCTACCTCTAGGGACTTTACAGGAAGGCAACTGAACTGCTAAAATCTCCACCTTTGGAGAGTGAAGGTATACCATTCTCGTTCAAAGTCTGTTTTTGTAGTTTGACTTTTATTTTTCAATTTAATTTTCAAACCAGTTAAAATTCCTTTGATGCTGGTGCAGAATGCAAGGTTAGAAGAGATATAACAGCCCTTGCAAGAGGTATGGGTTGGCATCTAAATGCTCTTGTCATGCATTGTGGACTTGTCTCTTTGAGTTAACTTTATTACTTTATTTTGTATGAAGGGAATATACATTGTTATATGTTGATCTCCATGGCCCTTGAAAATGATTCATATCCATCCTAATTTGTGACCTTGCTGACATTTCAGATGTTGGGTTATAGCTGTTGGATTACCTAGTCACTGAATTATTCCCACCTCATGTTGGTTGATCTGATGGCTTTCTTTCTTTCTTTTTTATATGAATATTTCTTCTCCCAATTTTGTTCTAGACTAGTTGGCTCACATAAGCAGAATCTCTTGATAGTGATGGTAATTGACCGTCCAATGACTTGGAAATAAAAACTACATCAAAGATGCCACACTTGCCGTTTCCAATCCAAGTGATGAACCAGGACCCCAATCAAGATTGAAATCAAACCCATTTACGTGTTAGACATATATCTGTCTAGTTTTTTAGGCTAAAGTTATTATATTAGATAACTTAATTGCAAAAACAAGTAGTGAACTCCTAATTGTGAGAAAAAGGATTTTTTTCATTGTATTTACATGGCATCTATTGCATATGTGAAGGTGGATATGCGGATATTCTGTGTGTTCAACAAAACAGGAAGGGAGAAGGAGAACGGATGAGGAAGTGGGCAGAGACTGTATGGGGAAATCGTCGGCTTTCACTGGCGGAGGCACTGGAGTTATCAGATCGTCATTTAAAGGTTCCAGTGATAGATACTCGTGTCAGCAGAGTACTGTAACAAAGTTATTTATCAGTTCAAGATTTTGATCAATAATGTATTAGGTGTTTCAATAGAAGTATCTACTGGCTAATGCATTGCCATGAATTTTTGCCAACCCAAGAATTGTATATCCACTACATGGTGATCTGAAAATCCGTATACATAGTCTATGACTGAACTAAATTTGTATGAGAGTTCAAAGTGGAAGTGATTTTACCAGGGTTTTGTAACAAGGAGCCTTCTTTTTTTTTCCTGTAATACCATATGTATTTCACCACTAAAATGATATGCATATGAAATTGGACAAATGGATCTGCAGCACAGATCAACTGGCCCTTAATTTTCTAAGCAGGCATTCTGGTTTGCTTTCAAATTTAATGTTTTAATTAAATCTTTGAGCAGGTGGTGAACCTTATGCTTTTGCGGTAGTGCGGAAGGTTGTATTAGACATCTGGTGTCTTTCATATTGCGTTGACTGCTATTGTTTGGAGATGGTACCGCCTCTGTGAAGATGATTCCACCCTTGACGCACTTCTTATTCGAAATGAAGGGCTCACTGGCTCAGTACATTGAGGAGAATGGGAATAGAAGTACCAGATTTTAACATAATAACAACAGCACATGGAATATCAACAGTACAACACTCCAGAATTCAACAAAAGAAATATTATTCAATGTTATGTTGAGACCGAATTCTTGTAACCGACTTAAAAAATGGATCTGCATCTAACATATTTTGATGAATGATTCGAATGATTCAATTTTGGAGATATGTCCAATCTGTTTACTCATTAGATTCTATATATATTTACCTTTACCTCTGAGGTTCGTGTGAGATTTGAATTTTTTTTTTATGAGAGTTTTTGAATCGTTGTTCTCGCTATTTTACATAATGGAATGTTTTTCTTCTTCACCCATAGTTGACACTCTCCTCAGACGACAGGCGTTGGAGATGAAAATCCCTTCGCAGTTTGAAATTCCAGAGAGCCCTTGTTGTAAGCGCGACGAACAACAGTTGGATGAGTCTGTTTTTGCTTAAAAACCAGGTTGCACCGAGAAGCCAAAGGAGCCAGACAGAGATCGCCTCACCTGCTTGTCCATCATTCCAAAAAAACCAATTTCGGTCGAGAATCAAATGAAATTGTGTTCCGGGCGATTCGAGACTGACTGCAATTGCAAACTGAAAATCGCTCCGACAAGAAGATGAAGGACGGCAAAAGCGAGGCATGTTTCTTCGGTTCCCGGTTTATTGCTTACGACACTCTCTTGCATTGGCAGCAGCAACCATTATCACCAAACCATCATTTTCCCGCTCCCCTATAAACTGCAGATATCAGTCTACGTTCCCAGAAACCGATCACACTGCCTGCGATGTGGAGGAGTCGTCGAGTTGTGAGGAACTTGAGCTATTCGCTCGGTTGCTGCGAAATGGGTCAGTATCTAATCCTTACTGCCTCAGCAGACTTGTCTCTACTTGTGCAAACTCGTCATCTCTGTCCTGGGGTGAGCAAGCTCACTCCGCAGTTATCAAGCTCGGCTTTGATTCTAACGTATTCATCAACACTGCCCTTGTAAATATGTACGGGAACTGCAACAACATTTTGTTGGCACAACAGGTCTTTGATGAAATGCCTGACAGAAATGTGGTTTCTTGGAATTCGTTGGTTTCGACTTATCTTCGTGCCGGGTTTCCTCATGTTGCCGTTGAAGTTTTCTTGCAGATGCTTAGACTTGGTTTAGCTCCGAATCCGTCAACCATCTCTGCTATACTAGTGGCTTGTTCACGATTAAAAGCAGGGGAGTTGGGAATTCAGGTACATGCTCTTGGTATGAAGTCTGGTGTTTCGTCTAATGTCTTTGTTGGAACAGGCTTGATTGACATGTACTCGAATTGCTTGAATATTGAGGATGCCAAGAGAGTGTTTGATCACTTGCCGGATACAAATACAGTTACGTGGACTTCAATGGTTACTGGATATGCTCGTCATCAACACTCTTCTGAGGCCATGATGCTGATTAGAAAAATGCAGCGCTTGGGTGTTAAACTGAATGGCATAACCTATAACAGCCTTTTGAGTTCATTTTCTTGTCCGAATGATTTGGATCAAGGCAAGCAAGTTCATTGCCAGGTGACCAAACAGGGTTTCGAATCCAGCACATATATCATTGCTTCCCTCATGACCATGTATTCAGAATGCGGTTCTTTGGAGGAGTTCTGTAAGATGTGGTCTACCATGTCAACCCAGGATCAGATAATATGGAATTCTGCCATTGGCGGTTTTTCTCATTTAGGAAAAGGTGAGGAGGCCCTTGAGTGCTTTACTAGAATGAGGAAGGCTTGTATTCCAATTGACTTCTTCACGTTCACAAGCGTTTTAAGAGCTATAGGTATCCTCTCAGCTTTGGACAAAGGGAAACTAACTCATGCTCTGATCCTCAAAACTGGCTATGCATCGCATGTGAATATCCAGAACGGCCTTGTTTCCATGTATGCAAGATGTGGCTCAATCAATGATTCAAAGCAGGTTTTCTCATCAATGGATCATCCTGATTTGGTTTCATGGAATTCACTACTTTCTGGTTGTGCTCGACATGGTTATGGTAGAGAGGCTGTTGATTTGTTTGAACACATGAGAAGAACTGGCATCAGACCAGATCAGACCACTTTCCTTGCGGTTCTGTCTGCATGTAGCCATGTTGGGTTGCTTGATAAGGGCCTTGAATATTTTGATTTAATGAGACATGATAAATCACTAGAACCCCCAAGATTAGAGCACTATGCTTGCATTGTTGACATCCTTGGTCGAGCAGGGCGTCTCAATGAAGCAGAAAGTTTCGTGAACAACATGGGTATAGAGCCAGGGCCTTCGGCCTACAAAGCTTTGCTTAGTGCCTGTCAAGTTCATGGAAATGTAGATATTGCAATCCGTTCTGCCAGGCAACTTCTTAAACTGTGGCCTGATGACCCTGCACCATATGTATTACTAGCAAATGTCTTGGCAACCGGGGGTTGTTGGGAAAATGCAACAGAAATTCGCAGACTTATGTGTGAGAGGGGAGTGAAGAAGAAGCCAGGTTATAGTTGGATTGAAGGAGCTCTAGTCCCCGGCAGCCCACAAACCGAGCGGCCATCCAGCGGGAGAGAAAGTGGAAGGTCCAGCACCTCTGTTTTGGACTTGTGTACATAGTAGATGATCATGTCTCTAATGTTTAAGTAGAATGATTTATTGTTAATATCCAACTGCAGTTTTTTCCATTGAATTCTGTAGGAAGAAGAAATTCAATCTTTTTCTGGTGAAATTGAAGGGTGATACATATTCATTCATTGATCATGATAGATACAGAACAATGGGAGTGTAGTAACGATTCAAATACAATCACAAAATACAATCCCAAGTCAGTAATAACAGTCCACAATATTCACTCTTTGAGTACTCAAAGAGGAAGGTCGAGTCCTTTACCCACATCAACTCCAATTATCTGAAGAATACCCTTGTTCAGGATCTGAATCACAAACCATCAAAGAAAAAGCTGAAGTATGAGAACAACCGAACAACTGTTAGAGTGGATTTAATTTCTCAAGGAAATGAATTACCAGTTCAACTATGAAGGTCCCAATAAGGCCGATCATACAAGCTCTGGAGTTCCATATTTCTGCAGTTTTTGTGAAGCCAAAGAGCGGGGCTGAGAATTTCGGCTCTACCTTTGGCAATTCCACCTGAAAATTTCCTGACCCGTTAGATCTTGGCTTCCAGTTTAGGTCATAAACTGAAAAGAAGACGAGATGAATGGAGAGAAGGGTCTACTTACGCCAGGGGGAATTTTTGCAGCTCGGACTCTGAAGGAGACGAGCTTCTGGTTCTTGGTTCTGTGTTGCAGATTAGAATGGTGGAAGAGCGAGGGACGATGAGTGTGATGAGCAGCAGTAAGAGCTCTGGCTTGAATTGGGGACGATGAAGAAACGACCGATAATGAAGCCATCGCTTTCTTGCTGTCAGGTTTGCTGCGACTTCCACCACCTCCTTATCAACTAAATCCTCTATATGCTCTATGCCACACACTTTTATTCACTATGTTCGCATAATTTTATTTTTGGGAAAATTTCCCATGAAGAGATTTTGAAAAAAAATAAATTTATCTAATAAGATATTTTTAAAAAATTTACTAATGAATTCTATTTTTGAAAATAATTATCAAATCTTAAATTTTGTGAGACTTTTTTAGTCCATCTAATATTCTACTATGAATTATGAACTGACCAAATTACTATCAAAGTTAGTAGGGGAGAAATTTTTTTTTAATAATAAAAAATATAATGTTAGCAAAGAAAAGGTAAAATTTTTTTTTGGAGAGTTGAGGTTGTGCACATTGACTACATCGTCATGGGAGATGCTTCATGAGAATTTTACCACAACTTCTTCACTAAGTTAGGACAACTCTTGCGTTGGCAAAAAAGATAAAAGTTACTAACTAGATTTATATAAATGAAAGACTTAGACTTTGAGGGTAATTTAGTTAGTTCATAGTAGAATGTTAGTTGGTAGAAAAAAATTATTATAAAATTTGGGATTTAAAAATTATCTTAGTAGGTAAATGTTTTTCAAAATTTCTTCATCTAGGAAAAATTTCCTTTATTTTTTAGGTAAAGGTTCACATAATTACTACCAATGATATTTTTTTTTCATTTTCCCCTACGCTACAAATTATCTTTTCAATTCATTTGTTTTTTTTTTTTTTTTTTTTTTTTTTTTTTTTTAATCTATTTTATTTTATATTTATTTTGATAGGTTTGTGATTTTTTTGGACATCATCAAGCTAATCACTAAGACTAGAGGTCCAAAAGCCTACTAGAGGATAGGAAGGAGAAAGGGGAAGGTGTGGAGAGATTGGGTATACAAGACCGATTTCAAACGCATGGGTCAAGAGAAGAAGCGAACGGTTATTCCAGTTAGAGACCCAGTCAACGGTTATATTAGGAAATTACCATTTGTACGCCGCCATGTGTGTGAATGGAGCCCACAAGCTTTTTTAATGGATCTTCCTGATGACACGTGTCGTTTTATATTGCATCGAAAAAATCCCAGAATCCAAACCTCAGGTTGAAACTTATAAGCCTTTATAACTTCCTCTCGAGATTCTCTGTATTTGAAAGTTACAGAGAGGAGAAAAAAACAGAACAATGATAAATTGAAAGAAAATTTGCATTTACTCGCTCAAGATATATCGATTGCAATTTGTAGACACAAAATGGCTCAGATGGAGCGATTGCACAGAAACGTGGGAAGTGGTGGATCTCAACATAGTGGACTCACGATGGAACAACTTCTCAACTACGGTAACAAATTTTCACCAACCCTTCTTTCTTCTCCTTTCTTCTCCTTTCTTCTCCTTTCTTCATGGTTTTTCAGTTTGTGGTAATCTATATATTGGTTAATGTTTGGAATCCAGACACCACACATTCCCCTGTTTCACATGAAGAAGAACAGAGTCAGTCTTCCAGGAAATCGGTTCTATCAAAAATGAAAGAGAAGACCAAGAGATGGAGAGACACACTGGGCAAGAAAAAGCAGACTTCTGAAGATAATACCACCCCTGCATGGGGTGTTAGCTTTGAAGATGAAGATGAAGATGAGGAGCAAGACGTAGAACCGGAATATTTGGGCGCCCCCAGTAATTCACTGATATCTCCTTTCTCCCTTTTTATTTTTTATTATCAGGAATTTTCATTTGGTTATACATTTCGAATGTCTACAGAAATTTGATTAATTTTTGGGATTTGTATTGACACTTGAGCTTTCATCTTTTCTTCCCACTACAGTGTATGAATCAGAATTGGCACCTGAAGTGTGTAAAGAAGCAGCGAGACAACATCCAAGAGCAAACCCAGTGATTTCTGATAAGCATATGCTGGCAACCAATTTCACCACTCAACGCCTCGAAGAGCTTGACGAAGAGAAAGGAAATCGGCATAACGACCCAAATACTCAAAACAAAACTACCACCCAAACAGTGACTAATAAGCTTGCCCCGGCCCGTGATGCTGTCACAGCAACACTTGCTCCTGCTTATGCTACTGTTTCTGATGCCACCCGCCAAATTACTTCGAAGATTATTCCTGGCAAAGCAGATAGCTCCATCATCTCTCCCAGCACTAGTGCAAGGAACATACCTATCAATAGTACTGCCCGCGTGGGAAGCGACACCCACACAAGCATTGGCGATGGCATAGTCTCGTCCAGCATGCAGACAACACGCATACTAGTAGTGTTTCTGGTGTGAAAATCGGCACCAACACCGATAGTGATATCATCTCTCCCAATACTGCAAACAACACAAGTATTGCTGGTGTTGCCCGTAAGGGGACCAACACCAACAGTGATATCATTTCTCCCAAAACTGCAAACAACACAAGTAATGCTGGTGTTGATATCAAATCTCCCAATATTGCTGGTGTTGATATCAAATCTTCCAATATTGCAAACAACACAAGTACTACTGGTGTTTCTCGCAAGGGGACCAGCACCGACAGTGGTATCATCTCTCCCAATAGTGCAAACAACACAAGTACTGCTGGTGTTGTCCGCAAGGAGACCGGCACTGGTAGTGATATCATCTCTCCCAATACTGCAAACAACACAAGTACTGCTGGTGTTGTCCGCAAGGGGACCAACACCGGAAGTGATATCATCTCTCCTAATACTGCAAAAAACGCAAGTACTGCTGGTGTTGATATCAAATCTCCTAATAATGCAAACAACACAAGTACTGCTGGTGTTGCTTGCAAGGGAACCATCACCAACAGTGATATCAACACAAGTACTGCTGGTGTTGCCCGCAAGGGTACCAACACCGGCAGTGTTGATATCAAATCTTCCAATATTGCAAACAACACAAGTACTACTGGTGTTGCTTGCAAGGGGACCAACATCGGCAATGATATCATCTCTCCCAATATTGCAAACAACACAAGTACTTCTGGTGTTGCCCGCAACGGGACCAGCACTGGCAATGATATGATCTCTCCCAATACTGTAAACAACACAAGTACTGCTGGCGTTGCCCGCAAGGGGACCAGCATCGGGAGTGATATCATCTCTCCCAATACTACAAACAACACAAGTACTATTGGTGTTGCCCGCAAGGGGACTGGAACCGGCAGTGATATCATCTCTCCCAATATTGCAAACAACACAAGTACTGATGGTGTTGCCCGCAAGGGGACCAACACCGGTGCTGGTATTGGATCCCGTCAGCAGCAATGGGACAAAGGGGTATCAGTAAAAGAGTATCTAACGCACAAACTGGAACCAGGAGAAGAAGAGAGAGCACTTTCTCAGGTGATCACTGAAGCCATCAGTCCAAGAAAACGCACCACCGGTGGCCCTAAACATGAAGAGGGTGTGGTGGAGAAGGTAAAGGACGTTGTTTCTTCTTTGCTTTGGTCCTCCAATGATTCCACACCATCACCCTCAGCAACAATGACGACAGCAAAAACAAAGCCATCAAACAATGTGTCCACAAAAGCTTCTATCTCTAGCAATGCTAACTCAGGTGAGTATTATTAAGTTCTAATTAAGCATGGGATAGGTGATTATCAAAATCTTGGTTGTCACCATACTTCATCAATATCTCATCAATATCACGAAATTTTTCTTGGTTCTAATTCTTGCAGCTGTTGAGGAAGAACAGGAGATGAATAAGGGAAGGATTCTTCAGGCCAACTAGGAGTCTCCAATACCTTACTCCACCAACACAGCGGAGCTACAGACTGCGACAGAAACTCTGCAATTTTTGCTTAATTAAGTTTCTAGCTTCATGAATTAGTTTTTTTGGCTGTTGTTTCTAAATTGTATTTCTTCATATGACAATAAATGAATGGGGGGGGGGGGGGGGGGGGGGGTTTTTTTTTTTTTTTTTTTTTTATAAAAAAAAAAAAATAATAAAAAAAAAAAATATAAAAAAAAATAAAGTGTTTTTTTTTTTTTTTCCCGGGGGGGGGGAGCAGGAGGTAAAGGGGCCTGGGCCCAACCTCCGGGGGGCTGGAAATTCCCAAAATGTTGATTTTGCATCTTAACAAAGAGGCTTGCGAACAGAACTGCATCACAAGAAGAAGATTGGAAATTTTATCCTCAATTTCACAATTTAACTTTAATATAACAATCATTAATGAAAAATCAACAACAATAAGAACTATTAAAGAAGAAAAAAAGGGTTTCTGTGTTTCTAAACTAGGAAGGATTCACGCATTTTCGCTTTTTTGGATTGAATTTGGAATATATGGGATCTGAATGAAAAATATTGTCGAAGTTGAGGCAATAGCAACGAAGATGGGTTCCTTGGTGATTGCGTCGATGGGACTGGACGGCAACAGGATTGCCCACAAGCCATTCCAATTTATGAAGGATCCCCTACATGTTCTTTCATATCTTTGTAGCGTTTCAGAAATATTTCTCCTCCTCTTTAGAACCTGTTACTGTAGAGGGATGAGATCTTGAATGGTGGAGAGAGGTTTTTCGTTTTCTGTGTTCTAGACCAGAGCTGAAAGGTTGAAACTGTCTTGAAGTCTCTTCATGGAGCAGCATCAAGATAAAGGCTACTCAAGTGGGCATTTCAAAATTTGAATTTCCGTTTTGATTTATTGCCAACAATTTGCTAAATGGCGTATACACAAGGCACTACATCATTGGAGGATAGCTCTCAATAATAGCCGACACTATCAAATGAAAAGAGATCATGGGTTCAATGCCCCTTTGATATAGGTCTTATGTTCCCCATCAAAAAAAAAACCACCCCTCTTATGAATATCTCCCTTGGATTCCTTGGAGGGGCTTTGCCAATAAGTACCCAATGAGTTATAGATTCAACCATATGTGATGCTCTAATTCAAAGGTTAGGACAAATCGAATGAATGTTTTTTTGTATTAGAAAAATACACGTGGTTGAACCTTCTAACTTATCAAACACTCATTGAAAGCTTTGTTCATGCATGTTTCTCTCATCACCAATTTGCATCTATGAAGCCAACCCAACTCTTTCCAACTCTCTACCAGTAACATCACCTCCACACTACCAGATAGTTTGGTGGAGAGGGGAAACAAGTTCGAACCCTCTAACCTTCTCTCCAAAGGAGCTTTGACAATGAGTACCCAATAAGTTATAGAATTCAGTCACACATAATATTCTAATCCTAGGATAAAGATAAATGCAATTGAGTATCTTAAATTATAGATGAATTTTATAATACATTGAATACTCATTGAGAGATTCCCTCAAGCAGAAAAGCCAAATACATCACCCCCACTTTCTCCACCACACGATTAGGTGAGATCCCCACTTTAAAAGCTGTCAAAGTAAAATCCCCTAATTGTACGAATGTAACAAGAATGGATTGAACGGCAGTATACATGAAAGTAGAACCACACTCTTAGTTACTCAAACCGTCGTTACTACAAAATTCATACAGATCTGCGAGAGTTTACATATTACTATAACAGGCAAACCTAGTGCAGAAAGCTTCCGCACAAATAGTCTAGAGAAATAGAGTCTAGATGGCTATTTTTCCTACGTAATTTAACCAACAAATTTTGTTGGAAGACTATTTCAATGCCTGAACCTTCTGACTGGTTCACCAACCATTGCGCCAAAGCCTGCCCCTAGTTTATGTTTTACTGTATGATCGATTGATCGTAAATCTCCTAATCGATGACACTCCAGACTGACTCATGCCTTTGGAGTAGGAACATGACCTTATAATATTGTGCGTAACGGGCATATATTATTCATACAGGAAAATTTTAAATTACGCGTTTGTAGCACATTGATCACATTGGTTTTATATGCATGTAATCTTATAGCGAGCTACAAGGATCACACGCTTGTTCCCATAGGTTCTGCAAATTTTGGCAACCTCCATGAAACACAAGGAGCGATTATACCTCTTTAAATTATGGATGAGTACCATCACAACATTAGGAACATAAACACATCAGAATTCACTTCATGCACCTACTAGACATCACATATAAGCTCATATTTGAACCCCGAAAGCTTCAATAAGGAGCAGAGGCCATAAAACTCACTTCTAGACAGTCGAGAAGACCAACAAAGGGCCAGTACTTGCATTGCATGCATCCGATTTTACTGCAACTGATATGATGAAAAGCTGAAACCTGACTTTCCCTCGTTTGTGGACTTCAATTCAAGCTTCTGAAAAGGGCTGCAAGTTGATTCGAGAACATATTCTCAAATTCATTGTTGAATTAAGAAAATTATATTGACAGAACACAACAAAATTGTGAACAGAAGGTAAGATCCAAGAGCAAACGAAAGACCTAGCCAGGATCCAAATGAAATCTTGAAATGAAATGCCACTTGAGTCCCATTCTATGGGTAACTCTCAAGTTTCTAACCCATCACATGTTAGACAGCGCAGGAGAAATTTGTTATATTAAGCATAAGCAATGTTGGATCTTGTTGGGTGTAGGATCAACACAGCACAGATATTTTTGCTTTTCACCAAGGATCAACTAGAGTTGCACAACATACAAAATGACCAAGAAATGCAAAAACAACCAATGTTCTTTTTTGCACAGAAGGGGGGGGGGTTGGGGAAGGCGTTGGCAGACAAGGTTTGCAGTCAAATTTCCATATCTAACTACGGCCTGATCCTGCTTTGATGCAATTTCAGTTGACAAGAAACACCCCCCCCCCCAAAAAAAAAAAAAAAAAAAAAAAAAAAAAAAGAAAGAAAGAAAGAAAGAGAACAAAGCCCGCAGGGAATGCGGTGAGGTAGATCAGTCATAATCTTTTTGGTGTATACACAGTTTAAATGTCAATAACACCCTTCCTCTCATATTCTCGAGTTTTATTCATTGCCAAATTTCCAATGACAACAACTAGAAGGTTAAGATCACTCTTCCTCTTCACCACCTCAGTTATCAGGGACAGTAAAAGGTAAGGTTTTGGAAATGTTTGAACACATGAACCAAAGCCACAAAATACTGGCCAACCCCAATTTGTTCTGCCCTTAAACATGCAACTGAGTAATGATTTAAAATGTAAATGGGACAGGCTCAGAAGGCAAATTGAGCATGTCGGGGGTGCCAAGTTCTGTTGCTGTAAGGGTCGAAGAAACCCAAGAGAATCTTTTCACTTGATATATTTTTGTTCAATTCAGAATTGTCTTCGGGCACATTGTTAAATTTCCCCCCCTAGTGGGAAAGGGGATGGTTCCTTGGAGAATGCTTTTTGCTGATGATATTGTTTTGGTAGATGAGACATAAGTAAGGACTAATATCAAATAAGAGTCATGGAGAGTAACTTTGGAATCAAAAGGCTTTGAACTAAGTAGAACAAAAACAAAATATTTAGAATGTAACTTTGATCATGATCAGACGGATGATGAGGTGATAAGACTTGAAGAGAAGGATATTCCACAAAGTGATTACAATAGGTATCTCGGTTCAATCATAAATAAAGAAGGTAATCTAAAAGATGATGTTCCCCAAAGAATTAAAGAAGGGTGGATGAAGCGAAGAGGTGCACCTGAGGTCTTGTGTGATCGACATATTCTTTTGAGGCTCAAAAGAAAATTTCTATAGGACTAGCTATGCTATATGGTGCGAAGTGTTGGGCTCTTACGAAGCATCATATGTATTAGAAATGAGGATGATAAGATAGATGAGTGGCAAAATTGGGAAGGATAAGGTAAGAAATGATTATATTGAAGCAGGACTAGGAATAGATTCAATAAACGATAAGCAACGAGAAAGTCGACTGAGGTGGCACAACCATGTTCACAGGCTTTCTAAATACCCCCATTTGGAGTAGAATGAAGAAATTAGAAGAACTAGAGGCAGATCAAAGATGATCTTGTATGACCTTATGTGAGCTGATTGAAAGGCAAGGATCCATGTAATTGACCCATTTAGTTTGGAAAAGGCTTCTTCTTCTTCTTGTAGGAGGGCAAGTGGTTGATATTGCAGTTATAGCCAACAAAGGACTTAGATCTTTAGTTTCAAAAAAATATGGAAAAAAAAAATGTAATTAAGAAATATTAGAGAGCAACTCAAATCAACAAGCAGCCATTAAAAAAACATAAAAATTGTGTTACTATGCATACCTGCTGTTAGGATCATAATAGAAGCCATCGATGGAGCCATCACTACAAGAGAAGCAGACGTAGTAAAAACCAGCAATGGTTAAGCCGCAGTCTATTCCAACATTCACAAAGTATTGCTCTTTCCACCTCTGAGCACGGAAAACAGAAAGGCCTAAATTAATAATTGATGCAACATAAGCTTCCTCGATAGTTGCTGAAACATTTGAGAATGTAGTACTACCATAAATACATAGGGGTAGTTACTCAGATCCAAAGATTTACCACCATCAATCTCTACTTGACCCTGAAAATGGAAAAGATCATTCAGTAAACACAAACTTTGCACACGAAAGACGACAGTGATTTTTCTCTCTTAATTTTGTCCTTCCTGTGTGTGTGTGGGTGTGAAAATCATAATGTCTTACTAGGAGTGAAGAGAAAGACTGAAACTTGGACCAGTGCCTCACATCATCATCTGGCCTGTTAAAAAGTAGCAGTGCTAAGTTAAGGAGCATAAAGGCAGCCTACTTTTCCTAATACAAAGTACATAAGCACCAAATATCATTCAATAAACCCATTATAACCCACAACTATTTCTACCAATTCAAAATAAGCTTTCAAATAATGCCCCATAACAAGGGATTGGAGAACAGTAACATACGTTGCTTCCCACTTGCCAGTGAAGAAAGTATAGTTCTTTGTATCAACGATTTCCCCCTCCCAAAATGTCACCACCTGAAATATTTATTTGAAAAAAAATAAAGAATATAAAATGCCGAATGAAGCAAGACCTCAGATAATTACTAAAAACATCTTCAACAGGCTATAGGAATATACTCAAATGCTGAGACTTTTATCTGATTCTAGGTAAATTAAATCAATCATTGAGCCAACTGAGACTTCTTTTCATCTTTCTTTTCATTGTCTTTTTTGGGTGCGTGTTTGTGTTTGTGTTTTTTATTTTTTTTTGGGTGGGGGTGGGGGGTTGGGGGTGAAATGCTGCTATGGAACTTATGGAAACATTCTGGCTGACCACCAGAACAGTAGTTGACCTAAATGAAGCACATGCTTCGATCAAAGTTTTTAACTTGCAAGCAGTGGGTTTTTGGTTATTCAGATTGGTAAATTTTTCCTACAAATGATTTCATAAGGGTATTATGGTGGAAGCCTAATATGAAAAACTTTCGAAAAAATGGTAACTTATTGCAGAACAGCAAATCAAAAAACATGGTCAGCATTTGCAGGAAAAGCAGAGGATAGAGATAATGCAAACAATGCAAAGGATAATAATACGTGGCTAGGGAAGTGAGGTGATGGCAATGATGGCTCAAATGTCTGTGATCATCAAAGAAAAAGCCCAACATTAACAATTTGACTTACAGAAGCAAGTTAAACTTCCTCAATGAAATATAACATCTGAAAAACATGGACATGTACGCAGGTGTCATTAAATGTAAACTACACGAAGGCAAAAACTTTTATATCATACTACTATTTCAAAAGCATGAACCGAAAGAACAAGGCTACAAGTTTATTACCTAATATACCCTCATATATTCTTACTAATTTCCTTATGAACCCTTTGACTCTTACACTTCTCAGTAAATTTGAATATACTTATACCCTTCATTACTCTCTATTCGTTCCTCTAGATTGTACCTAGATAAATACTTATTACAATAATTGCACAACTATAGTAATAAAATAATTACATCTTATTTGTAGTTTCAATAATTGAAGTAGACCTAATGGCTATTGGCTAATATAAATCATTTCAATTAAAAAGATGGATTTTGATCAAGTTTGGCCTGGATAATATGCAATGTTAACATGAATTATATAAATCATTTTAGGTAATTCATATTTGAAAAAACATCACTATGTGCATTTGCATGTATAACCTTACTAGTATTAAGAAAAAACACAAGTAACAGTCTTTGAACTGCACGAACACTCTGCCAGCTAACATGACCGATTAATAGCTAAGTTTCAAATGGTATTTCAGGCGGGGAAACTTCTAGTAGTCCACTGCAACAATATGACATAGTTACTGATAGAGCCCTAGGATCACAGTATTATGCTATATTGGGAGAGGAATGATTTGTTGAATATCTGGCAAACAACAGTTAGGGAAAGAAATCAGATCTAGTCCTAAGAAGGAGGTTGCTGAATAAAGAATGATTTGAAGGATATTGCAAAATATTTACTACTGAATAAGAGGGATTTGGGGACAAACAGAATATTGTCAATGATTTTTAGAATATTGCAGAATATTTACTACTGCATGAGAGAGATTTGGGTTGATTAGGGGTTATAAATAGGGGTAAGATGTGAGTAGTAGTAAATGATTATTTATGTGAGTGTTTGGGCAGCCGTAGGCTGATGGGCAACAATGTGTTGTGGGGGTGACTGGCACCATTGTAACCAGTTTATCATTGTTCTTCGTTATTCTATCAATTAAATAATATCAGTTTTGCATTCAATTCGTGGGTTCTTATCAATTACCCATTTATGCGATGCACTTCAACAAACAGAACGAAAATGAACAGACAATAATCTAAAATGAAACACACAGAAACAGGAAAAAATAAAGCCACAGACACATAATTATGCATTCTTCATGGAGAGAGATCTTACAGGTGTGTCAGCAAAAGGAACATTAAGTGCTTCCATTGTGCCACATAGATAACCATGATCAAGGTCACAACCCTGTATCCGCACATTAACCCTCCAAGCTTCATCCTTCTGTATACTTGAAACGTTTTGAGTTCCAGCAAAAGCCTGAAAACCAAACTTTTTGTGGTGAAGATTAAAGAGTCTAAATTTGATAGAATTAAAGTCAGATCACTTGTCAACTAATTTAGTAATAGCACACGACAAAAATTCGGGTTACATGCATTAGATTTAGGCACAAGTAATATGACACTTCCATCAATCGCCATTGATGTAATATCTAGCTTTCAATGTTAAAATGGCATACCAAAGTATTTCAGGCTGCCTTGGTAATTCCCACTCCTGTGAAACAGGTTTGTTCTTGAAGAAGCGTAATAACAGGGAATCAGTCCCCATTTCTTCATGAACAGATTGGGCCTACTAAAGCAAGCTGATTGGGTTCACCAGCCATGGCCTGAATCAAGTTGCTTTCTGTGAGAAAGCTTCCTATTTGGGTTTCATTGACATTAAGCCAGTTGCGTCCCTTTCCTGGCCCACAAGACAATTTCTTGCAGTGGCCTAAAAGTAATTTCCTCCCAAAAGCTACACAGTGCAGCAGGAGCTTGTCTATCTTATTTGCTGGGTCAGTGCCCTATGAAACAAATGAATGAAGGACTTCTAACGAAAAGGAAGCAAGTTTCTGTGATTGTGTTGGACAATGGTCAAAATTCTATCTGAATGGGTTTAGCTTCCAAGAAGCTCAAAGACACTAACGTCAATGATGCTGATGGCACCTGGTGGGTCTTCCTGGGTTTCATAAGGTCTGGGCACATATACACACATACTGTTGTATAGTCACTTCTATTTTTATGTTCTGTATGTGCCTATTCTTGATTAAAGAGCTCTCTTTTTTTGGGTTGGGGGGTGGGGGGTCGGCAAAGACGATGAAATAAAGGGGGTAAAAAGAAAAACAATATGCTGTATATTAAACAAGTAAATGTGACAGTTAATCCAGTGTTCAATCTCTCCCGTCTTTCCATTTTAACTTTCAATTCTTTACTGAGTTTCCTGAAATTTTCTAAGAATTACCACCACCCCGACAATTGAGGAGGCAAAGTTGCAACTCAAAAATCATACTTGGCAAAAAGAACATAGTCCTAGCATCAAAACCCATGAAACATAAAATAATAGAAATGTGTGGAGAATGTTGAGATCTACATGACAACTTAGGAGGAGGCCTAAACAGATGGCAAAATGAGACAACTGTAGTCAGAACTACATTACAGCTTCAAAAACATAGAAAGATATCTCAAAGTTCCACTTGGAGTTAGTTAACTTTCATGAGATCTAATAGAAAGCTCACCCGTCCTACACTCAGGAGTGTAAAAGCAGGAGGAAGAGCACATCCCTGGTAAGCACCTTGGCACAAAAGAACACATTCTATGTTAGAACGGAGTATATCAACACCATAGAAGCCAAATAAGTGTAAATCAGAGGAAGAACAGTATCAAAATATGGATCTGAAGCATCATCTTCTTCATGGCATTCAAAATAATTTGTAAAAAGCACCAAGAAGTCCAGTCCTAAAATTAAATAAGTCCTATTCTGCTTGCCTTATTAGGTAGAGTGGTAGAATACTTTTGCATTTTCTTTGCCTCCCCCCCCCCCCCCCCAAAAAAAAAAGAAAGAAAGAAAGAAAGACCCCGCCGGGGGGGGGCTCTCTTGGGATCAAACTTTGGTAAAGTTGCAATTTCCAACATCCTGGTTCAATGTAGGCTGTTCTTTCTTCTTTTAATAATGATATACACGGGGGATATAAGAAATCAAACTTATTTATAGTGTAGAAGAGGAAACACTGAAAAGCAACCTCCAGTTCTTTCCAACAGACCAGGTTGAATTGGCAAATGAGATGGATTATTGCTGAACTTGCACAATTTAATGACGAGGAATAAAATGAGCACAACAGGTTCTTACAGCATTATAAATAGTGGCTGCCCTTGGAGAGCAAACTGCCACTGTATCCAAGAAGGGTTTAATCGAGTGACATTGATGGCACCTTTACTGCTGAATTTCATAAGTACTGATTGGTAAAAATTGGAGCACTATAGTGGCAAGACATTTCAGGTGCTAGTCATGAGGAGAAACTACATAGCAGTTTCTACAAGCAAAATTGTGATTGTCAAGGTGTATAACATACACATGAATACCTGTTATGCAGGTGCATCCTATTCTGTCAACTACATTTTTTCTTTCTCCCTTTGAGAAATTACATCGGGGCATTCAGACAAATTACATGACTTAATTTTGGGTGGGTTTCTTAAGGGGGAGACGAAACTAAATATTTTCTAGAGGGATCCTCAAATGTCTCCCGGATGTCCTCTAACCGAGCCTTCAGGCATTGTTCTCACTTTTGATTATGAAAAAACATCATTATATAATAATTTTTTAAAAGAGAGAAAGAGAGGTCACAAATTCAACTTTAGCCGCACTATCTATTTCTCAAGATGCCCAGGGCAACAACGGAAAACTTCTGATCAACATAAAAAGAAGTGTAACCTAATAGATTCATTTAAAAGAAGGGGAAGGGGGTGGAGGAGAAAAAGAGTATTACACAAAACAAACAAAAAGCAAAAGCCCAAAGAACATTTTAACCCAAACATATAATGCCAATGAATGACCGGAAAAAAAATACAGTAATCGCTTACAAATTGAAAAAGGGACACACCCAGTACAACAAACTGCCAATAGTGGATAATTCTAATTGACGTACAAATATCTTCCACACCAACACCAACGCTGCCCCCCACCCGAAGAAAGAAAAATCACCAGATTATCAGAATGCTCGTAGGTAGGCAGGCGTCATGGAGTTGCTTAGAAGGTAAGAGGCATTGGAAAACAGAAGAACCAGTTGGCCCATAAATGCTTTTCAAAATCAAAAGCTAAATTACCCTAATCCTGTCCTCATGAATGCGCTCGACCACGATACGTTTCCACATCTATAATACAACAAACTGGAAAGAGAATCCAAGTTTTATCTTTTTCTTGTCAAAGAATCTGAGGTTTATCAGTACCTGAAACTTGCGAAGGTGCCGAGCTTTCCACCACCCTAACGGGCATCTTGCCAAACAATCCGTCGGACAAGGTTGACTTCCTGTCTGAACCAAGAAATCACCAGACGAAACGCAACAGACTGGAAGAAAATCAAAGAACCAAAGAAATCACAGATTAAACTGATGGACCGGAAGAAAATAATAAAATGCAGAAGTGAATCTCTGAGGAAGAGATCGAATAGTGGTTCAACCGAAAATCAACCACCACTGTATCACCAGGCGGTCAGGACGAACTCCGAACCGCATCTGGCTTCCTACACGGCGACCGATTCCAGAATCCAGAGTTCCTCCTTGAAACCGGACAAGTGAAGGTATGACCGTATAAACATCGGCTCAGCCGGTGCAACCAAATTGGCTCGAGACCAGAGAAGGTGGCGAAGAGTCAATAGACACGCAAGCGGCAAGGCCGCTAGGCGCACTACCAATAATAACGAACCAGTTCAGCCGGTTAGAGTTGGACCATCATGATGCCCCCCACTCACACTCTCTTATTGTTTGGGGGAAGAGTGCAGTAGAACGCTACGGAGAGAAAAGGCTAAAAATAAAAAATACAAATTACTCCAACCAACTTCCTTCAATCTCTCCCTCTTTCCCAGTGTACTTAATAGGTGTAGATGTAAATCAATTAATATTTGTTTGTTTTCAAGATTGTTCAGATGCGGGTTCAGATGCTTGCTAGACATTTTAATTTGAAGTAACTACAGTTCAGCATAAGTTAGGTTGAAGGACCTGAGTTAACATCTTACATCAAATAAAGGAACCTGCAATATGGTGCAAATCATCATCAAAGACAAGTAGACAACTCGAAAAACAATATCAATAGTTGCAAGACGTGCATACACGAAATATTTTGGACAACTAAACATTGGCCACTCTTCAACTGACTTTGTGAAGCATGGTCTCAAAAGTTAATTTGCAGGCAGCAAAAAGTTGCTTCACAGAAGTGGATGAACTGCCTTTATTCAAGAAACCAAGGTATTCTGAGGCTGAAAGGGAAGTGACTCAGTGAGTAATCGGGTCTCAGATGGATATTCTATGGTCAGTGAGACTAGTACCCAGTTCTTGATTATCATGTTTTGGTGGAACAATCAGCAAGTCTCTAGCTCAATTTCACCAAATTGAAAATAAAACAAGTTACAGACTTCAAACTCAACATTGTAGAACCAACACAGCCAATCTATTCACCAGTAGTATGAAAACATACAAAACCAGAATTCTGAATATGTTTGTCCAGGCCTATCCATGCACTTCTGTCGATGTCGATCAATGTGAGTCCTATGCAAGCATTAAGTTGTCTATCATCCAGGTTAATGATCACAGGCTCCAATAAACTGGTATACATATTAAGCTTTCACTGAATGTTTACTAGTACCAGGGTGGAACTACATAAAAATTAGGCAAGCAAAAGTACTATCTTATCCATGCTTTGCTTTGCTTCCCGCGCACCAATACCTTCAATTGAAAGTTGTCTTATTTCTGGCTGGAGTTCAACAAAAACAGCTCCCGCAGTGCTGTATTTTTCTCTACTTAAGAAGACATGCATTGTTATCAGGGAAAAAGGCGCCCAGCCAAAGAGGGGGGGGGGGGGGTTTGGGGTTGTTCAGAAACAGGATTTCATCCCTTGTCAGTTTTACAGCCTCGAAGTTGTCTGTCATTAGCATGATGAAGTTCAGCCATCATCCAGGTGATTTAACAAAAAGAAAAGGTTAACTAATGGGTTCAGAGGCACCTTCTTGGAGTTCCCTTTTTTTGGATGAATACCTTCTTGGGTTGGTGCTTGGAAATGCGTAATAATTTTGATAACCTTATGATTAGAAGTTAGTAAAGGTTACAAGCACAGTGGATTAAAAGTTCTTTTTTTTTTAAAGCAAAATGCTGAATGACAAGATTTGCCATGCATGGATAAAGAGGCAGCTGTCAATTAATACTTAGCACACAGACACACACTCACAAACATGTAACCATTTTGTTACTTCTTGCAAAGACAAATTTATGTTAACACTTCTGCATAGTATTCAAGCAGTTTAAGGATCAGAATGACTAATATGTCTAGGCAAAGAACACCAACCTAATGTTAAATCATTAAAATTAAGGTTACCTCCCAGTCATATAGTTTTTGCAACAGCGGATGTCCAGTCTTCTGTAGAGTAATTGCAGATATGCAAAGTTCATTGTTTCCCCAATCCCTTATAAATATATAGATTTTCAGAAAACCATGGTGCTATCATATAGTAATTTATTAAATGCAAACATTTTTATAAGATGGAATATACTGTCAGTGTGGAACCAATGGGCTCCCTAAAGTCTTTTTTGCTGATTCTAGAGATGACAAGTCCATACAACCCTTCTTCCCCCTTTCTCAGACAGTTGATGTTGATTATTTGAATATAGCAGTACATAATCAACCAAGCAAACAAATTTTCATTGCATAGTCAATGTTCTCATTATCATTAGAGCCTTGTCTAATCTATCTGATGTTGCAGGTTTCATAGGACTATTAAGTTTTTCAGAAGTAATTCTGATAGTTTAGGTTCACTAGTACTTCCCAAGAGCCATAGATTTTTTCTGCAAAGAGACTTCTTGTGATTTTAGGGACTTTTTGGGGTGGGTGGGTGGGTGGGGTGGGTGATGTCCTGATAATAGATAATGAACTCTAGCAGTGCATACTCCAGTTAGACTCCAATCTTTCTCCAATTCTTCAGACTGAAAAACAAGATGCAACAGGTGCTATCAATGTAAATCCTACGCTATCCATCAGTGCATTAGAAGAGGGACAGACACTATCAGTGTAAATCTAAACTCTCATCAGTGCATGAGAAGAGGGGAAAGACATTCAACATAGAGGGAGGAGGGAAAAACCCACACTCCATGTCCATGCTAAGATACTGCATCAAAGCAATCGTAGGCTCCTCCACCATCACCCTCTTCCTCCCATTTCATTTTCTTTTCTAAATCTTCTTTTCTACTCACTTAATAGTCCCAACCCCTATTGGGTTGTCGAATAGAAAGGGATTCAAACACTAGTGAGAACCGAGAACAGAAAATAACGGTGAGGTCAAACCAGTGTATTGAATTAAACAGTAATCAACAGAAATTGAGAATAAAAATTATAAATGGATCCGAAAGGGAATAAGCAGAGTATACTATCTGTTGATATGTTGCGATTTAGCTTTTATTAGTAAAAGTTAATTTAATGCAATTAAAATGTAAAAATTATATGTTAAAAACCTTCGTAACTTTTATTAGAAAAACAATACTCCAACGCCAATACATAACAACCTAAAGACTTTTGTAATTAACCCTAACCCTAAATTCTCCGAGAAATAGCAAGAATAATATCTTACGTCCTCCGATTATCCAAAACCTAAGAGAATCTTGAGTTTCGTCTATCAAGTAAGTTCTATAGCAAGAGTATTCTAACCATGGAAGTAAATAGTGGAAGACATCGAAATTCGAGCAGACATCCATGGATCATCATGCAACTGCAAAGAGAATAATAGCGGGAGTTTATGGTTACCTGAAACATGCAAAGGAACCTAGCTCTCCGTGAGAATCACAGACCTTGAACACATAGCAGAGATCGATCGGATCTAAACCAATAATGCAGCGAACCGAAGAGAGCGAAACACGCTGTGGCTCTTTCTTTGGCAAGAGCAAATGAAAATTGCGAAGAAGAACCGTAATAAGGATCTCAAAAAGGTTGAAGAAATCACAGGTTCACCCGAAATCGCCGTTTTCCGGCCGGTCTAACCGGCGTTCAAACCATCTCCGTCCTTGTTACGGCTACCGGAGGTTCGTTTCTCCCCCAGCGAAACTGGTTCGACGTGGAGTTTGACTAGGTTGAAACCGGATCATCCGGTAAAAACCAATCTGGTCGAAGAAAACAGATACGTAACCAACCACGCTGGCCACTGAACTAACCGGTTCATCCGGTTAAGATTTCACTCTCCTCGACTGTTTAAATACAATGAACCCGGCTCTCACGTTTTATTTTGGCTTTCTTCTCAACGGAAATATTAGAGTGAGTCTTCTTAGTTCTTTCCCTCTCTCCCCACCCCTTCCCCTCCCCTGTTTTTATTTTTTTTTTATTTTTACTTTTAAGTTCTCTAACGCTCTCCTCCTCTCTCTTACTTTCTCGCTCTTGCCTCTTGTGAATTGCAGGATTTTCCAGTACTCGGTGATTTGAAGAGGTGGTTAGATAACCTACTTCGAGTAAGTATAATAGCTCGTGTTATTTTTTTCTTTTTCTCCTCTGTTTTTGTAGTTTGTAGATAGAATCTGAATGTATGAACAATGCATGAGAAATTATTTATGAGTTCACTATTTTAATGGTGTCTTGGGTATTGGTTTGTTTCGTTATTTGTTTTGGAGTGAAGTATTTCGTGTCTTCTGTGCCCTGCTGTGTGCCATCATCTGCATCTCAGTGGTGTTCCTGCGCCTTGTAGTAGTTAAATTTTGAGTTCTTCATGGAATCTGAAATGGAACCCATGCCTATCGGGTCGCAGAAACGCGACCTGGCGTGGAAGCATTGCCAGATGTTTAAAATTGAAAATAGAGTTCGACTGAAGTGTATCTACTGTGGTAAAATGTTTTCGGGTGGGGGAATCCATAGAATTAAAGAACACTTGGCTGGACAGAAAGGCAATGGAGCTACTTGTCCAAGAGTGCATCCTGATGTGAGGCATATTATGCGGCAAAGCTTAGATGGGTCAACGGTGAGAATGAAAAAGAAACAAAAGATTGCGGAAGAAACTGGTAATCAACTCCTGATTACTAACGAGGTAGGACAATATAACACTCATGGTGAAGCAATTACAGGACTCCAATTGCTTGGAGCTCCCAATTCAGGGGAATCCAATTTGGGTTTGTCAGCAAAGGAAGAAGAAGGAATTATGGATAGAGATTCTGAAAGATTGAAAAGAGGGGCAGTTGGAGACCCTTCCTCGGCTACTCCAGTTGGTACTCATCCAATTAGAGAACTCACTTTGGGATTAAGGGGAAAGGATCAAGTCCATATGGCAATAGGTCGGTTCCTATATGACGTTGGTGTGCCTCTGGATGCCGTAAACTCTGTCTATTTTCAACCAATGGTCGATGCTATTGCATCAGAAGGACCAGGATTCAAACCACCATCGTATCATGATCTTCGGGGTTGGATTTTGAAGAATTCAGTTGAAGAAGTAAACAAAGTTGTAGATCAGTACAAGGGAACATGGGGGCGAACTGGATGCTCTATCCTGGCTGATGAATGGACACTGGAAGAGGGTAAAATTTTGTTAAACTTCCTGGTTTACTGTCCTGAAGGAACAATGTTCCTGAAATCAGTTGATGTGTCAGATATAATTAGGTCGCCGATCGCTCTCTATGAATTGCTCAAGGAAGTGGTGGATGAAGTTGGAATGCAACATGTAATGCAGGTGATTAGTGATGGTGCGGAGCACTATATTGAAGCTGGGAAATTATTGACTGAGACCTTCCCCACTATTTACTGGACGCCATGTTCTGCTCGTTGTATAGATCTAATGCTCGAGGATTTTGCAAAAGTTGAGTGGATAAATGAAATACTAGAGCAAGCAAAATCTATAACAAGATTTGTCTATAATCATGTTGAGGTTCTGAATATGATGCGAAGGTATACATTTGGGAAAGATTTAATACAGCCAGCAATCACCCGCTCTGCAACAAACTTTACAATATTGCAGGGGATGGTTAGTCTTAAAAATAGTTTGCAGGCAATGGTTACTTCACAGGAATGGATGGATAGTCCATACTCAAAAAACCCTGATGGACTTGCCTTGATTGATATCATTTATAGTCAGTCTTTTTGGTCTTCATGTGTCACCATCATCCGATTGACAGATCCATTGTTGCGAGTTTCAAGAATTGTTGGAAGTGAGAGGAAGCCAGCAATGGGATACATTTATGAGGCAATGTACCGAGCCAAGGAAGCAATAAAAAAGGAACTGGTTGAGAAGAAGGATTATCTAGCATACTGGAATGTTATTGATCACAGGTGGAACAGGCAACTTCATCGTCCTCTTCATGCAGCGGGTTTCTACCTGAATCCCAAATGTTTTTATAGCATTGAAGGAGATGTACCTAATGAAATCATGTCAGGGATGTTGGATTGTATTGAAAGATTGGTACCTGACACAAAGATCCAAGATAAAATCACCAAAGAGTTGACCTCTTACAAGAATGCTGTTGGGGATTTAGGGCGGAAAATGGCAATTAGAGCTAGAAATACCATGCTTCCAGGTATGAACCATTTCTTTCCGTTTGAGTAGTCTTTCGTGTTCAATTCTCCAGGTTCTCTTTTCGTTTCTTTCTTTTTTCAATATGAGTTGGATCAGACAATAAAAATCAAGTTATATGTATGAGAAGGAGAGGACAGACTTCCCTGTCTATTGATATAACTGCAAGTTTTCCACAAAAAATTTGCTATGCATACAGCTGATGCTTTCAAAATCTTAACATTTACAGTTGAATGGTGGTCTACTTATGGAGGAGGATGCCCGAGTTTGGCACGCTTGGCCATACGAATCCTTAGCCAAACTTGCAGTGCAATGGGTTTCAGGCAAAGTCAGAATGCTTTCAGGCAAATCCACCAGCAGAGGAGAAACCACATCGAGCATCAAAGACTCTGTGATCTTGTTTTCGTTCAATACAATTTGCGATTGAGGCAAATGTATGTAAAAATCCACAGACACTGCAGCTATTTTGTTATAGCTTTCTTTTATCTTATTAGTGTGACTTAAAAGGTTCAAGGTTAAGAAAGAAAACAAAAATCAGTAAAATGTTTAACAACTTGCCTGGCTCTTCACAGGCTGCATCGGAAGAATAAAGAACTGGATGCTCTGGATCCTATCTCCTTTGACACAATAGATACTATTCAGGACTGGGTAACTGAAAATGAAAAACCCTTGGCAGAATTTGGATCGACAGATTGGAAGGTACTTGTCCAGCCTGCAGCTAACACCATGTTGGCTTTGTCTCCACATCATGAGACTGAAGGATTGGTTGCAGGTAATATACATTCCTTTGTTGGAAATATTAGTTAAGATGTTCACACTCAGTTCACTGATTTTGGACATTGAACAGGATTTGAAGATGATGAGATTCACAATGGGGTGAAAGTTGATGACGAAATTGACACTGAAAACCAGTTAGAAGATGAAGGCGATGGGGACATGGGAGACCAAACATGATAGTTGAGATTTCATTGTTGTAAGCTATCATCAACCTTTGTAGTTTAGCTGGTTTGAATTTTGAAAAAATTTTGAATGTAAATAATTTGTTTCTTATGATGGGCTCTGTGGCTGCAATTATTAGAAGTTGAAATGGTAATTAACTGGCTTATGGATTTATGAACGATTCCCTCCCTCTGTGTCTTATCAGAATCTGATTATCCTAAACTCCAAACTTGAGCATCAGGTGAGTGAAAATGCATTGAAATATATGGGTGTTAGCGGACGATCCAAACCATATACAAAGTTCTCTAAATAGTCGAGATTTTATTTTGCTTTCTTATTTTTGGATACAGAACCACGGGGTTGAAGATTACAGAATTCAGGTTCCTTGCACGTTGGAAGAAATTATCAGAAACCTTATAAATAATGAAAGTTGGTCTCCTGGGAATAGTAACGCTTCCAGAAGAGCTGTCCAGAATTCTTTCAAGGCTCCATGAGTTGATTTGGGGTATCTCCACAATCGTTTCCCATAGATGAAGTCTGCTCTTGCAATCCACAAATGCCACACAATGTAACAGCAGACTTGCCCAGTTTTTACTGCAACCGACAAAATTTAATTAAATAAATAAAAAAGGAGAAAGGAATGCTATAACCAGGGTGTTTTTTTTTCTGTGAAATATCGGTACTGACAAAATTAATTGTTCAATTGTCTTTTCTGTGAAATATCTGTACTTGAACCCTCCAATGTTAAATTTTAACTCAAAATTTTGAACCACTTTAACCCTCCAATACCTTGAGTTTTTAAATTTTTTTTTTTGGGTAAAAATATCTTTAATTAGAAGATTGGCAAGAAAAAGCCAAGACATCCTGAGTACAAGCTTCAAGAAGCCAAGGAGTGGAAACAGGCCAAACAGTCCTACTTGCCACGGATAGGGCCTTCCTAGCAAGACTATCGGCTACATAATTAGCACATCTAGAAACATATTGAACCGACCAGGATGGTTCAAGGGCAAGAAGCTGGCAAATATCCTCCACCACTCGATAAGAACCTGACTCACATGGAAAGAAAGGGTCCACAAAACAGTGGCTAAGCTTGAGCGAATCACATTCAAAGAGGATACTTTAGGCCTTACCACGCACCATAGCATCGCCTCCCCAGCGCCGGCCTCGCCGGGGTGGTCCGTGCGGGTTGAACTTTACCCTATGCTGCTCAACTACCATCCATTTAATATGGGATAGGTTTATAAGTATACATACTATTTTTAAGCCATAAAACATTCAAACTTAACAATGAGGGAGATTTCTACCCCAGGAAAAAAAGGAGGAAGATGGTTCCTCCATACAAATGTTTAGGAATGTGCACCTGGTACAAAATCATCCATTTTCTTCTAATTTGAGCCATCAATCACCTGGTAGAGATCAAAATAATTAGAGGTAGAAAGAGAAAACTATAGCTACATCCAAGGTAACTGTAGCTGTTAGTCCAGTCCTTAGTGAGCTGTACTTGAAAATTGATCATGTTTTGATGCTTTACAAGATAAACATTATGTGAAGAAGATCACAACCACGGGCGATCGCCAATCTATCTTAGGAGAAGAAAAAAGCAAACAAACAATCAAACTAACAAACAAACTAACAGGGAATGGGTAATGCATGGTGTTCGTGGGAAACAAAACCCAGGGTGAGAATTAACGGCCCCCAGTGATTACACACCCCGAGAGTAGCGATTCTGATGGTAGGGTAATCTTCTCCAGAGAATAAGGATATGACTTGACAAAAGCATCAAAGCCTTCATATGCAGATGACATGCTACCAGCCATTATACTAAGGGATGAGAGATCTGGTAGGGGTAGTTCTCCGTCCAGATACTGCACAACCTGTCTCATAGTTGGCCTTGCTGTTGGAATGGTATGAGAGCAAAGTAATCCAAGCTTCAGCACAAGCTCAACTTCCTTCTCTACATAGTTGATGGCCAAGTTTGGATCAACGGTTTCAAGGATAGTTCCTTTGCTCCAGCAAGAGAATACCCAATCCATCAAAACCTGATCTTGATCTGCTGATGATCTTGATTCTACTGGCCTTCTCCCACAAGCAACTTCCAACATAAAAGCTCCAAATGCAAAGACGTCTGTGCCTGGGTTTGCCTTTCCTGTTCTTGAAAGCTCTGGTGCAAGATAACCCAGTGTGCCAACCACATGTGTTGTCTGAGCTTCACTTTCACGGTTATACAGTGTTGCAAGTCCAAAATCTCCTAACCTTCCATTCAATTCCCCATCCAACAGTACATTACTAGACTTGACATCTCTATGAACCACAACTTGCTCCCATTCTTCATGAAGATAAAAAAGCGCAGATGCTATACCTCGAATGACCCGAAACCTCTGATCCCAATTCAGCACCGCCGTTGTTGGATCGAAGAGGAACTTGTCTAGACTTCCATTAGGCATGAATTCATAAACTAAAAGGAGCTCTCCTTTACGCCGGCAATAACCCAAGAGGGCTACTAGATTCCGATGCCGGAGTTGACCGACGCTAACAATCTCAGCAACAAACTCTTTCATCCCCTGTCTTGAGTCATGGGAGATTTTCTTCACTGCAACTTCAATTTTGGAAGTGGGTAACACGCCTCTGTACACCCTCCCAAAGCCGCCACTACCCAAGATCTCCTTGTTCGTAAACCCATTAGTAGCAATGTAGAGATCTTTATACTTGAATCTATGAGGCCCATAATCGAGCTCCCATGATTCAAGCACTTCTGCAAATTTTCTCTTCTTTTGGACAATAATCAGGATCAAATAGATGGAGGCCACTAGCAAAACGATGACAATTACAGGAAGTCCTATAGTCAAAATAGCTGGTTTCTGGTTGGATTGAGCTAGTGCAGGAAGTTTTGGAAGTAGAGAGAGATTGAGATCATTTGCTTTCCCGTTCACCTTGAAGCTCCATCCTAACACACAATGAGTTGTGGGAACAGAGCCGGTAGATGACGAGAAACCCACGTACATGGACTCTTTCAAGACCGAAGAAAGATCTTGAGGCTGAGACAACAGGGGAACAGCAGGTTTAGGAACATGAATTGGAGCTATTGTTACATTGAGCTGTTTCTCAACGCCATCATAATCTACCCAAACTTGCATTGGGTTGCCACTGACCAAGGTCAGATTCTGAAACTGACCATGCTTATCGACATAAGCCGCCGGAGCAGAAAGATTAGAAGTCAAGCCATTGATATCAATACCCACATGGTTGTCGTTGATATCTTTGAATTCTTTGCTTTCTACGGTGTCGAGCTCCACTGCAAATACATGGTTGGTTGCATTGCCGACGTCGGCGATGTTGAAGAGGCCAAGATATTGGCTTGGAAGAGCATTAGGGAAGCCTCTTGTAGGTGCGATGACAAAGGCAATTCCATGGCCGCTCAGAACAGGATACTGGGAGACGATGGCAAAGACAAAGGTGACAGAGAAGGAGAGAGCGTCGCCCGACGAGGATGAATTGAAGAAGCTAAATGGGTTAGGGTAGAAAGCATGGCCTTGCTGTTCTTTCTTTATCTCCTGGGTAAGCATGAGGAGACCACTGGATGTGATCTCTGCCATGCCGTCCAAGCTCAAATCATTAACCTTGAAGCCATTGTAAGTGAAATCTTCTTGTAATGCTGTTCCAATTCTCGCTAGCAGGAAGAACAAAATTGTAACTTTGAGGATGGAATTCATGGTAACCCAGATTCTCTCCTGCTTCAACACATTTGCTTTTTTTTTTTGGCTCCTGACCTCAATTGGATCTGCTGTGTTCGTGGGAAGAACTAAGGCTAATAAAACATGTACCCATCAAAGGTCAACAACCTGCAACGAGTTAGTCCAAATCACTGAAATTAACTGCAAGAAGAAAATTCATACTTCCATAGGTCCGACTCCACCTTTGTAATTGGTCGTGACTTGCGTGTTCCAGTCCAACATACCAATCCAGTGTCTATCAGCATTGAATTTAAATGCGTCGTTTTAAGACCGGTGCATCTGGCTTGATGGTACGTTTGCTACCCACTTCATTAAATCCTACTTGCAAAAAAGAGTATCCAAGAAAAAAAAAAAAAAAAAAAAAAAAAACTGATATACATATAGATCCACAATTACAAGCTAGATACACAAAACTTATGAGAAAGTATTAAATCAAAAACTATAGAATGCTTCTAAGTGTAAGGACCACACAATAGGGTTATTAAATTTAATTTAAAGTAGAAAAAACAATTTTATATGTTTGGATAATATTTAAGAATAAGAAAAAAATTTGAACGGTTTGTAGGGAAAGGAAAATGAAAGCCTGGAAGGAAATTTCAGTTATTTTATTTATTTATTTTAAGCTGCAAATCAATTGGCAGCACAAGGGGGAACAGATGAATGTGGTCCAATATAACGGTTTCATACATGAATCTATTGTAAGGGCAATAGACTGACTTCTAAGCAAGGTTTAAAATATCCCACGATACCATACAATACTAACCGATACATATCCATATTTGGCCCAACTGATACGATACATTTTTACTATTGAATTACACCAAAATTTATTAGTCAGAAAGATACAATACTCGATATAAGACGATACATCTCTTAAAATTACCTGACCGATACGATACTCGATACTGATACTTTAAACCTTACTTCTAAGAACGATTTGTTTTATTTTGTTATAATAGAAGGCTAGAAAGGACCCAACTACATTAACAGCTGTCTTTAATATCCGAAAAATCCAATATAATTAAATAAGGTTGGTCCCACTAAGAAAGACAGGACCACCGACCTTGGACCACTTTAATTATCTTCATTTAATTCTCCAAAATCCATATAAAAAAATAGAAAATAAAAATACAAATTGCTCTCTCATCTTAAATGCATCTTTATTATTGATTTTCTTTTTCATTAATGTTTCTGTTCGGCCTGCTCTAAACTGTCATTCAATTAATTAATTATCAAAAATAGTCATACAATTAAAGGTTGTTTACATAGATTATGTGTCCTGGCCACTATATCAATTTGCATCCAAATTAGTAATTTTTATTTGAGGACTTGCCATACAACACATTCATATATGTTAGATTCTAAATTTTATTTATAATGAAAAATAATATATGTGGTTACAGTCAATGAATTATAAATTTTTTTTTTGTGTGTTGGATCATTCTTTAGTCATTCTCGTTGGAATATAAAAAGAAAATAGATATTGAAAAAATTATAATGTAATGTAATATTGTAAAAAAGAGTCATCATATAGTGAATGGTTAAGCTGAAAAATGTTTTTTTATTCTATTCTTCTCACTTCAAAATCGAATTCTTTTGGTTAAGAGTATCATAGTTGTTCAAATAGATTGATTTTTTTAGATTTTTTTTTGGTGATCTACACACAATAATGTGGCTTTGTTCATGATCCATGGAAACCCTTTTCTCCACACAAAAAATTTCCAATCAACTTGTATTTAAAAAGTAAATCTTAAATAATGTTGCAAGGTCAAATTAATGTTATTAAAAAATTGATTTTTTTCATTTTTAATGCTTCGTGAAACATAGTTGGCCGCATTATAGCAAAATGAATAATCATTGTCATGAATAAATAATACATTGTGAAGAAACTAATCACAGTGTGGCCAACCCCTAAACACAACACCCCAACAAGCAACTAGCAAGGTATTACCATCAAAGAGTTGCTCAGTCAGTATTGATCGACCCTTTTTAGTGAAGAGGTCACACGAAAGGTTTAAAGTATCGGTATTGAGTATCGTATCGGTCAGGTGATTTTAAGAGGCATATCATCCTATATCGAGTATTATATCACTCTAGCTAATGTATTTTAGTGTAATTCAATGGAGAGACGTATCAAAATGTATTGAATCGGTTGAGTACTTGAGTCAAATATGGATACGTATCGACTAGTATCGTATGATATCGTGGGATACTTTAAACCTTACTCACACGTTTTACATTGTAATGATCTCCAGACTCTCCATCCTCTATTATAAAGTTACCAATTTCAAAAATAACAAAAAACAAGATACATTGGCATACGAAACGTGTTAAAGGAAATAGATTGGCCAAGTTAGTATATCTTCTTGGTGTTCCACTAAAATGTAATATATGCTCTCATGATACTTCTTCACCACAAAACTAGGTAAAACCATGTGAAATCCATTGAAGGTTCCATCTCAAAATTATAATAATTATTATTTAAATATAAATTTTACACTAATTTTGTGGTGCACAAGCCTTAGGGAAATCCATACCGCTGCCTCAGCAGGACTTTTTTTTTCCTCCCCATCAACGGATCTGATGGGTTTTGAAAATGGCGAATAATTGGTTACAAAAAAAGAAAGAAAAAAAAAATGCCAATAATTGAAAAAATAGATTCCCAAATCTTCTCGGGAAACGGTTGAAAAATTGAGAAAAAGATTTTTGAGAATCTTTTTTAGAATAAGGAAGATCAAAGATTCCTTAGCCATACAATCCTAATAAATAGAAAGATGTCGTTCTCATCCTACATCATAAGATGAAATTCGTTGACAGAAATAGAATAAAATTTTCAGGTTTCATTCCATTTTTCTTTTCCATCATCGTTGCTTGTGAATTGTTATTGAAACTAAAACTAAGAGTTGAATCTGGAGAACGAAAAAATCATCTGCTACGCGAGAATCTTGCAATGCACTTTTTTATGGAATGCTTCATAATTGAAATTTCTGTCTTCAAGCTCAAGAAGATAATGGGTTTTAAAATTTAAACTCAAAATCTTTGAATTGACTACCATTCCTCCTCCCTCTTTATTTTATTAGGGCTTGTTTGGTTGCATGAATCCAAAGATTTGATGAATCTAAGAATTATACGCGTTTGATTGTAAAAATATCTAGATTCATGAAATCTAGAGATTCACATTTTTACACTAAAAACTTGAATCTATAGATTTATGAGTAAGTGGTAAAATTAAGAAATTTCAAAAAATCTTTACATTTACACATTTACAAAAATCACGTCGATCAAATAATTTTTTAGGATGAATCCACAAATTTCATTCCACAACCAAACATCTAATTTTATAAATTATAACTCCATATATTTGAAATCTCCAGACTCATGTAACCAAACAGGCCCTTAAGCATTCATCTTTCCCAACAAAATCCCTTTCTTTCTAGTCATAGGAGACTCGATCTCTCATCATCTCTTCCATCTAAATCTCAATCATTTTGTCTCATTAGAGAGCAAAACCATTCTTTCTCCGCAACTTCAAATAACTATCCACTTGGACTTCATCGCCACCTCCAATGCCATTGACATATTCATTCGGTTATTTTTTCATGTTTGGGTGGCGGGTATAGATCTGGGAGATTCATACCATAAACAAGAGGAAATCCAATGGAAACGACTCCTTTACCTAGGGGATGGGTGAGATCTCAACTCGAAAATGAACAAGAGAACAAAAATTATACAAACGTTTTTCACCATTGGATCTTAGTACGCCACATGGCACATTATGAGATATGCATCGCAGTGCACCCCAAATCCCAATACAACAAATGATTTTTTCCCCCTTTTTTTATATGCATTTTTTTTTTGGAACAAGCAGTTTTATTTGTAGTTTTTACATTAAATGATACACTATCTGCGTGGAATATACATCCTACAAGATCAAGTAGTAGGTTTCTCCCTAAGCCTAATTGAGATTAATAAAACTTAAAAAAAAATGGCTACACCACCGTTGAAATAAGAAATTATCCATGAGTATTTTTTCTATTCATTCATAACAACTCTTGAAACTGCTCATATCATATAAGGATTTGACCAGAAATATATCTTTTTATTTATTTATTTATTTTAATTAAAGATCCATTTTATTAAAACTTTAAGGAAAAATAATACAACTATTTACAAATGAAACAGCAACTTAAAAAATCAACATCAACCCATATGTTAGCTTCCTTAAAAGTATCCTTTCGATCTCCCTCGTATATTCATTTCAATGAAATATTTTTCAAAGCCAAATTTAAATATAATTCTGAAAAACATGTTTCCTTCATTGCCGTCTTGTGAAAACTATCAATATATTTAATTTTTTCCAACATTTAGAGTAATATCAAGTGGAGAAATCAAACTTGAACACTTAAAGTTGACTAGTGAAGCATATAATTCAAAGTATGAGGTTTTGCTACTTTGTTTTTAACTCAATTTTTCTTGATGAGTTCTTCCATGTTGATTCCTCTCAACTGTTCGAACTATTGTCAAATATATTGACAACGTAAGTTTGAAATTTGAGCGAAATTATATGTTGTCATGGATAATGATGGAACAAAGTTTGAGTCCATCTATCAAAGGCTATTAAGTCGGACTCAACTGATTTTAGATATCTAAATGAACCTTAATTGCTAGCAACTTGGTAAACAAAATTCTATACCCAAATTGTATTTGGGCTCAATGTGGGCTTAAAGTAAGTTAGGGCCATCATGGCCAAACTTGCATTCCTATTCGTTAGTTATAGTCTTGCATATTTGCTTATTGAGTGAAAATTATTTGTTTATGAACACTTTAGCAAAAAAATCTGTAAGAAAATGGTGACATAGGTATTATGGATTTGATAATATTTTCTTCAAAAGAAGTCTTTATGAAAAAACGGTATTCTCATCAAAGTTTGAATTGCATAATCTAGGAAAGACTAACAGAGTTCTACTAACATGCAAGCAAATTAAAGAACTTATGGTTTGTTGAGATGCTATGAGTACGAGTTACACAACTGTCATTCCACATGAGTTGATTCATCAAATTGGGTGGCTAAAGGTATGTTTGGTAATCAACAAAAGAAAAAGAAAACTTTGAAATGATAAAAATAAGAACAAATTACATGACATCCGTTATATTTGGGGCAAAATTCTTAATCACCCATTATTGCTTCATAAATTATATAACACTCACAATCAAAATTACAAGTTAACCATAATTATATTCTTTTACTTGCATTCAACTCATTTATAGTGAAATTACTTTAATGCCTCTATGCCTTCACCCTGACTCACCGGTTTGACTCTGCTTCTCATTCTTCGACTGCGACAAAGAAACCCACCCGTTTCAAACAGGGACAAGCTTTCTTCTCCTTTTTCTGTACATTATAAGAAAATGAAAAAAAAAACACTTTCCACTGTTTCTCTTTTTTTTTTATTATATTATTTCACTTATTACGGTTTCACTTCGAAAATTTTAGATTTTTTAGGGTTTTTTCGATTCCATCTCTCTTTTTTCTCTCTCTCTCTCTCTCAATTTCTCTAATTTCCCCCAGTTGGGCGAGCGGTTTTGTATTTGCCAAGTGGAATACCTGCATCAAGGCGAAAACCACCAAACGGCTATAATTGCCGAAGCGGGTGGAGAAGCCGAAAAGACGATCGGGGTTATACGAAGATAGCTGGGCTTCCTAACGCTCTCTGCCTGGGTTTTCAAGTGGATTTTTCTATCCTTTGGCGAGATTTGAACTTTGATCCAGCATTCCGTCTCGGTTTTGCAGAGAGGAAGAGAGATAGAAGATTAAAAAAGAGAGGCAGATTGGGGCGTGTATTGATCCCCAAATACTCTCGTTTTTTCTTCTTCAAACTGGGTGCTCATAATGCCTGACAGTGGTTATTACAGCTCCAAGAAGACGGACGGATGATATCTGTGAAGATTATTGTGGCGAGGTATTTTGCACTTTTCCTTCTATTTTATTATTTATTTTAAGTTTAAGATATGATCTTCTTCCAGTCTCTCGTTTGCCATTTTCTTCACCGATTTTTGTTAATTTCATGTCAATGGAAAACGACTTCATGTTTTCTTCAATTGGTGTCTCTGTTTTGTGTTCACTTTCCTGGTAATCGTCATCATAAGATGAACCCTAATTCTGTCCACATAAGGGTTTACTATTTGCTTAGAATTTTGAATGCATTTGTAAATTTTTACTATAGCACTTACAACTTACAAGCTTGTGTCGAAGTCGGAAAAAGAGAGTCCAGCCGTGGTAATTTTATATTTTCACTTAACTTATGTAGGTAACTAGAAATTTTGCATGTGGGCACATGTAATTTATAAGATAATAGTGATGAATTGATGATGAGAGTTTGCTCTAAATATAGTTGATTGTCGTGTAATTTGCTTTAAAAATAGTAATAATGCAACGATTGTCTAATGGGCCTATCACTCTTCACAAACTTCAATATTTTTGAAAGTTTTCCTTTTTCCTTGGCTGTAAAGTGCAACTTATATTTAAATATGGACCTTTTGCACCTCAGTAATAAGGGTGTCAACTGTGTATTGAAAACCGTTTAATTGTACTGGACCGCGCCGTTTAAAATCGCACGTGACAACCATAGAACCAGAAAAGCATAATGGGTATGATATATATATCCACCATCGCTACCTATGGTGACACACCACAAAGGCGAACACTGACGTAGACATAGACATGCCATAAGGGCTTACATACCATAGGCTTCAAGGGCGAAAACAGAGCACGCCACAAGGGCGGATACAGAACATGCCTCATGGGCGAAGACAGAGCACGCCACAAGGGCTTACATACCACACGCCTCAAGGGCGAAAATAGAGCACGCCACAAGGGCGCCAACTCAGTTGTTGAAGCAAAAAGCACCAGATCTTGTTTCTAAACTCCCATCTTGAAACTACAAACATGGATACCACCAGCAGCAGTAGACGAACAAAATCTGGGATAAAAAACATTAGATCCGCAGAATACACGACCAAAGCTCGCATCAACCACCGTCTACTTCTTTTTTTTTTGTAAAACCGGAAGCTTCAAGCAGTGAAACAGAGAAAAAGAGATGGTAAAGAGAAGAGCGATGAGGAAGATGCAGAGGAACACAAATAGTGAAAAGGAGAAGGAAAAATAGAGGTGGAGAGAGGCGGAAATGGACGGAGAGAGGCTGATAGCCTCAGGTGAAGAGAGGCAGAAAGAGAAGGAGAGAGAGGTGGAGAGCCTCAGTTAGAGATGAAAATGAGGCGGAAAGAGGCGGGGAGAGAAGTAAGGTGGAGAGAGGCGGAGAGAGAGGTTGTGACCGAAAAATGGGAGAGAGGCGGAGAAAGAGAGGCTCGACTCGCAATGCAATGGGGTGTTTTTGACCATTCGCTTCATTGTTTTTGCTCATCTAAGATAATTGTAGAAAAGAGGGAGGGGACAAGAAAAGAAAGAAAAAGGAAGCAATTGGAGGGAATCCGCGCTTATAGGGGAGAGTGGATTTTCTAGCTAGTTAAAATGAATCAAATCTTTTTAATAAAATGAATAAATAAATAAATAAATAAAAGGAAAAGAAAAAGAAATGTCTATTCTAAAGCAAGAACTAGAAAAACAAGAGTTGTGGCATTTAACAAAAATAAATTTTCACACCGTTGAAAGATTGCTCAAGCCGTAATGACCGGCACCTTTTACTGAAGAGGTCAGGGTTCAATGGTCTCTTTGGTATATATGATACCAATGCTAACTAGGATTGAAATCAACGTCCTTCGGATAATACTAGTGATTCTAAAATTCCTACTGATGATGGTGGAGCATTTTGAACTTGAGTAGAGGCTTCACCATCCATAGATGTTATGCCACCGGTAGACAAACAAAGAGATGATAAGTCAGGTAGAAGAAGTTCTCCCCCCAAATATTGCAAAGCTTGTCTCATGGTTGGCCTTGTTGTTTGAACAGAATGAGAGCAAAGCAATCCAAGATTCAATACCAACTCCATTTCCTTTTGTACGTAATTGATTCCCAAGTTTGGGTCTACTACATCAAGAATTCTCCCTCTTGTCTTGCAAGAGAACACCCAATCCACCAGTATCACTTCCTCTGGTGATCTTCTTGGTTCTATTGGTCTCCTTCCACAAGCAACTTCCAGCACAAATGCCCCAAACGCAAAAACATCTGTGCTTGGATTTGCCAACCCAGTTCTTGGAAGTTCTGGTGCAAGGTAACCAAATGTCCCTACTATTTTTGTTGTTTGAGGGTCAGATCCATGGTCATACAATTTGGCAAGTCCAAAGTCTCCTAATCTTCCATTCAGTTCCCCATCTAACAGAACATTGCTGGACTTCACATCCCTATGAAGCACAACCTTCTCCCATTCTTCATGTAAATAAACCAATGCAGATGCTACATCTTGAATAATCCGAAGCCTATGACTCCAACTCAGAACCAACACTGATTGATTAAAAATGAATTTATCTAGACTTCCGTTGGGCATGAACTCATACACCAAAAGAAGTTCACTTTTACGCCGGCTATAACCCAAGAGTTTTACTAAGTTCCGATGCCGAAGTTGACCCACACTAACTATCTCAGCAACAAATTCTTTCATCCCTTGTTTTGAGTCATGTGAGATCTTCTTCACTGCAACTTTAGTTTTGGAAATGGGTAATACACCTCTATAAACCCTACCAAAGCCTCCAACACCCAGAAATTCACTGTGCTTAAATCCGTTTGTGGCGAGGTGTAGGTCTTTATACTTGAACCTATGAGGTCCATAATCGAGTTCCCATTCTTCATGTACTTCAGCAAATTTTGTCTTCCATCTTATGAATATTCCCAAAATAACACTCAACACTAAAGAAGCAGCAATTATAAGGAGGCCAACAGTCAACAAAGTTGATGGTTTCTTGCTGCTTTTAGGAATTTTTGGAAGTAAAGAGAGATTGAGATCATTTGCTTTCCCGTTCACCTTGAAGCTCCATCCTAACACACAATGAATTGTGGAAACAGAGCCGGTAGATGAAGAGAAACCGACGTACATGGACTCTTTCAAGACCGTAGAAAGATCTTGAGGCTGAGACAACAGGGGAACAGCAGGTTTAGGAACATGAATTGGAGCTATTGTTACATTGAGCTGTTTCTCAACGCCATCATAATCTACCCAAACTTGCAATGGGTTGCCACTGACCAAGGTCAGATTCTGACACTGACCATGCTTATCGACATAAGCCGCCGGAGCAGAAAGATTAGAAGTCAAGCCATTGATATCAATACCCACATGGTTGTCGTTGATATCTTTGAATTCTTTGCTCTCTACGGTGTCGAGCTCCACTGCAAATACATGGTTGGCTACATTGCCAACGTCGGCGATGTTGAAGAGACCAAGATATTGGTTTGGAAGAGCATTAGGGAGGCCTCTTGTAGGTGCAATGACAAAGGCAATTCCATGGCCGCTCAGAACAGGATACTGGGAGACGATGGCAAAGACAAAGGTAACAGAGAAGGAGAGAGCGGCGCCCGACGAGGATGAATTGAAGAAGCTAAATGGGTTAGGGTGGAAAGCATGGCCTTGCTGTTCTTTCTTTATCTCCTGGGTAAGCATGAGGATACCACTGGATGTGATCTCTGCCATGCCGTCCAAGCTCAACTCATTAACCTTGAAGCCATTGCAAGTGAAATCTTCTTGTAATGCTGTTCCAATTGTAGCGAGCAGGAAGAAGAAAATTGTAACTTGGAGGATGATGGAATTCATGGTATCCCAGATTCTCTCCTGCTTCAACACATTTGCTTTTTTTTTTGCTCCTGACCTCAATTGGATCTGCTGTGTTCGTGGGAAGAACTAAGGCTAATAAAACATGTACCAATCAAAGGTCAACAACCTGCAATCACATTGAATTTAAAGGATTTTTAGACTGCATCAGTCATGATGGCACGTTTGCTACCTACCTCATTAAATCCAAGTTACTTTAAACTTTAAAGTCGTGCATGTTCATTAAATGCTAATTGAATTATTCTTTTTATACGACTGAGATTTAATTGAGATCACGTCTGATTATCCGCGAAACGAGATCCTAACCATTTTAATAAACTTTTTTTATTATCCAAGATATAAAAAATAAAAAACTAATATACATATAGATCCACAATTACAAGCTAGATACACAAAACTTATGTATCAAATAAAAAACTAGAGATTTATCAAAAAAAAAGAAAAAAACTAGAGAATGCCTCCAAGTATAAGGACCACACAATAGGGTTATTAAATTTAATTTTAAGTAGGAAAAACAGTTTTATTTTTTTGGATAATATTTAAGAATAAAAAATTTTTTGAACGGTTACTAGGGAAAGGAGAATGAAAGCCGGGAAGAAAATTTCAGTTATTTTATTTATTTATTTTTAAGCTGCAAATCAATTGTCTACACAAGGGGAACAGATGAATGTGTCTCCATACAACAGTTTCATACATTGATCTATTGTAAGGGTAATAAAGTGATTTTTAAGCAAGATTTAAAGTATTCCACGATACCATATGATACTAGTCGATATATATCCATATTTGACCCAACCGATACGATACATTTATATACGTTTCTCCATTGAACACTAAAATATATTATTCAGAGCAATACAATACTTGATAAAAGACGATACTTCTTTTAAAATTACCTAACTGACACAATACTCGATACTGATATTTTAAACTTTGCTTCTAAGAACGATTTGCTTTCTTCAGTTGTAATAAAAAGGGCCCAATTACATCAACAGTTATCTTTAATATCCGAAAAATCCAATATAATTAAATAAGGTTGGTCCCACTAAGAAGATAGGACCACCGACCCGTGGACCACTTTAATTATCTTCATTTAATTCTCCAAAATCCATATAAAAAAATAGAAAATAAAAATACAAATTGCTCTCTCATCTTAAATTAATGCATCTTTATTATTGATCTTCTTTTTCATTAATGCTTTTGTTCGGCCTTCTGTAAACTGTCATTCAATTAATTAATTAACAAAAATAGTCATACAATTAAAGGTTGTTTAAAAAGATTATGTATCCTGGCCACTATCAATTTGCATCCAAATTAGCAATTTTTATTTGAGGACTTGCCATACAATACATTCGTATATGTTAGATTATAAATTCTATTTATAATGAAAAATAATATAACTGTTTACGGTCAATGAAATATAAATTTTCTTGTGTGTGTTGGATCATTCTTTAGTTATTTTCGTTGGAATATAAGAAAAAATAGAAGTTAAAAAAATTATAAGATAATGTAATATTGTAAAAGAGAGTCATCATATAGTGAGAGGTCAAGCAGAAAAATGTTTTTTAATTCTATTCTTCTCACTTCAGAATCGAATTCTTTAGGTTAAGAGTATCATAGTTGTTCAAATAGATTGATTTTTTTAGATTTTTTTTTTTGGGTGATCTACCCCCCAAAAATTTGCTTTGTTCATGATCCATGGAAACCTTTTCTCCGCACAAAATTTTTACAACCAACTTGTATTTAAAAAGCAAATCTTAAATAATGTTGCAAGGTCAAATTAATGTTGTTAAAAAATTGATTTTTTCATTTTTAATGCTTCGTGAAACATAGTTGGCCGCATTATAGCAAAATGAATAATCATTGTCATGAATAAATAATACATTGTGAAGAAACTAATCACAAGGTGGCCAACCCCTAAATGCATCTCAACAAGCAAAGGTATTACCATCAAAAAGTTGCTCAGTGGGTAACTGGGTATTAATCGATCCCTTTTAGAGAAGAGGTCACAGGCAAAGTTTAAAGTAGCGGTATTGAATATCGTATCAGTTAGGTGATTCTAGAAACGTATCATCCTATATCGAGTATTGTATCCCTTTAGCTAATGTATTTTAGTGTAATTCAATAGAGAGACGTATCAAGATGTATCGAATTGGTTGGGTTAAATATGAATACATATCGGCTATTATCGCATGATATCGTGGAATACTTTAAACCTTACTCATACATTCAACAATCTTTGTAGATTTCAAAAATAACAAAAAATAAGATACACTGGCATACGAAATACGAAATGTGCACAAGAAAATAGATTGGCCAAGTTAGGGCTACAACAGGGTCGGGTTAGGTTGGGCTTTTGCAATTCCAAGCTCAACCCTATATATTATAATCTAAGTCCATTCCGCCCTGACCCAAATTCAAAGCCAAGGACTATTGTCCATTTGTTCCTGACCCTAAGCCCTACAGGGCCAAGCCAAGCCCATTATCGCCTTGATTGGCCCTGTCTTTACCCTTGATTGGCCCTATCCCTAGCTCTAGCATTGGTCTTGGCCCTGATTGACCCTATAGTTGGCCTTGACCCTGATTGGCTCTGTCTTTGTCATTGATCCTAATTCATTGAGATCAAGCATTAGGGACAAAATTAGGACCAGGATTAGGGCCAAAATCAGGGTCAAGGCAAAAAATCAGTGATAGGTTGTGACAAGCTTAGTGGGCCAAAGAGCAATCTCAGGCCCACCCTTGGCCCTAGTCAAGGCTATAATATTTTGGCCCTAACTCACCATTAGGGCCAAAATCTTGAGTCCAAACTGTATTTGGGCTCAGGGAGGGCTTAAGGTGAGTTAGGGCCATTAAGGCCAAACTTGCATTCCTACTCCCTAGCTCTAGTCTTGCATATTTGCTTATTGAGTGGAAGTTATTTGTTTACGAACATTTACCAAAAAATCTTAAAGAAAATGGTGATATGGGCCTTATGGATTTGATAATATTTTCTTCAAAAGAAATCTTTATGAAAAAAGGTATCCTTATCCAAGTCAAATATCAAAGTTTTAATTGCATAATCAAGGAAAGATTAACAAGGTTCTACTAACATGCAAGCAAACTAAAGAACTCATGGTTCGTTGAGATGCTATGAGTTACACAACTGCCACATGGGTTGATCCGTCAAATTGGGTGGGGCTAAAGGTATGTTTGGTAATCAACAAAAGAAAAAGAAAACTTTGAACTGATAAAAAATAAGAGCAAATTACTTAGACATTCATTATATTTGGGGTAAAATTCTTAACTGCCCACTATTTTGCCTCATGATTATATGGCGTTCATAGTCAAAATTACAAGTTACCCACATTACATACCCGTACTTGGATTTATGATTCAAACCATTTAAAATTTAAAATATAAATTACTTAAATGTCTTTTAGACAGTGAAATTACTTTAATGCCTCTATGCTTTCAACCTGAGTCCCTAACTCTCCGGTTTGACTCCGCTTCCCGTTCTCCTACTCCACAAAGAAACCCACCCATTCCCGAGGGGCACAAGTTTTCTTCTCATTTTTCTGTATTTTTAAAAAAAATATTATTTCACTTATGCCAGTTTCACTTCCAAAATTTTAGAATTTTATAGGGTTTTCCGATTCCAACCCTCTTTTTTCTCTCTATTTCTCTAATTTTTTCCCCCATGTTGGGCGAGCGGTTTTGTATTTGCCAAGTGGAATACCTGCATCAAGGCGAAAACCACCAAACGGCTATAATTGCCGAAGCGGGTGGAGAAGCCGAAAAGACGATCGGGGTTATACGAAGATCGCTCAGCTTCCTAACGCTCTCTGCCTGGGTTTTCAAGTGGGTTTTTTCTATCCTTTGGCGAGATTTGAACTTTGATCTAGCATTCCGTCTCGGTTTTGCAGAGAGGAAGAGAGATAGAAGATTAAAAAAAGAGAGGCAGATTGGGGCGTGTATTGATGATCCCCAAATACTCTCTTTTTTTCTTCTTCAAACTGGGTGCTCATAATGCCTGACAATGGTTATTACAGCTCCAAGAAGACGGACGGATGATATCTGTGAAGATTACTGTGGCGAGGTATTTTGCACTTTTCCTTCTATTTTATTATTTATTTTAAGTTTAGGATATGATCTTCTTCCAGTCTCTCGTTTGCCCTTTTCTTCACCGATTTTTGTTATTTTTATGTCAATGGAAAACGACTTCCTCTTTTCTTCAATTGGTGTCTCTGTTTTGTGTTCACTTTCCTGGTAGTCGTCATCAAAAGATGAACCCTAATTCTGTTCACATGAGGGTTTACTTAGCTGCTTAGAATTTTGAATGCATTTGTAAATTTTTACTATAGCACTTACAAGCCTGTGCCGTTGTCGGAGGTGGAGGTGGAGGTGGAGAAGGAGAAGGAGAGTCAAGTCGGTGAGACAGGGTAAAGATACAAGGGCATTAAAGTAATTTTACTGCTCAAAGGGCATTTAGTTAATTTATATTCTAAAATTTTAAACGAGTTGAATGCAAATAAGGGTATTTTGGTCATTTTACATAACTTGTAATTTTGACGATTGTGTAATGGGCATATCTCTCTTCAAAAACTTCAATATTTTTGAAAATTTTCCTTTTTTCCTTGGCTATAAAGTGCAATTCATATTCAAATATGGACCGTTTGCACCTCAGGAATAGGGTCTGTAGCATGTGTAGCTTTATGTATAATAATGTATCGGATACACCATACAACTACTGATGTGTAGCTTTATATATAATAATGTATCCATACACCATAAACCCCTCCTTAACTCCTTTTATTGTTCTAAGTTGAACAATCACTTGGTGGAGACCAAAACTTTCAGACAGTGAGACCATTGGTTTCATTGTTTCTGCTCATCTAAGATAACTGTAGAAAAAGAGGGAGGGGACAAGAAAAGAAAGAAAGGAAGTAGTTGGGAGGGAATCTGTGCTTATAGGGGAGAGTGGATTTTGTAGCTGGTTAAAATGAATCAAATCCTTTTAATAATAATAATAATAAAAAATAAATAAATAAATAAATATATATATATATATATATATATATATATATATAAGGAAAAGAAAAAGAAATGTCTATTCTAAAGCGAGAATTAGAAACAAGAGCTGCGGCGTTTAACAAAAATAAATTTTCACTGTTGAAAGATGACTCCATCCGTAATGACCGGCACCTCTTACTGAAGAGGTCAGGATTCAATGTTCTCTATGGTGTGTGACACCAGTGCCAACTAGGATTGAGAATCAACGCCCGCCAGAGAATAGTAGCAATTCTGAAAGTTCTACTGATGATGGTGGAGCATTTTGAACTTGAGAAGAAGTGCTCAAACTCTGAGTAAAGGCTTCACCATTCATAGATATTATGCCACCGGTAGACAAACAAAGAGATGATAAATCTGGTAGAAGAAGTTTTCCCTCCAAATATTGCAAAGCTTGTCTCATAGTTGGCCTTGCTGTTTGAACAGAATGAGAGCAAACCAATCCAAGATTCAATACTAACTCCATTTCCTCTTGTACATAATTGATTCCCAAGTTTGGATCTACTGTAGCAAGAATTCTCCCTCTTCTCTTGCAAGAGAACACCCAATCCACCAGCATCACTTCCTCTGGTGATGCTCTTGGTTCAATTGGTCTCCTTCCACAAGCAACTTCCAGCACAAATGCCCCAAACGCAAAAACATCTGTGCTTGGATTTGCCAACCCAGTTCTTGGAAGTTCTGGTGCAAGATAACCAAGTGTCCCAACTAGTTGTGTTGTTTGAGGGTCAGATCCATGGTCATACAATTTGGCAAGTCCAAAGTCTCCTAATCTTCCATTCAGTTCCCTGTCTAACAGAACATTGCTGGACTTCACATCCCTATGAAGCACAACCTTCTCCCATTCTTCATGTAAATAAACCAATGCAGATGCTACATCTTGAATAATCCGAAGCCTATGACTCCAACTCAGAACCAGCACTGATTGATTAAAAAGGAACTTATCTAGACTTGCGTTGGGCATGAACTCATACACCAAAAGAAGTTCACTTTTACGCCGGCTATAGCCCAAGAGTTTTACTAAGTTCCGATGCCGGAGCTGACCCACACTAACTATCTCAGCAACAAATTCTTTCATCCCTTGTTTTGAGTCATGTGAGACCTTCTTCACTGCAACTTCAGTTTTGGAAATGGGTAATACACCTCTATAAACCCTACCAAAGCCTCCAACACCCAGAAGCTGGCTGTGCTTAAATCCGTTTGTCGCGACGTAGAGATCTTTATACTTGAACCTATGAGGCCCATAATCTAGTTCCCATTCTTCAAGGACTTCAGCAAATTTTATCTTCCATCTTATGAATATTCCCAAAATAACACCCAACACTAAAGAAGCAGCAATTATAGGGAGGCCAACAGTCAGCAAAGTCGATGATTTCTTGCTGCTTTTAGGAATTTTGGGAAGTTGGGAGAGATTGAGTTCCTTTGCTTGCCCATTCAGCTTGAAGCTCCACCCCAGTACATAGTGGGATGTGGGAATGGAACCTGTAGATGATGAGAAACCGACAAACATGGTCTCTTTCATGAGCGAAGAAAGATCTTGAGACAGAGATAACAGGGGAATACCTGGTTTAGAAACATGGGTTGGAGCTAATGTTACATTAAGCTGCTTGTTGGGACCATCATAATCCACCCAAACCTGTATGGAGTTGCCACTGATAAGAGTTAGGTTCTCGAGCTTACCATTCTCATGTAAATAAGAAGCTGGAGCATAGGCAACAGATGCCAATCCATTGATATCAACACCAACATGGTTGTTGTTGGTATCTTTGAATTCCTTATTCTTTATGGTATCAAGCTCGACTGCAAATACATGATTAGTTAAATTGCCAATGTTAGCATCATTGAAGAGGCCAAGCCATTGGCTTGGAAGAGCATCAGGAAGGCCTTTTGTAGGTGAAATGACAAAGGCTAACCCATGACCACCGAAATCAGGATAATGGGTAAGGATGGCAAAGACAAATGTGGTGGAGAAGGAAACCACAGCAGCTGAGCCATCAGATGATGATTGGTTGAGAAAGTGAATTGGGTCATTGTAGAAGACATGGCTCTTCTCTTGCAAGGTGTGGTTGGTCAGCTGTAGCAAACCATTGTTGATCCTTGCTAAGCCGTCAAGACTCACGTTAGCTCCTATGAAACCATTGTAGGTGAAATCAACTTCTTCTCCCTGTGAAGCTGCTTCAATATCTCTTAAGACCAGCAACAAAACTGCAACCTTGAAAATGGAGGACATGGCTTTTGCTTTTTCTGAATCCGTCTTTCTCTGTGTGGTTAGTCCCCTCTGTTTAAAATCTAACAAGCTAACTGAGTGAGAGAGGATAGTATTCAATGGTCAATTAATCTTTTTTTTTCTTTGTTTTTTCTATAATAATAATAGTCAATTAACCTACACAGTTCTAAGAACGCCATGGAGACGTGGAGGGCTAAATCAGGTGTTTGGTGTCTCGGTCCACTTGATTAGACATGTATTCATTTGTCTAATTCAAAATCATGGAAAAATAATATATGACTTTCTTGCTCAAGGATAAGGAATTTTCTTTTGCTGCCTCAGATCACGACATGTGGTATTCCTAAAATTCAATGGCTATGATCTTCCCCGCTCTTATATTCAAAGATACTTTCAATAAATTGAAAAATTACAAGAAAATACATGATGGATTAACATCTTGTTTACTGTTTATGTTTTTTATTCGTCTTATTTTTGTTTTTATTAATATATGTGGAATAATATCTTTTGCTTGGTCATATGACATTTTGCCCAGGTATGAAGAATTTTCTTCGGTTCCTGGATCATGACATATGGTACGTCCAAAATTTCAATGGTTGTGATCTTCTCTACTCTTATAATCATTGAGAATTTCTTGAATTAGGAAGTTTCAAAAAACTAAATATGGATTAACTGTTTGCGTTTTTTTTTTCTTCATTCTGTGTTTTAATATCTTCTGAAATTATTGAGGGTAGTTGGAAAATTAGTGTTTTCTAGTGGGGATAGAGAATTTGGGCCTCCTTGTTGCTTTCCTTTCTCAAGTCTCAAAACTTGTCTTATCTTTTTTAAGCCTTCTCTTAAAGTAGATCATGGAGCCCTGGATTTTTCTCTAAAAGGTTACATGAGCCTGCTTTTATTATTGGAATTTTTCATGATACTATCTTTCTTTATTATCCTCAACCACACCTTCTTCATATCTACTATTTGTCCGTTTTAACTTATAGTGGTGGTGCTTTTTTAAAGTTTGTTTTATAGATGGAAGTATCAATATTGCGAGACCTGGAAGATTCCTTCATACTTGATCTCGTCCTTTCTCTAGACATCCATGGGAACTCGCAAAGTACTCAAAGTTGGGTTGTGTGGTCTATTGTTGTGATAGGAAAGCTGTTTAGCACCAAAAAAAAAAAAAAAAAACAAAAAAACTCTGAATCTACTGTGCAGTGAACAACAATAACAAGAAGAATAAGTCTTGTCGCAACTAAATGGGCCGGCTATATGGATTCTTGTCCTGCAATCATTTATGTTTAATGTCAGACTAGATACAAGGCCTAAGCTATGCATATCCTCTCTCACCACTTCTCTTAAAGTTATCTGAGGTCTGTCCCTAGCTCTTTTAGTTTCTTCAATCTAGATTATATCATTTTTCCGTATAGGGGGCATTTATAGGTTTCGTTGAAGGTGGTCGTGCTATCTCAAACGACTTTTTCTTGTAGCATGTCAATTATGAGTACAACTCCCAGACCAACTCTAATATGATCATTCATTATCTTATCCTTTTTAGTTTTGCCACTCATCCATCTTAACATCCTCATTTTATTTATATATGATTCTTTTTAACAGCCCAACACTCTACATTGCAAATTATAGTTGGTCGAATGATGGTCTTATAGAATCTTCCTTTAAGTTTTAATGGAATACATTGATCACACAAGACCCCAGACGCATTTCTCCACTTCATCCACCCTATTTTAATTATTTGGAAAGTATCATCATCTATATTATCTCCTATTTATGATTGAACTAAGATACCTAAAACAATCACTTAGAGAAATCTCCTTATCATCAAGTTTCACTACCTAATTGTCTGCTTGATCATGACTAAAGTTATATACTAGACAGTCTAGACATTCTTGCTTCGTTCAACTTAGTTTAAAGCCTCTTGATTCGAAAGCTACTTTTCATGATTTTAACTTGGTTAACTTGGTATTAATCCTTACGTGAGTCTCATCTATCAACACAATATCATTAGCAAAAAACATACATCATAGAACCCTGTTTTGAATATCTTTGGTTTATTCATCAATTATAAATACAAATAAATTTGGACTTAAAGTTGATCCTAGCTTAATATAGTCCAATTATAATTAAGAATTCATTACTTTGTCCCCCAAATGTTCTTAGACTTTCATACATATTCTTAATTATGTTCATGTATTCACTTGCAACACTTTTCTCTAGTACTGATAAGAGTTAAGTACTCGAGCTCGCCATTCTCATGGAAATAAGAATTTGAAGTAGGGTAACAGGTGCCAATCCATTGATATCAACACCAACATGGTTGTTGTTGATCTCTTTGAATTCAATGGTCAATTATACATTCTTTCTTTCTTTCTTCTTCTTCTTTTTTTTTTTTTTTTTTTTTTTTTATTGTAGAACGTCATGGAGACGTGGAGGGCTAAATACATTTATTTATTTAAATAAATAAAAAATATGGAAAAATAGTATTGGTTGGTCATATGACTTTCTTGCTTAGGGATAAGAAATTTTCTTCCTGCCTCATGCTTGCCCCAATCATGACATGTGGTATTTTTAAAATTCAATGGCTATGATCTTCCCTGCCTTATAATAAAAAATAATTTTGATAAATTGAAAATTACAAGAAAATACCAGATGAATTAACATCTTGTTTATTATTTTATGTTTTTTTGTTCTTATTTTTGTTTCTATTAATCTGTGAGGATTAATATCTTTTGCTGGGGGCATAAAGAATTTTCTTCGGCTGCCTAGATTGTGACATGTAATATTTTCAAAATTCAATGGTTGTGGTCTTCTCTGTTCTTATAATCATAGAGAATTTTGTGAATTGAAAAGTACAAACAAGTATGGATGGATTAATTGTTTGCGTTTTTTTCTTTGCTTTTTATTTTTGTTTTCATTCATCTATTTGTTTTAATATCTTTTGAAAATATTGAGTATAGTTGGAAAACTAGGGTTTTCTATTTGACTTCCTTCCAAAAAATTTGATGGTTATTGAGAGAATGAAGGAGGTTGCAAGCCATCAACAAACGTAAGCCAAAAAGAAAAAAAAAAAAAAAGCAAGCTCAGGCACAAATTTAATATAATTCTGAAAATTTTTTTTCTTTCATTGCTGTCTCGTGAAAGCTATCATTATATTTATTTTTCTATAATATTTAGATCAATATCAAGTGAATCAATCAAACTTTAACATCTAAGTCGATTACTGGAGCATATAATTCAAAGTATGAAGTTTTTCTACTTTGTTTTTAACCCAATTTTTCTTGATGAGTTCTTCTATGTTGATTCCCCTCAACTGTTCAAACCATAGTCAAATGTATTGACGATGTTAATTAGAATTTTAAGCGAGATTTTATATGATGTCATGAATAATGATGGAACAAAGTTTAAGTAGTCCATCTATTGCTAGTTGAAGATATTTAAATGAACCTTAATTGCTAGCAACTTGGTAAACAAAATCTTATATTATTGTCAATGCAGGGTTGGTAGAGTGGTAAGATCCATATTTTCTAGTAGAGAGGTCATGGATTCGCCATTGCAGACGACAAAGCTCCCTTTGAGGATGTAATCAAGGTGCGTGCAAGCTGGTCCGGATGAACCTCAAATTAAAAAGAAAAGAAAAAAAAAACTTAATTCTTATACCATTACAATGCGCCACCCCCAAACCCCCTTCCAAAAAAAAAAAAAAAAAAAAAAAAGTGGGATTTTGCTTAGAGGTAAAACCATAGACATCTCTCTTACTAAGTGAATCCTTGCTTAATCTCCCTCTCTTCACTCCTTCCTCATTCAACTCCACCTTCACAACAATGGCCTTCTGGGGGCTCTAGTTTTGCATATTTACTTGTTGAGTGGAAGTTATTTGTTTACAAACACTTCACAAAAATTCTTAAAAGGTGATGCAGGCCTTATGGATTTGATTATATATTATTCAAAAGAAGTCTATGAAAAAGGATACTCTTATCCAAGTCAAATACCCAACTTCGAATTCAATAATCTAGAAATGATTAAAAGAGTTCTACTAACATGCAAGCAAACTAAAGAACTCATGGTTTGTTGAGATGCTACGAGTTACACAACTATCATTTCTCACATGAGTTAATCCGTCAAAATTGGATGCATAAAGCTATGTTTGGTAATCAACAAAAGAAAAAGAAAACTTTGAATTGATAAAAATAATAACGGATAATTAGTATTGCCTCCTTAAAATTAAGGGTAAGTATCATTTACCTTTCCTCTTTGTTGACCAAATGACACTTGAACCCCCTCTTACTTGGATAATATCACTTAACTCCCCTCTTAGGTGGCAAAGTTATTGAACACTTCCCTTCTGTTAATTTTTTTTGTTAAGTTCTATTTTTTTTTTTTTTTTTTTGTTAAGTATATTTTAAAACCCCAATCTACCTTGACTTATAATTATGTTTTAGTTTAAATCTTAAATTACCCTCAATTTCTCTATTAGTTAAAATCCTAAATTACCCTCAATTAATATTATTGTTAAAATTTCAAAGTACCCCAATTACTTTAGTAGTTAAAATCCAAAATTACCCCTCAGTTAATTTTATTATTAAAATCTCCTTATGTTCTTTAATTATATGTTTCTTTTTCATTAAAAAAAAGAGAAAAAATCAATCAAAAAATATAATTGTCCTTAAGTTTCATTTATTTCTTTCTTCTTCTTCTTCCTTTTTTATTTTTTTTATTTTTTTAATTTTTATTTTAATGAAAGAAAGATACGTTGATTAAAAGACAAAGGGGTATTTTAGGGTCTTGGAATTGAGGATAATTTAATGTTTCAACTATTAAAATAATTAACGGTATTTTGAAATTTTAACAATAATATTAATTGAGAGTAATTTAGGATTTTAACTAATAGAGTAATTGAGAATATTTGAAGTTTTAAACTAAAATAACTTTTTAATTAAGGGTAATTTGGGTTTTAGAAAAATATTTAATGGCAAAACTAGAACTTAAAGGAAAAAGTTAAAATAAATGAGGTTTTTGATAACTTTAATAGGTAAGAGGAGAGGTAAATAATATTATCCAACTAAGGGAGGGTCCAAGTATCATTTGGTTACCTAAGGGGGGAAGGTAAATGATATTTATCTAAAATTAACAATGCTAAATTAGATAGTAAATAAATGAAAACTTAATGAAAGTGAGAACTTCCAAAAATTGAGAACATCAAATTGAAAAGTAAATAATAAAATCTAAAAAATATATATAAAAATTTATAAAAAATTAAAAAAATAAGGAGCTACCAAATTAGAGATAATTCTTTCCGAATTACTAAGGTAATAATGTAATTTAATACAAAGTGTAAATAAGTATAATAAAAATTTTACGATTATTTTGGGATATTTATATAAATAAAAATTGCCACATCATTACTTAACTAATGGAGTTTAATGGTAAAGGGTAGCCTAAGATTAGATTAATAATTATAAAAAGTATAGAAAATAAAATAATAACTAAACTATAACCAGAGGCAAGAATAATTATTTCAAATAATAATAATGCAATGATTGTCTAATGGGCCAATCTCTCTTCACAAAGTTCAATATTTTTAATGGGCTATCTCTCTTCAGAAAGCTCAATATTTTTTAAAATTTCCCTTTTTCCCCAAAGTGCAACATACATTCAGTATGAACATTTTGCACCTCCGAAATTGGGTCAGTATGAACATTTTGCACCTCTTTTTATTGTTCTAAGTTGAACAATCACCTGGTGGAGATCAAAACTTTCAGAAAGTGAGAACTTTCATTTCATTGTTTCTGCTTATCTAAGATAGCAGGAATGATCAAAAAAAGAGGAAGGCGACAAGAAAAGAAAGAAGGGAAGTAGTTGGGGGGGGGGGGGGGATCCTTGGTTGTACGGGAGAGTGGAATGAATCAAATCTTTTTAACAAAAAATAAAAAATAAAAAAAATAAAAAAAAGGAAGAAAAAAAAGAAAGAGACGAAATAAAGAAAGAAAAAGAAAAAGTGGAAAAGAAGGCTAAAGGAAAAGATAAAGAAGTGTTTATACATTCTAAAGCGATAATTAGAATCAAGAGCTGGATCTTTAAAATAGTCATATTATCCAACTAAGAGGGGGTGTAAGTGCTATTTGTCCAGTTAAGAGGGGAGGTAAGTGATATTTACCCAAAATAGTATGTTTGGTCATATGACTTTCTTGCTCAAGGATAATGAATTTTTTACTATTGCCTCTGATCATGACATGTGGTATTTTTAAAATTCAATGACTACGATATTCCCTACCTTTATAATAAAATTATAAATTAAAAATTACAAGAAAGTACAAGATGGATTAACATTTTTTTATTATTTGTGTTTTTTTTCTTCTTATTTCTGTTTCTATTAATCTATGTGGATTAATATCTTTTTGTTTTGTCATATGACTTTCTAGCTCAAGTATAAAAAAATTTCTTCAGCTGCCTAGATCGTTACATGTAATACTTTCAAAATTCAATGGTTGCGATCCTCTCTGCTCTTATAATTATAGAGAATATTTCGAATTGAAAATTACAAAAAAGTACAGATGGATTAATTGATCGTGTTTTTTTCTTCCTTGCTTTTTATTTTTGTTTCCATTCAACTATTTATTTTAATATCTTTTGAAAATATTATATCGAGGATATAGTTGGAAAATTAGGATTTTCTATTTGACTTCCTTTAAAATATTTGATGACTTTACCTGGTCAATACTAACCCAGAGCTAATAGGAAACAGAGCTTCTACCCTCACTTTCCTATGCCCCAAATTTCTTCTCACCAAAGAAGAGAAGGGGGGGGGGGGGGGGGGGGGGGGTTTTTTTTTTTTTTGAATTTTTAATTTCCCGGCCCAAATTTTTTTTTTTTCTGTTAATTTCCCCCCCCAGGACCAAAATCTTCGTTTTTTAGACAGTGTTCTAGGTCTGAGAAGGAAAGATAATTTGTCTGGAGACACAAATTAACATTCCAACTTCACAGCAAGTCAGCAACCTTCTGTAAGAGAAAATCATTAAAATTATTACAAACGATCACTGTGTATCCACGACTCTAATATTGTTGATCTTGATGGAAATAAGACTAAAGGGAAAAAAAAGAAAAGATCTTTGATGGGAAGAGAATATAGACAAACAAGAAGTCCATGGTTACAGCTAATACGTTGAGAGAATGATGGAGGTCTCCAAGCCATCAACAAAACGTATGGAAAAGAAAAGCAAGCTCAAGGACTTTAGAGTCCCAAGACAAACTTCAAAGCCTAGAATCTCAACGTCCACTAGAGAGAGTCGATTCTGAAATTGCTGTTGATGGCGCACTCGAGTTCTCTAAGAAGAAAGGATATGTTGATTTGACAAAGTCATCAAACCCTTCATGACCAGAGCCACTTGCATATGTTAAGCCACCGACGCTGAGACCAAGAGATGACAACTCTGGTAAAGGAAGCGTTCCTTCCAAATATTGGATTATTTGTCTCATGCTTGGCCTTGCTGATGGATAACAATGAGAGCAAAGCAATCCAAGCTTCAACACCAATTCCATTTCCTTCTCTTCATAATTCATACCCAATTTTGGATCCACAGTTTCAAGTATTGTCCCTTTGCTCCAGCAACAGAAAACCCTATCCACCAACACCAAATCTTCTGCTAATGCTCCTGCTTCTATTGGCCTTCTCCCACAAGCAACTTCCAATATAAAAGCCCCAAATGCAAACACATCTGTGCTTGGGTCAGCCTTACCAGTTCTTGAAACTTCTGGTGCAAGATAACCCAAGGTTCCAACTATATGTGTTGTTTGAGGGTCAGAACCATGGTCGTACAATCTCGCAAGTCCAAAATCTCCTAGTCTTCCATTCATTTCCGCATCCAATAGAACATTACTTGACTTTATATCTCTGTGAATCACAACTTGCTCCCATTCTTCATGCAGATAAAGAAGTGCAGATGCTACACCTCGAATAATTCGAAAACGTTGACCCCAATTAAGCACCGGCATGAACGGGTCGAAGAGGTATTTGTCTAGACTACCATTGGGCATGAATTCATATACCAAAAGAAGTTCTCCTTTACGCCGGCAATAACCCAAGAGGGTTACCAAGTTCCGATGCCGTAACTGACCAATGCTAACGATCTCAGCAATGAATTCCTTTATCCCTTGTCTTGATTCATGGGAAACCTTTCTTCACTGCAACATCGATTTTGGAATTGGGTAGAACACCTCTGTAAACCCTCCCAAACCCACCAATTCCCAGAAGCTCCTTCTGTTTAAACCCATTAGTTGCCACATAGAGATCTTTGTAGTTGAAACGATGAGGCCCATAATCGAGTTCCCATTCTTCAAGTACCTGTTCAAATTTTCTCTTCCGTTTCACCAGAATCTGGATGCCAAATACGGAGGCAAACACTAAAACAACAGCAATTATAGGAACTCCGATGGTCAGCATGGCTGGCTTCTTCTTGGGTCCTCTTCGAGGAAGCTTGGGAAGTTGAGATAGATTAAGTTCTTCTGCTTGCCCATTCACCTTAAAGCTCCAACCCAACACACAGTGGGAAGTGAGAACCGAACCAGTAGAGGATGAGAAACCCACGAACATGGACTCTTTCATGACCGGAGAAAGATCGAGATTCCTTGACAAGAGAGGAATCGCGGGTTTAGGAATACCGGTTGGAGCTAATGTGACATTAATTTGCTTATGCAAACCATCATAATCCACCCAGGCTTGCATGGAGTGGCCACTGATGAGTGTGAGGTTATGAGATTGACCATTTTTATCAAAATAGGAAGCTGGAAGGGAAGCCACAGAGGTCAATCCATTGACATCTATGCCAACATGGTTGTCATTGATATCACTGAACTCTTTGCTCTGTATGGTGTCGAGCTCAACTGCGAATACATGATTGGTTGAATTGCCCACGTTGGTCTCATTGAAGAGGCCAAGATATTGGCTTGGAAGAGCACCAGGAAGACCTCTTGTGGGTGCTATGACAAAGGCTATTCCATGACCACTCAAATCTGGATACTGAGACAGAATCGCAAACACAAAAGTGGAAGAGAAAGATAGAGCAGAGTTATTACCTGAAACGGAACGTTCCAAGAAACGAATCGGATTATTGTAGAAAGCATGGCCCTGTTGTTGCCTGGTGGAGTTCGTAAGCATGAGAAGGCCTTTGGATGTGATTTCAGCTATACCGTCCAGTTTCAAGTTATTATTTCCTGTGAAGCCATTATAGGTGAAACTAACTTGTTCACCTACTGCGGTTATCACAAGGAGGAACAAAACTGTTAACTTGAGAACAGAAATCATGGCTTCTGGGTTCTGCAACTTTGAGAATTCATTCCATCTTCTCGGTGTGTACGATGTATTTGACAAGAACATGTAATAAATAGCTTGACATGAATGGTTTTGCCTGATAATAAAAGTAAGAAATTAATTCGCGTTTCCAACTTGAGAGTCAATGCAGTAGGATTGAGATTTCTCATCCCAAATCCACGTGGAGGAATATGATAGGAACTATTTTATTAATTTTCCACTTGAAAGTTGAAACACGCGAAGTAATATGACAAAAGATAATTAATGCCGTAGAATTTTGGTAACTGGGAGGTGAAGACTGAAGAGGTAGTTCTTCCTCCTAATCATTTTTTCAAATAGAATTTCGAGAATGGAAAGTTGCAAGAAAATGCTTAGAATCAGAAATCTATATATTTTGCTTTTTAAAAATTCATTAATCACAAGAGTCCTATCAAAGTCCACAAGGCCTAAACAAGAGAATAAAAATGCTTAAAGGCACAATAATTCTGGGAGTAGAGATCAAAGCCAAGGAATGATGTTTATTTCTCCAATTTTTGTTCTTATTCCCAGAAGATTGGAGCTCTATAATAAAGTCGTCATTGAGGCTGTTCACCTTTAGTAAATCTCGATTACTTTGAACCAGATTTCTACCAGCAAAGAAAAGAAGAAGATTATTTTGAAGCACATAGAAGAAGAGGTATCAGTATAAAAAGGGTGACTTCCCTAATATAAATACTAGTAACATGACAAAGGATGATGCCGTGGAACTTTGGTTAGTTGAAGGTGAAGAGGTACAATGGCCGATGAAAATGGCGAATGAGCAATCAAAATGAACATCGACTTGCCGAGAAGTCTCAATCTATGCATCATCATAAATTTTGTGAAATTTTCTTTCAAATCATTCAGATAGAATTTCATGAATGAAATTGTAAGAAAATATTGAGAGTGGAATGGTCCACTCTCTAGCAAGTCCAACCAAAGTCAATAGAACTTAAACAAAACAAGAATATATATCTATAAAAGGCACAAAAATGGGGACCAAAACCAAGGCAAACTGGAGGATGATGCCAATTTCTTCAATTTAATTTCTACCTAGAAGACAGGAGCTCTTTAACTAAGTCAACAATGGCAACTTTACTAGAGCTCAACCACTTTGAAGTATGACTTCCCAAAATTTTGATGACTGGACGTAGTCAATCCTAACCAAGGGTAAAGACCAAGTAATTTTTGTAATTTTTTGGGGTACAGATTTTGAATTCAATAGAATATATATAAATTAGTAAAACAATGATTCTTGAATGGATGGAACACCACTTGAAAATTCAGTCTAAAATATTTGTTATTACTGTATGAATTATCCCAAAAGTGCCTTGTGTTTAAAGTTTAAACCCCTAGAGATTTTTGTACTTAGATTTATGAGGTTCAAATCAAGTTTCTTCGTATAATTATGCATATTTTACCTTCCTTTTAATCACTGTGCTCAACATAATAGCTAACATAGAAGCAGTGGCTGTTATTGGAAGCTCAAGATACTGGGTTACTAAGAGTTACTAAGTTCCGATGCCGTAATTTACCGAGGCTAACGATCTCAGCAACAAATTCTTTCATCCCTTGTCTCGATTCATGGGAGACTTTCTTCACTGCAACTTCAATTCTGGAGTTGGATAATATAATATGCCTTTATACACCCTACCAAAGCCACCAGTACCCAAGAGTTCCTTCTGCTTAAACCCCTTAGTTGCCACATAGAGATCTTTGTACTTGAACCTATGAGGCCCGTAATCGAGTTCCCACTCTTCAAGCAGTTCTGCAAATTTTCTCTTCCTTATAATCACCATAAATAGGGTGCAAAAGAAGGAACAGTAATTAACCTATTTCATTCCTAGACGTAACGCATGGGCAACAGCTGAACCCATAGTTCGAAAATTTCACTGTGCTTGGCATTTCCTCTATCTCTATGGCTCCAGAAGTTCAACTAGTTGAGAGTTTTCTTTTGAAATGGAGCCAATTACACAAGAAGGACATTATTCTCTACCTAGTCACTGGGATTAAACGGCTAAGGAATCAAATAGAGATTCAATGCACTAGGATAAAGACTGGGGGAAAATCCACGAGGAAGAACTTGATAGACCACTATTACCATTTGATATAAATGCATGTACGCGCGCGCGGTGACAAAATATAATGCGCGTGGAAATTTGGTTACTATAAGGTACTGACTATGGTCAATCAAGGCTGCGAATGAGCAGTATTCTAATGAATAAACGCTAAATTCAATAGGCGTGAGACCTAGCTTTGGATTTTGATTGTGATTGTGATTGGGACGGACTTTTCTCCAATACGGAGGACTGGAGGAGGAGTGGCTTATAGGCATGGAGCAATTTTCCATTGAAACTTGAAAATACAAAATATTGATGAATTTTCCATGATGTATCATCGATTTTTCGGCAAATGACGAAATATAGTCGATTTTATGGCCACAGGGTGAAAGTTGCTCCCATGTTTGTTAAAGATATTTACCACAGCATTTGAGGTTGCTGTGTCGTCACTCTTTGTTCGTCGGAGATGTCAAAGAATCATTCTGCAACTATTTTGAAACTTGCAACTACAGCTTTAGAGAAGAAGAAGAAGAAGAAGTAAATTAAGAAAGTGAGCATTTTGATACCTCGGACCAATCAAGTCTAAAGTCGAGGGATTCCCTTTTTTTTCTTCTTTTCTTTCTATCAAGTTGAAATTCATGAACCATGCGTAGACATGACCGGATAACTACAATAAGGCAATATTTTGGAAATTAAGAGTCAAGAACCGGACAGAAAATTCAATGTTCAAAACATTGATACTAGACAAGCCCATGATCCTCATGTTATTCAATTTATTTCTTTGTAGATGTAGAACATGTATCTCAATATCATATCAACCTCTTGATGTGATGTTAAGACACGTTTCTTATATCTACAAGAAAATGAATATTCACAACTTAGGATTTTCTCAATGCAACATGACATAAATATGGTGAAATTTTTTGCAAAAAACTGCAAAACAGAATGGTCAACTCTCAATCAATTAATGGCCAGTGAAACACTGAAAGGAGTCAGAAATTTTTATATTCTATTTTATTTTTTATAAAAAAATATTAACCAAAAAGAGAGAGGGGAGGTGGGGAGAAGAAGACAAGTAGAGTGCGAAACTCTTCAAAAACCAACAAAGAAAAAGAGAGGGTGGGCCGAGGGGGTGAAGGTGAGGCTGGTGGGCCAAAGGGAGAAGGCGGGATGAGGGTGGGAGGGGGTAATGGGTTGGGCCCGGGAGAGGGGTGGAACTAAACAAGGAGACGGAGATGGGACGGGTTGGGCTAGAAGGAATAAGGGATACGAAGGGAATGGGGGTGGGCTTGGGCACGAATGGGCTAGGCCCAGCAAAGGAAAGGGGTTAGGAAATGAGATATGTGTTGGACACGTTGACTAGAGTTGCATAACTATGGTTTTTTATTTGACTCGACTTTCAAAAAATTTGATGACCCCACCTGATCAATCCTAACCCAGCGATAAGACCACTCGACTTTCATAAAATCATAACTATGGTTTCGTTGAAGATGCCAAGATATTGACTTGGAACTTGGAAGAGCACCAGGCAAGCTTCTCGTGGGAGTGATGACGAAGGCCATCCCGTTCCCTCTAAAATCTGGAGAAGAGGGGACGATAGCAAAGACAAATGTGACAGAAAAGGAGAGAGCAGCAGCAGCAGCAGCAGTGCCTGACGATGACGATGATGCTTTAAGGAAGCGAATTGGGTTAGGATAAAATGCATGTCCCAGGCTTTCCTTGGTTTCCTTGGTCAGCCTAAGGAGACCATTGGATATGTGATCTCAGCTATGCCATCCAAGCTCAAGTTGGCTCCTTTGAATCCATTGTAGATGAATCCATTAATTTCTTCTCCTTGTGTTACTGCAGCTCCAAGCTCTCACCAAGAGGAACAAAACCACCAGATTCAACACTGCATTCATGGCTTCCAGATTAGATAAATTTTAAACTCGATCGCTTCTAACTTCTCTACCAATCACCGCTGACTTCACGTTGCTCTCTTAATTAATCTCTGTACATGTTTCTTCACATTGCTGATTAATAGTTAGACTTTAATGGGTTCAGCAGGCCAGCAGCTGAACCTGAAACCGTAGTTTGGAAATTTCACAGCGTCAAGTCAGCCTACTGCTTCGCATCCTAGCTAGATCTCTATAGCTCCAGAAGTTCAACTACTCGAGAGTTTTCTATTTCTATCAACGTTTGAAATGGAGCCAATTACATCTGATGATGGGAAGCACATCGATCATTCTCTACCTAGTGGGATAAAAAAAGATTGACCAAAGTATTTCTTATTCGTTTACCAATTATTGAGGACGTTTTTTTAAACCCATCAGGTCCACTGATACCCTAGTGAGTTTTTAATTTTCATTAATTTCTTTGGGGTTTGGGCGAGGTGGCGCCTGCACCAATTTTCACAAACAATCAATCACCGAACAAGGAAACAGTAGTATAATTAACTTCAATTCTGAAGGAACAAAAAGTCCTACCTATATCCATATATCACAATTATATGTGCTAGAAACAATTAACAGAAAATTTACAAACAATAATTTGCATGATACATCCCCATCAGCCAGCTTTCAAATTATCAGAAAATAAAAGGAACAAAGAAATGCATCTGAATGCTTACCATGTCTAATCTTCAACAGTACTAATTCCATTGCAGCTAGCTCTTGCATTTTCAACACTGTCATGTCCATTTTCAGACATTTGTATCTCCATAGAAAGAAATTTTCCGGGCAAGCACTCTTAAAGCAGTCTTATAACGTATATATACCGCGAGGATTTTTGTACAGTATTGCAGTTTCAATCACCACATCATGAGAGATCTTTAAAACTGTTAGGTCAATCTCCAAGGAATGCCCCACTAAGATGGTATCTTTGTAAACAAGCTTCAAAAACTCTTCCTGAAGAACAACTAAACATTATATTGATGCCAAAGACACATAGTATAAGAAAAAGCTGGATTACTAGATCATTCATGAAAACTTGCATCGCCTCCCACAGAAGGGTGGAAAAAATTTCCATGGAACCAGGAATTAAACCAAGTAACGCACTGCATATCTTTAAGTATCGTAGTCACCCCACTCAGCATCTCACACGTTATTCCACTATACTTAAAACATACCATAACTGTAACTTCATTTTCAATAACACAATACTTTTCCTTAAAAAAAAAATGAACCATTTTTCTTTTGCTCTAGGTAGAAGAGTCAAGATGAGAGGCTTTGGACAACTTCTAAGAAGAATGAAATTATTTGTAAATATGTGAGAGTTGCACCACCACCCAGGATCTGAAAACATGTCATGCATCATCTGTTCCTAACCACTTCTCAATTGAGGCCCCAACCTGGTACGGGCTACCAACGTTGAACAATAACGGAGATGGCAACGGACAAAATTAACTGTATCAGATGGTCAAGCTTATGCGTGAAGATAACAGACTCAAACAAATATCTTGGTTTCAGACTTTCAGTAAAGAGTGAAGAATCTGCCCAATAAATAGTTGAATATCTGTTAAGCTCCAATGACCAAGAATTCAGAAACTTAGAAACATGACATAGAGTCAGGATCACCACTCAATATATGACAAGCTTTTTGTTGACAAGAACATAATCCATCAGACAAAAACCCAGACAGAATCACTCCACCAAAAAGCCACAATGAAATAAATAGATAGCAACAATCAAAACCTTCAATAGTCTATTTACTAATCTCAAGTTCTCAACAGGTAACTTCCACCCAAATTTATGACTCAGTTAATAGTTTCTAGGTTTGGAACCTGTAGACAATCTTCTGTCTCTTAAGAAAATACAAACAATAGAACTTAAAACCACATAAACTATACTAGATCTCCATAACAGTTTTGGATGATTAAAATGCTCCTCCATCCCTCTCTCACATCACTCTTCCCTAAAATCTATAATCAACTCTTACCAAAAAAAAATCTATAATCAACTTAGATGGTTGGAAGCACTGACATATTGCCAATGAAAGATACAATCACATACAGCACTTGTACCCCTTAGCTATCAACGTCAGCAGCAGTGTTAGCCATTCATTGGCCCAAAATACGCGCAGTCATGTTTTGCCCAAAAACTGTGAGCAGTGTGATTGGATTTTTGTTGGTGGCTGCACGGATATCCTCCGTGCAGCCGCCTCCTTGTGACATGTGGCAAAGGTAAATCTTATGGTTGTTTATAAGGGTAAAAATGTAAATTTAAAATGTCAACAATAACTCAATTTATTAAATTTACAATCTTAACCCCCCATAATTTATAACATTCATTTTTACAACCCTGTTTTCTAAATCTAAAGTAGGGAAGAACGCTCGATGCCCTACCATTCAAACACAACCGGTATAGCGACCCTCCTTTCCGGCAGCCCGTGCAACCTTCCTCTTTGGCAACTGGCGCAACCTCTTCAACAACGACATCTTCAATTTTTTGTGTCTATTTTCTCGAACAATACATTAATGGGTTCTAGGTTGGGGTGTTTGTCTCCCAGAAATCTTCTGCAATTAATGAGTTCTCCCTTCCTCTTCATCTTTGCCTGTTAAACCTTCCTCTCCCTCTTACGATAATAATTTATCAAAGGTACATCAAATTTTGATACTTTTCAAGTTTTCTTGTTATCAATCCATCATTGTGAAAACCCAATTAATTTCAAAAAATTCATAGTTGTTTCCATTTTGGATTGAAACCCTATTTCAGATAGTTGCTTTTAGTTTTATTTAGGATTTATTGAAGTCGATTTCATCTCAACCAAGATATATTACCTGATGTTTGTTTTTGGTTTTATTTAGGATTTGGACGCAAGTAGGGTTTCTAGTTAAATGTTGGGATGGCAAGATTGGGAGTACTCAAAGAAGGATGACTTCAAAGAATTTTAGACGTCTTCGCAGTGCAAAGCGAAAAGGAGAAGGACGGTCCAAAGCAAAAGAGTACTTGAAGAAGATGAGATTTCATTTGAAGCGAAGTTTAGGATTTTGTTCGATCTGAAGAAATCTGGGTTGAGTTTGTAAATTAAGGAAATCCGAGGCAACAAATTGTAATTATTTAAGTCTTTTAAAATATAAAATTTCATTCAATGCATCTCAACCGCTCCTTAGTTTTGAGAACAGGTGGAGCACCCTAGGGCTTGCGCGGAGGATATCCGCGCAGGCGCCAACAAAAATCCGTGATTAACTTGCCAAGAAGGAACGCTGACCAGAAGATTTGTCAGGACACTGGCCATCTTTACTGCGGCCACCTGAACCATGAACACAGCCTCTGAATGATTCATAGCCCCTTCCAGTAAAGGGACCATGGCCCTGGTTAGCAATTAAAGGCAGAACCTTCCATCAGTAGCAGTGTCTTCCAGCTAGCAAATAATGAGTTAAATGTAGTTCAAGGATGCAACCAACAATATTTAGGAGTACAAATTAGTATGAGACCAGTTACAAACCAGAAGTAGTAGCTGCAGGCAGCACAATACGGATCACAGATCCAAGAATCTAATCTGATAACTCATGATTGAGGTGAATATACACTACCAAAGACCAGGTGGCGTGATTGCTTCGGAAATGCAGAGTTGACCCCTGGAGGAGGGTATAGAAAAATATGAAAACTGACTAAGAAATAGAATCAAGAACAGTGGCTTGTATGGAACAAAAACCATTGTTCACAATAAAACCCAGTGCTAGCCAGGGTTGAGAATCAACGTCCTCCAGAAAGTAGTAGTGATTCTAAAATTTCTGGTGATGATGTAGCATTTTGAACCTTAGAAGAAGAGGCTTCAACTTCCATAGATGTTATGCCACTGGCAGACAGACAGAGAGACGAATCAGACGATAGATCTGGTAGAAGAAGTATTCCCTCCAAATATTGCACAACTTCTCTCATAGTTGGCCTTGCTGTTGGAACAGAATGAGAGCAAAGCAATCCAAGATTCAACACCAACTCCATTTCCTTTTGTACATAATCGATTCCCAAGTTGGGATCTACTGCGTCAAGAATTTTCCCTCTTCTCTTGCAAGAAAGCACCCAATCCACCAATATCAGTTCCTCAGCTGGTGCTTTTAGGTCTATAGGTCTCCTTCCACAAGCAACTTCCAACACAAACGCCCCAAATGCAAAAACATCTGTGCTTGGATTTGGCAACCCAGTTCTTGAAAGTTCTGGTGCAAGATAACCTAGTGTCCCAACCACTCGTGTGCTTTGAGGGTCAGATCCACGGTCATACAATTTTGCAAGTCCAAAATCTCCTAATCTTCCATTCATTTCCCCGTCCAATAGAACATTGCTGGACTTTACATCCCTATGAAGGACAATCTTCTCCCAGTCTTCGTGTAGATAAACTAGTGCAGATGCGACACCTCCAATAATCTGAAGCCTGTGACTCCAATTAAGAACTGGCATTGATTGATTGAAGAGGAACTTATCTAGACTTCCTTTAGGCACGAATTCATACACCAAGAGAAGTTCTCCTTTACGCCGGCAATACCCCAAGAGTTTTACTAAGTTCCGATGCCGGAGTTGACCCAGGCTGACTATCTCAGTGACAAATTCTTTCATCCCTTGTTGTGAGTCATGTGAGATCTTCTTCACTGCAACTTCAATTTTGGAACTGGGTAGTACACCTCTATAAACCCTACCAAAGCCTCCGACACCCAAAAGCTCTTTGTGCTTAAAGCCCTTTGTGGCCACATAGAGATCTTTGTACTTGAATCTATGAGGACTGTAATCGAGTTCCCATTCTTCAACTACTTCTGCATATTTTATCTTCCATCTTATCAGTATTCCCAAAATAACTCCTAGCACTAGAGAAGCAGCAATTACAGGGAGACCGACAGTCAAAAGAGCTGAAGGTTTCTCGCTGTTTATAGGAAGTCTGGGAAGCTGGGAGATGTTGAGTTCCTTTGCTTGGCCGTTCAGCTTGAAGCTCCATCCCAGTACATAGTGGGATGAGGCAACAGTACCCGTAGACGATGAGAATCCAATGAACATAGTCTCTTTCAAGACCGGAGAAAGATCTTGAGACAGAGACAACAGAGAAATAGCAGGTTTAGGAACCCCGGTTGGAGCTAATGTTACATTGATCTGTTTCTGGACACCATCGTAATCTACCCAAACTTGCATGGATTTGCCACTGGCCAAGGTCAGGTTCTGAAGCTGACCATACTGATCGACGTAGGCCGCCGGAGCAGAAGCAACAGAAACCAATCCATTGATATCAATACCCACATGGTTGTTGTTGATATCATAGAACTCTGTACTTTGTACGGTGTCGACCTCTACTGCGAATACATGATTGGTTACATGGCCAACGTTGCTGTCGTTGAAGATGCCAAAATATTGGCTTGGAAGACCACCAGGGAGACCTTCTGTAGGTGCAATGACAAAGGCAATTCCGTGGCTGCTCATACCGGGATAGTGGGAGACGATGCCAAAGACATAGGTGGTAGAAAAGGAGAGAGCGGCTGCAGCGGTGGTGTTATGCGAAGAGGATGGAGGGAAGAAGTGAATTGGTTCAGGGTTGAAGGCGTGACCTTTCTGTTGCTGGTTATTTGCCACGTCTGCTTGGGTAAGCATGAGGAGACCATCGGATGTAACCTGTGCCATGCCGTCCAAGCTCAAGCTAGCATTCTTAAAGCCATTGAAAGTGAGATTGCCTTCTTCTGCTTGTAATATTGCTGTTCCAATTCTAGCTAGGAGGAAGAAAACTGTAACTTCAAGAATGGAATTCATCGCAATCCCAGATTCTCTCCTGCTTCAACACTTGTGCCTTATTTCCCGTTACTCGTTGCTCCTTGCGTTAATTGGATTTGCTCTCTTCGATCGATGAACAAACACTAATAAACATATATATATATTTAATGGGATACGCATTTTTACTAGGGATGGGCTCTTCTCCGACTAATATCCAGTACATTTTTAATTGTAGATATGTGACATGCGTCCCAATATCACGTCAAAAGGTTAAGATCCATTTATAAGTTACATCAATTTTTTTAAAATTTAATGACAATTTTTTTATGTGACTTTTAAATAGATTTTAACCATTTTATTTGATGTTGGAACATGTCATATATCATTTTCCTTGTCAGAAATAGACTGGATAAATTTTCGGCACTAATCTAGGGAGAATATTTCCCAAGAAGTCCCTAGTGAATGATCAATGCTTGTCATTCAATTTGTGATTGTTAGAGTTCGGATCAGTTTCCCTGTCGGGGAGAACAATGTAGTACCTAGACGCTTCCTTATCATACAATAGTAATGGAGTTCACCTATGGATATTAATAAAATAAATCATAAGTAAGATTTCAAAATACTTAATCATTTTTTTGATGAAGTCAATTATTAAATAATTTTAAAATTGACAACAATATTTTTTAAAATAATTTACACTTTGACGATGCTTTTTACTATCTATTATTTTTTTAATTTTTTCTTGTAAAGAGTAAATTATCAATAAATAAACTTTACAAAATGAACATTACAAATAAAAAACACACATGATTTTCAAAAGTAAAAAGGTTAATACATGCAAAGCAAATGAATCATGGTAGTTAGTGAAACTATTCCATTTACAATAAAAATCAAAATAAAAAGAATAAGAAGAAAAAAAATTAAGAAAGAGACTACAAAGACGTGTGTTTCATCCATATTAGAGAATCTAATTGTTTTTTTAGTAGGATTTGCGAGGTCTCATGAGGGGTTGTTGCTGGAGTTCTAATCAACTTCCTGTCTAAGAAAAACAATGTGGTCCTTATCCATGTAAGAGAATCCAATTGTTGTGCTGATTTTTTAACAGAATTTGCGAGGTCTCATGGGGGAGGGGAATTGTTGTTGGAGTTCATATCAACTTCCTATATGTGAAAAACAATGTGATCTTAAACGCTTTCCCATCACACAATAGTAATGAAGTCTACCTATGAATATTAATGAAATAAATCATAGGTGGTATCTCAATATACTTAATCTGTTTATATTTTTATTTTTTATTTTTTGAAGTGAATTATTGAAAGAAAATCTAAAATTTACAACACTATGTTTTAAAAGTAATTTGAACTTTAACAATGCTTTTTCCTATATATTATATTTTTTTTCTTTTAAGGAGTAAATTATCAATAAATAAACTTTACAAAATCGACATTACAAATAAAAAAAGGCACATGATTTCAAAAGTAAAAGCTAATACATGCAAGTCAAATGAATCATGATACTTAGTTAATCTATTCTATTCACAATATAAAATCAAAATAAAAAAAATGAGAAAACAAAAGAGAAGCAAAATTCAATTTTTGTGCTGACTTTTTAAGGGAATTTACAAGGTCCCATGAGGAGATTCATTTTTGTCCTAGCAGTCTTCCCCCAAAATTGGCTAGACTTGTTCACCAAAACACACGTAAGAAATGCTATCAACGTCTGCAATTTTTTTTTTTCTTCTTCCAGAAAAGGTAACGCGTGGGCAGTTGTTGAATCAAGTCAAGTCAGCCTACTGGTTGGCATTCTAGATCTTTATAGCTCCTGAAGTTCAAATACTTGAGAGTTTTCTATTTCTATCGACGTTTGAAATGGATCTATAAGTGCATGTAACATGACAAAATATAATGCTGTGGAATTTTTGTAGCTATAAAGTTTTTTTCTTTGGTTGAAATTTGGTAACCAGAAGGTCAAGAGGTACCAAGGCAAATCAATGGTCAATGAAGGCTGCGAATGAGCTAAAATCAATGGGCTTGTGAGGGACTTGGGGATCGTATATAAGACCAAGAAGTTAGACTTGAAGGAAACATTATCATGAAACTATTAGGAAATAACATAAATGTGAACTGATATCCTCAAAATAATTGGCTATTGTCAGAAAAATAGGGCTGTTTACTGGGGAAAGAAAAAAAATTAGGGCTTTTTGTTTGACTTTGACTCCCAAAAGATTTGATTACCGACCTAGTCAAGCTTAAGTTAACTTGCAATGTTTTGAGAATTAAAAGTTAGAATTGGTGAGAAAATTCAATGGCAAAAACTTTTATTATTGATTCTCAATCTTCACAACCATCATCTCCTCAACTTGGGATTTACAATAAAGTCATCATTGAGGTGGTGTCACGTTTTAGTATATTTGTTGCTTCTTCGACTACTTTGAAATAAAGGATAAGGGGTATCGGTAATGATAGAGTGCCCATTATTGCTTGAAAATCATTGAAATAGGATCGAAGATTGATCACCAGAGTTATAATCAAAGGCAAACTAGTTAACTAGAGAGAAAGAGCATCAACCCAAGAAGGATGGAGAGGGGAGGGAAGGAAGGTTGACGGCCAGAAGGAGAGGTTGGGCCAAGGGGTTGAAGGTGAGGGTGGGGGGTCAAAGGAGATCAATGGGGATGAGGGTGGGGAAGGGTAATGGGTTGGGCAGGGGGAGAGAGGGCCGGGGAATTAAAGAAGGAGAAGGAGACAGATGGGCTGAGAAGGAGATGGGACGGGTTGGGCTAGAAGGAATAGGTTAGAGAGGAAATTGGGTTGGGCTTGGGCAGGGATGGGCTAGGCCCAACTTGGGAAAGGGGTAGGAAATGGGACGTGTTTACATGTTGACTAGGGGTGCAAGTTTGGCCCTAACGGTCCTGACTGGCCTAAAGCCCAAATATGGCTTAAACTCAAGATTTTGGCCCTGAGGGCGGGTTAGGGCCAAGGGCAGTCCTGTGATTACTCTTTGGCTCGCTGAGCCTGTTTCAATCCATCCTTGATTTTTTGTTATGATTTTAACCATGATTTAGAACTTAATTTTGGCCTTGATTCTGGTCTTAATTTTGACCATAATGCTTGAACCCAATGAATTAGGAACAGGGACAAGAATAAGGCCAATAAGGACCAATCTAGGGCCAAGTATAGGGCAAATCAGAGACAAGGCCAAGTATAAGGCCAATTAGGGCTAAGGCCAAGAATAGACCAATCAGGGCTAAGGCCAAGGACCAATTAGAGCCAGGGACATGGCCCATTAGAATGGAAATGGGCTTGGCATGACCCTATAGGGCTTAACGTTAGGGACAATAATCCTTAGCCCTGAATTAAAGTCAGAGCGGAAATGGTTTTGGCATGGACCTGTAGGGCTTAGAGTCAAGGACAATAATCATTGGCCTTGAATTAGGATAAGGGCAAAAATGAGCTTAGATTATAATATATAGAGTTATGCTTGAAATTGTAAAAGCCTAGCGTTGTTGCGATCCTAATGTTTTTTTTTTTTGGTAAGATCAACCCCAAATGATTACCCAAAAAAAAAAGAAAAAATCAACCCCAAATTTTATCTATTTGACTTGACTTTTAAAAGGTTAGATGACTCCACGCGGTCAGTCCAAACCAAGAGTCTAAAATTAGATTTTCTATTTGACTAGACTTTCAAAAAATTTGATGACCAAGTAAATTTTAATTTTGAATTCAATGGAATATCTATAAATTAATAAATTATTGACTGGTCAGCTACCATTAGGACTGAATTAGAGTGGGTGTTTCTGGCGTCTTCACTATTGTTTTTAATTATGTGGGAGCAGAGGTTGAGTTTGGGTGAGGACAACTATTTAGTGCTTGAAGATCCCCTCAATTTGTGTAAAGATTGTAATGTTTTTTACTTTTAATACAAATGACCTCTTAACGAAAAGAATAAATTATTAATGAAATGGAATACAACTTGAAATCCAGTCGTTCATTCATAGGAAGAGGGGGTAGGGAACTTGAAATTCAGTCTATATTTGTTATTACGGATGAATTATCTAAAAAGTTACTTGTGCTTTAACTTTCTATTGTCGCGTAGAGATATTGGTACTTGAATCTATGAAGTTCCTAATCGAGTTTCTTCAAGGACTTGTGTGTATTTGAATTTTCTTTTAATTAGTGTGCCCTCAAGACAATAGCAGTGGCAATTACTAGATTCTCAAGATACTTACGTGAAAAATGCGTGTTTCTTTTATATTTAAATATATTTATTTGGTATGCAAAGAATAAAACAGCTTAAATCATGCATCGTGACTTGTATGCTGCGCATTATGCAGCGAACAATCGAGATCGAAATCTCGTCACCGTGTTGCGCATTTAATGCGCAGCACTGAAGCACAACCCTAAATCATGCATGGTTATCTGATCTAATGGGCTTTTTCGAGAAAATTACAAATAAACTCCCTAAAATTACAGTTCATTATATTTATTACTTTTAAAAAAAAATCAATTACAAATATTCTTTACCATTGAAGATTACAATTAAATATTGATGTCATTATTAATTTATTACTTACTAAACAAATATTGGAAATGTCAATCTTACTCTTCTTTATCCAAGTAGTTTTTGACAATGCCAAGTTTACCCTTATCCTCTATACTATTCTTTCTCCTCTGTCAACCCTTATTCAGTAGTGTTCTCCTTCTGCGGCTCCGGCGGCCATTAAATTATATTTATTCTGACGTGGTGAAAGTTCAAACGAAGAATTTAAGCAGGAAAAAATGGAGGAGACAATTTAGGAAACTCTTGAGATTCAGGGGAAGCTGATCGTTCACCGTTGAAACAAAAGTAAGAAACCCTGCTTTTACCTAAGAACCGTTGGTTGGTTGGATATGCCCAGGTCATCTTAGGGTTTCCCTAAATTCTCTTCGCATGAATCTTGAGATCTACCAATTTGTGACGTTTGGTTTTAGGTTGGGGTGGCTTGATCAAGGAAGGGCACAGCTCTTGTCACTGCGGCAACAATGGCCACAACTCGCGCACTTGCGGAGGTTTCATCCTCTTTGGTGTACTAGTGACGAAGAGTTGAATCTCCAACTCAACGCATAAGGTTGTGAGTGTGAACAGTCTTTCTCATTCGAGCAGCCTCGCGACCCCAATGTTGACGCCGATTCTGGTTACGCCTCTGATGATGCCATCCACCTACGCAGGCCACCGTGAGCTTAGGAAAGGTTTAATCTTTGCTTTTCGGATTGATCTCTGTTAAGTCAAGTGTATTTTCTAATTAATTTCGATTCATTGAAAATGACGGAAGAAGAACATAGACTTTTCTTATTGGGGTGGGGGGGGGGGGGGGGGGGGGGGGGGGGAGGGGGGGCTCAAGAAATTTCAAGATTCATGCTCAGAAATATTTCCTCCGGCGAAGCAACCTTAATCGTAGAATTTTTATCATAATGGGGGGGGGGGGGGGGGTTGGGATCAAAGAGCATGCTTGCCTGAAGTGTGCGGCGTAGAGGGCGAACGGGACAAAACCCTAAACCCGATCTCCATCTACCTCTTCACGTTCTTTGTCGCACAAAGAGAACCTGCTCGTTCTCACTCCTTTCTGCTCTTTCTTCCTTCTCCCCCTGCAGCATTGTGTCACCAGAAAGTCTTAGAAATGCTCGAATCTCAGGGAACCAGTTAGAAATGCTCGAATCTCAGAGAACCAGGTGCAAATTTCTCAATAATTTGCAACCAGAACCCCTCCCTTACAAACAATCACACCTGGAGAGTGTTAAATTTTTTTCTAACGATTTTGTTTTTTTCGGTTGGTGAGTAGGCTCGATTGGCGTCTGTGAGACTGGCAAAAACAGTCTGTGAACTCTGTACTCCGAAAATAGCTTCCCCTGCAAAATCTGAAAAGACTCCTGCTAGGAAATGCTATAAGCGAGTCGTCGAATGCACATCCCTTCGGCGTTCTGATCGATTGAAGGGAATATCTGTAAATCAGTTATCTAAATCACATTCTTTGCAATATTCTGAAAGACTAAGAGCAAATCTGACAATTCTGTTGTTTCTCCCTAAGCTATCAACCTATGGTCTATGGACCTTTGCAGTGTTCATACCTGTGAGCAGTTATATAGCAAATTTAACTTCTATGTTAACCGTTGAATATGTTAGTATTGATGGAATCAATTTTCTGCCTGATTCATCAACCTTGAGCTACTCCAATCATCAATTCTTTGTTAGGACTCAGGACCAGCAGATCTTCCATCTTTTAACCATTCTCATGATCAAACTGCCTTGTACTGTTAAGATTTAGAAGTATCTTAGACTTAATATGTGACCTGACAACTGAGGGAAAAACTTGAATAATTTTGATTCCTTTTTTCTTCTTATGTATTCTCTTGACATTTCACCAGAACTTCTCATTCAAGTTGAGGAGATTATCTTGTAGATGCTCACATCTCTCTCTCTCTCTCTCTCTCTCTCTCTTTTCCTTCAAATTTGAAGTCTTGTATAATCAAGTTTAGTTCTATCAGTTCTCTGACTGCTTATCTCACGTACAGAAAATTCCATTATGTTTTCAGTAAACAGGTTCTGCTGCTGGCTGGGGGGCTGGTCTGATGATGCTGGAGTATTGAAGGTATGATCAAATGCCATCATACATATTTTTTTGGTTCTATTGGATAGTTTGGATGGTCAATGTGAACATTGCATACGTATTTAATCTAAATTATAAATTAATCAGTGTAGACCCCATTATATATTATGAGGAGAATACAAAAGAATTTTTACCAAGAGTGTGTTGGTGTTCCAGAAAGCAACATGAAGCTATTGTTATTTTGGTGTCGACCCCATTTCATATAGATATTGTTGAATTAAAAAAAAAAAAAAAAAACTTCATGGTTATTTTGGTATTGACTCCTGGGAGCATGTTGGTGTTCTAGAAATCAATAAGAAGCTTTTTGACCTTTCAATTTTTTTTCAGATGAATGAGAACAAAGGTATCTAGCTGTAGAGTTACTACTTGTTAGTTTTACATTTCTGAAAGGTTGTAAGTTCTAGTCATGATAGGAAAAATCATGTTACTCCAAATTCAAGATCTTGATTGCTCTTTTGGTTTTGTATCTATTTCTATTGATTACTTCTTGTTCATGTTCTGGATTCTGTGGCTTTACTATCATACAAATTCAAGATCTTGATTAACAGACCCAAAGTTTTGCTCTGGTTTCACTTAACATGTCCATTCGTTTTCAATTTCCTGGTGTCAATGTATCATATCATGGGTCTGAATTCTTCTTTCAGGTTACTTATCACTTCTTTCACTGGAAGAAGGAATGCCGTTTGCTGAAGATCAGGGTGTTTATAAAGGGTTGACTTGGTGGGAGCAGATAGACGACGACAACTATAACTCGTAATAGGAAGTTTTTGACTGTTGTACCTCTGGTGCTGTGAGTACTCTTCTAAGGTATTACCCTTTTTAGTATCTGCTTTATGAAAATGGTATCTGAACAATGATTTCATGGAGAATGCCTATATGGGTCATTGGCTCATGTGGTTTTATATTTTGAATACATCGTTGATGCCAAGATGCTCTAATGTGAAGTTTGGTTGATTTTCGTTCTGTCATTATTGTCAATTTTTTGACTACATGACCTATTCTGGTATTTAGTGAAGACTTTGACCGTGGTTACTTATTTCTGTTACTTTATATCCCTATTCCAGTAGGTTTAGAAATCTCATTATTTGTTCTAAAGATTGATAGGTTTAACTGTCCTTTACATGTCATGAGAACCAAATTGTCTAATTACGTGCCCCTGCACTTTGTTAGAAGCTCAATTGAATGAATTCTTTGTTGATTATCACATACAAATCTGCTTGATTGTTGACTAAATTCTTTTCATCTTTTATGATGTAACATTCAACTATGGTATCATGTCAAGTTTTGTGATTAATTTTCTCTTTTCTGTAACCTTCTCAGGTGGAAATGAGCAAGAAGACTGTGGCAGGCTGGTCCAATACATTTGAGTAAGATGGCTCTGAAACTTTAGGTGCATGTTTGCGGATAATTCCTTGCATGGATAAAGCTTCAGATCTTTCTAAATGTTTTTATTCAGTGGTATCGTGTATCCACAGATGGAAGCAAAAAAGAGCTTATTTCTGGTATGCATGACTTAAACTAATCCTATATTACATGTGGAATTTCATGATGCTTAAATTGGAGGTTTTGTCGTTTCTAAAATATAATCTTGTGGTCTTATGCATCTTTACTTGAAAACTCTATTTTATGGATCTTTAGCTCAATTGGTAGAGCAGTTGGAACATGAGTATGTTTCAAGGGGATGGTGGTTCAAATCCACTAAGATTCTTTTGATTCAATTATGAATTTAGATTATATATGATAAAGATTAGATCTCTCATTAAAAAGAAATACCCTTGAATTTCTAGCGTTGATTACATTTAGTGGAATTTTTTTTATGGATCTAGTTGTTTCTCTGGTTTATTGCCAAAAAGAAAATTTTGTTTCTTTTTCATGCAAACCATACAAGTTTTAGTTTCCTTTTTGTTAAAAGTAAAGTTTTTCTTTTCCCCGCCTTGTAACCATAAATGATTTCAGCACCCAAAAAGAGGGAAATGCAAAGAAACAAGAAAATTGTTTCTTACCTAGAAACAGGGAAATGGAATAGAAACACTACCATATAGCCCTTAAGAGAAAGTGGCAAACACAAAAGTAGTAGAGAAGGAGATGCAGAGAGCCAAGGGGGAAAAGAAAAAAGCAAACACAATTTTAACCTAAAATGTGAAAAAGAAAATACATGTTGAGGGATTTTAAATAAGATGAACACATGAGTGGAAATCAACGCCCTCCAGAGAGTTGCGATTCTGTAATAGATGTAGACGCAGTGGCACATAAGTCGATAAAATCATTGAAGCATTTGCCGTCCGCAAATGTTACTCCAAAAGCACTTAGACTAAGAGATGATAGATCTGGTAGAGGAAGTTCTCCCTCCAAGTATTGTACAACTTGTCGCATACTTGGCCTTCCTGTTGGAACACAATGAGTGCAAAGCAATCCAAGCTTTACCACCAAGTCCATTTCCTCCTCCACATAATTCTTCCCTAGGTTTGGATCCACTATATCAAGAATTGTTCCTTCCCTCCAGCGAGAGAATATCCTATCCACCAACACCAAATCCTCTGCTGATGATGCACTTGGATCTATTGGTCTCCTCCCAGAAACAACTTCGAACATGAACATTCCAAATGCAAATACATCTGTACTAGGATTGGCTTTTCCGGTTCTAGAAAATTCTGGTGCAAGATACCCTAGAGTCCCAACCACATGTGTGGTTTGAGGGTCAGCTCCATGATCGTATAATCTTGCGAGTCCAAAATCCCCTAATCTTCCATTCAATTCCGCATCTAATAGAACATTACTGGACTTAACATCTCTGTGGATCACAACTTGCTCCCACCCTTCATGCAGATAAAACAAAGCAGATGCTATACCTCGAATAATTCGAAACCTTTGGCACCAATTCAGATTTGGCATATTTGGATCAAAGAGGAACTTATCTAGACTTCCATTGGGCATGAATTCGTATACCAAAAGGAGTTCCCCTTTACGTCGACAGTACCCCAAAAGAGTTACTAAGTTTCGATGCCGTAATTTACCAATGCTAACGATTTCAGCAACAAATTCTTTCATCCCTTGTCTTGATTCATGGGAGACTTTCTTCACTGCAACTTCAAATTTGGAGTTGGGTAATATGCCTTTATACACCCTACCAAAACCACCAATACCCAAGAGCTCCTTCTGCTTAAATCCCTTAGTTGCCACATAGAGATCTTTGTACTTGAACCTATGAGGCCCGTAATTGAGTTCCCACCCTTCAAGCACTTCTGCAAATTTTCTCTTCCTTATCACCATAAATAGGGTGCAAAAGATCAAAAGCAATACTAGAACAGTGGCTAGCACCGGAACTCCAATTGTCAGAATAGTTGATTTCTTCTTGGGTCCTATTTGTGGAAGCTTGGGAATTTGGTGGAGGTTGAGTTCTTCCGCTTGCCCCTTCAACTTGAAGCTCCATCCCAACACATAGTGGAATGCCATTAAGGAACCAGTTGAGGATGAGAAACCAACGAACATGTAGTCCTGCATGACCGGGGAGAGATCGACATGCAGAGACAAGAGGGGAATACTTGGTTTAGGAACATTAATTGGAGCTAATGTGACATTGAGCTGCTTGTTTACACCATCATAGTTCACCCAAACTTGCATGGAGTGGCCACTTGAGAGGCTTAGATTCTCGTGGCGACCATTGGTGTTGTCGAAAAAGGAGGCTGGAGCAGAAGCAACAGACTTCAACCCATTGATATCAATACCAATGTGGTTGCCATTGATATCATCGAATTCCCAATTCTCTACAGTGTCAAGTTCAACTGCCAATATATGATTGGATGAGTTGCCAATGTTGGTGTCACTGAAGATGCCAAGATATTGGCTTGGAAAAGCACCAGAGAAGCCTCTTGTGGGTGTGATGACGAAGGCCATCCCGTGGCCGCTAAGATCAGGAGAAGAGGGGACGATAGCAAAGACAAATGTGACAGAGAAGGAGAGAGCAGAAGCAGCAGTACCTGATAATGATGAAGCGTTGAGGAATTGAATTGGGTTAGCATAAAAGGCATGTCCCTTCTGTAGCCTGGTTGCATTGTTTAACATAAGGAGGCCATTAGATGTAATCTCAGCTATGTCCAGGCTCAAGTTAGCTCCTTTGAATCCATTGTAAGTGAATCCAATTTCTTCTCCTTGGGTGACTGCTCCAATATCCTTCACAACGAGGAACAAAACTACCAGATTGAACACTGAATTCATGGCTTCTAGATTATGTAACTTTAACCTCACTTCAAACCTTTCCATCACCGCTACCCTCACATTGCTCTCTTCATCAATCTCTGAATTTCTTTTAGGGAAGCTCCATTCCATCTTCCCAATACTTTATAACACTGAGGTACTAAACATGTAGTAATCAAGTGTGGGGAGGAGATTAATGGCGTGATGTGAAGGGTATTCGGAGTTGCTGATTGATAGACATATTAGGGAAAACCATTTGGCCAGAAAATTAAATGATTGAAGAGCTTGACAAGGATGTTTCAGTTTCTACATTGTCCAGCTAACAAGGAAAACGTTTAAGAGGAAAGCTACTCTTCAATTCTTCAAATCAACTTTTAAATGTAAAAAGGGACAGTTACCTAATCCGACACTGTGTTCTTTGTCCTTTTGAATGAAAGCCATTTAACCCCAAAAGAAGGGAAGAAAAAAAGGGACATAGCAACTTGTTTGTTTGTTAACTTGCATTCTAAATACAAGGAGGTCCTTGATCAGCAAGACTATCAGGTTGAATGGCCTTCCCTTCTGGACTTTTTTTGGGTTCTGTCCAGCATGGGACTTTGAATTTACCCAATATTAGGTTGGCAAATCGTAACACAAGCAGGTAAAGCTCGGCCCTGTTTAACACATATTCAATTCATAGCTAGTAGCAGTGTTTTAAAGTTAAGGCCGTCAGACCTACTGGCCTGAAACTGTATTCATAGTTCAAGCCTTCAAGGTCAGGTTCTCTCTTAAGGCCAGTGTAATATCACAGATCAGGCTTTGTTTGAGCGATTTGGCTATACCTGAAATCTTGTGTCACGATTTCCCAGGGAGACTTGGCAAGCAAGGGTACAGAGTAAAGAAACGCTGGCTTAAGACTAAAGAAAGGTTTTTATTATTACAACGCAAAATTACAGGATAACTAGTTGATACAGATTCTTGGATAAATATAAATTATCCCACTCTTCCAGTTTGCCTGAGAAACAGAGACATTTTACTATCCTTCCTTGAGCACTGGCAATTGAGGCACAATCTCCTAATTTTATTACAAAAACATGAAGACCCTTAGAATGTGTATAAGCAGCTTCCATCGTCACTCCTTGCTGTGGGATCAAAGTTTGCTGCATTTCGATCAGTGCAACCTTCTGGAATGGGAACTCCCACTTGCTGGGCTGCCTTGCCTGCAATTGCATACACCACAATGGGAATGAAAGAAGAAAGGAGAAAGAGAAATTAAATAGAGTCTATGAACACAGAGTAAGGGAGAAGAAGAAGCTCTAGAATTAATTGATTTGAGTCGTCTAATTCCAGAATACCAACTACAAGTTTACATTCGTTTGTTCTATAGATAGAACTTGCAAATGTCCACGAGTATTGAGAATCCCATATTTAGATAAAACAAACCCCAAATAAATTAATTAGTTCTTCTCAACCAAAATTTCTCCCATCTATGAAGGCCACTACTAGGATGAAAGGTGCTAACCGTAGAAAGTTCCTCTGTCGATGGCATCTGCGTTGGCTTCTCCCAGAGCAGCCTCGCTCATGTACTTGTCGGCCAACTGCACTCTCTTGACATTTTCTTGCTCTTGCACCAACATGTTACCGTATTCAAGCAGCTTCTCCAGTGTCATTCTGGGCTGTTCGAAGGTTGGAGGTCCTTCCTTGGAGTTCACCAATTTCTTCCCGATGCTTTCCACTCCAACACTTGATACCCACTTCCTCACCTCATCATCATACACTCTCGCCCTCAGAGCCCCGAAGAAATCTGCAAGCAGAGCAACAGACCACACCATTAATTAGCACCTCGACTCCTGTAAGCAGTACTAGAAACAAAGGAGGTATAGATTGAGTTAGCACCGATTGATTGGCCTGGGAAGGAGTCCACGAGCTTGACGACGTCTTCACTGGGCACATTGTCGGCCCTGAAGATACCAGTGCAGACACCAATGCGGTCCTCTCTTGTGGGAGCCCAGTAGAACTTCTCCATACGCCCATCACGAATGAGAGGGGCATACAGTGTTGAGAAGTCATTACCGGTGACGATGACGGGAACACGAGGGTTCTCCTCTTTGTTGTACATCCCTGGGAGCTGCACATTTGTTGGGTTGTCGGCAATGTTCATGAGGGTGGCATTCACCATCTGGTTGTTCACCGTGTATTGAGTGGTTCCACCCATCCTACCAGCTCCGGCATCAAGATCGTTGATGAAGAGGCAGCACATCTTTCCCTTCCTGATTATGTCTGCTGCTTCACGGTATCTCTGCCTGATCAACTTGGCCGGCTCTCCGGCATTCCCACTCTCCAGCTCTCCAGCGCTCATCATGATTGGACTGCACATTTCATCGATCACCCAATTAGTAATAATATATACTTACGATCATATCATCATGATTGGACTGCAAATTTCATCGATCACCCAATTAGTAATAATATATACTTACGATCATATCAAATTGCCAACGAAGTACTGAAGATGAACTTACTTGATTCCCATCTTGGCAAAGACGAGTTCACACTGGAATGATTTACCCTGACCTTTGCCTCCCCAGATACCCAGGATGAGCGGAACCTGTACCCAGAATATGCAAGAATTTGACGATCTGATCCCTTCAGAAAAGACAGAAATTTTGACAGAATTTGATTGAAGATACAAACCTTGATGTTGGGTAGGGTCATGAAGTTCTTGGTGATGTGTACCACGAGCTTATCCATGAAAGCAGGAGCGATGTAGAATCCATCCATGTTGTTGTCCATATATCTGACAATGCAAGAGGACAGTTACAGCAGCGATTGCAAAAGAAATAAAAAAATAAAAAAAACAGAGTCTGAACGTATTTATCGGCAGTAAGACAGAGGAATTAAGTTCCTTACGTGCGAAGACCAGTGCTGAGGTACTCGTATGAACTCATAACGGCGTAATGGGTTCCGGTTTCCATGGGAGCTTGGAAGAGACTGTCAACCATTCCCTTGCCTCTGGTGATGTCCTGTTGGTCGTCTGAGGTATCGTAGGCAAGGCCCTGCCATTTGTCCTTGTCGGTTTGTTTACTCTCGTCGATTTCTGCAACTACCTTGAAACTTCCCGATGAGATCTTCTGCTGGGTGAAACCAGAGCTCACCTTCTTCAGGCTGCTGCCCAAGAAGGCCGAGCTGGGGACTGAAGCTCCAGCACCAGAGCTGTGCAAGCTCAACTGCATCCAACACACAAACCAACTCTTTATATCCAGATTAATCAAGAATTCGAACAGAACCAAAGATTATAGACGCTCTCCAGTAAAAGTGAAACTAGAAAATAAAATTTGATAAGAGGGAAAACATGATAAAACCCATAATTGAAGCCTAAGATTTCGAGGGAATTGTGAAATTGAAACGAAAGAAAGAAACGAGAAAGAAGTGGTAGAAATACCGGTGCTCTGTTGACAACTCCGACAGTGGAGATTGCAGTAGCCATTTGGGATCTGACGGTTTGTGATGGAAGTTAGAGCGAACTGAAAATCGCACAAGGTGATAAAAGAATTCTTCTTGCGCAGAGAATGTGATAACTCTGGACTTATAAGAGTGATCCTGTTGGTGGAAATGAAGGGGATGAAATCCGGTGGTTGGGCTCCTGTGTTCTAACGGCCACACAATTAAGATTAGCTGCCGTGACACGTGGCAGTATGTAAGGCGACCTACTACTGTCTGGTTCAATAGTACAAAATGGAGAGTTCTCGTTACTGAATGCCTTCTGCGGTTAAGGTTCAAGCACTTCTCTTCTCCACTAAAATTTGGCTATGAAAAAAAATTTATATTTCTTTTTCTCCCTCTTGCATCTTATTCAAATTCGATAATGTAGTTCATTTCCATACACAACTCTGTTGTTCTTCATGTGACAGCGAGTGGAGGAGTGACATGGAATGGAGTGTTGAGATGGGCCTTGAGATAGGCTCACTGCCCAGGTGGACAGGCGCAGAGCCGCAGAGGAGGGCCATGGCAGGCACAGGCCCATAACACCAAGAAGCTTCTCGTGCATGGGGTCCTCAAATTCACCCAAGCCCCAAGATATACCAAACACATACATGCATTAATGTAGATCTAGGTGGTTTTTTAGTACCAAAGATAGTAAACATTGGGTAAAATCAGGACTAAAAACAGGCTTCACCATCTCAGTAGTCTATTCTTTATTCCATTTGCACCCTTGTTAACCGGTCACAATAAGGTTATTAAAAATAGAGTTTTCATAGTGAAACTTTATGGAGAGCTACACTATATTGGCTGGTGTCGTAGTGCCTTTTCAGAGGTATCAACCGCTCCCCAGAAGAGATTGTTGAGGCTGCCCACCCCCACAGCAAGGTGTTTGATTTCTACAATCTACGCGTCCGTCAGATCCAAGCTTCCCAGTACCTTGGCCCCTCCTGAACATTCTCTCGGTTGTCCTCTAAGGAGAAAATGATCCAGAATTAATAGCCTAGTCCAATAGATTCGATGGGCCTTGTTCGTGACATCCAGGACCTTATGGGCCATTTTATTTCTTGTTAGGTGAAAGCAAATTTTTAGGGAGTTCAACCTCAACGGTGTGATTGCCTCTCAATGGCTTCTTGAATTATCTAATTTGGGTTATATTTCTGGAGCTTTTGACTCTACACGTATGGGTAAATAAGCTAGTTTCGTACCCAAAACCAAAAAAACCAAAAAGAAGAGGAAGTGTGGATCGCCCTTGCCTAGTGTAGTGAACTATCGAAACCAACACAATCTGAATCATCGACTGAATCGTGATCATTGAGGAAATCAACCCAGTCGATATCGATGTTGTCCTGTGCCAAAACCCCTACGATAGAATAGATACAAAGAGCTTATCCTGAAGATTTATGCTTTCGTAGTCGTACGGTAGACAACTAGGGTTTTTTTAATGCACAAAAATCGAGGAAGGAAGCTGAACAGAATAGAAACTACCGTCAGGTAAGATGTGGAAGTACCTGATCTATCCATTTGACGCATAAAAGAATCTGAAAGCTACTCTTCTAATTTTTTCTAATCTGGTTCAAGATATCCTCCCTTTTCTGGTATTTGTGGAAATTTAATGGTGTTTCATTTTGTCAAGAAAGTTATAGCCATGGCAAAATCTGGAGTGTTGGTTACATGTTGCAGCTGCTGCTGCCTGCAACTGGTCTACAAAAATGTTATTTATGGAGAGGTCCTACCGGGAGTCGAACCCAGGTCGCTGGATTCAAAGTCCAGAGTGCTAACCACTACACCATAGAACCATTTTATGGATTTTCTTAATTTAAATATATGACGACTGAGAGTTGAACCTTCTTGTATTTTTTTCAAGAATTTTAAAACGACTAAGGGAAAATTGATATTCTATATAATTTTTTAATATCACTCTTCCTTAATTCTAACCAAAACACAAAATAAACTCTAGAGCTAGATATGGTGACAATAAGGCGTGCCAGAATCCTAATGACAAGAGAAAGGTTGTTCAATTGAGCAGAAGTACCCATTGCAACGAAAAATTACTGGATAGGTAATCAATTCAAGTTACAGAGATATGTTGATTTATAATAAATACTCCCAACTCTGTCGAATTTGCCGTAATTTCTTGCAAAATCAAAAACACACTTAGAGTTGGTACGAGCAGCTCCCATTATCGCTCCTTGCTGTGGGATCAAAGTTTGCAGCATTTGGGTCTGTGCAACCTTCTGGAACCGGAACATTCACCTGTTGTGCTGCCTTGCCTGCAATTGCATACACATAAGAGGAGTGAAAGAAGAAAGAAAAACACAGTTCAAGAACACAGAATTGGGAAGACAAATGAAGCTCTTGAATTGATTTGATTGGATTCTTCTACTACGTACACCACTACAAGCTCCTATACAGTCTTTCGTTCCATAGAGCTTAGTACTGCTCATGAGAAAACCAGAATCAAAATAAACAAACCCCTCCCAGGGTTAAATTAAAATTAATTTTTTCCCAACCAGATTTTCTCCCATCCATGAAGGCCACTGCTAGGATGAAAGGGTGCTAACCATAGAAAGTTCCCCTGTCGATGGCATCTGCATTGGCTTCACCCAGAGCAGCCTCGCTCATATACTTGTCGGCCAACTGCACTCTCTTCACATTCTCCTGCTCTTGGACCAGCATGTTTCCGTATTCGAGCAGCTTCTCCAGTGTCATCTTGGGTTGCTCGAAGGTTGGAGGTCCTTCCTTAGAGTTCACCAACTTCTTCCCGATGGTGTCCACACCAACACCTGATATCCATTTCCTCACTTCATCGTCATACACTCTCGCCCTCAAAGCCCCAAAGAAATCTGCAAGCAGAACAACAAAACACATCATTGATTAACAATTTGAGCCCAGCAAGTAGAGCCACAAACAGAGTGTTGGGGTCTGATACAAAACTACGAAGAAGAACACAACAAAACACACTCACAATCACAAGAAATTTACTGTGATTCGGCAAGATTGCCTACATCCACCAGAGACAGAAAGTTTCCACTATTTCTTGTTAACTCACTACTCTCACAACCTACAAAGTAAGTACTGCCCGTTGCTTGCCTCTGATCATGACTAGGTTATTCCACAAGAGTTTATTTATAGCTAGGGAACTGAAAACCCTAACCAGGTAGTATAGATTACCTATTGATTGGCCTGGGAAGGAGTCCACGAGCTTGACGACGTCTTCACTGGGCACATTGTCGGCCCTGAAGATACCAGTGCAGACACCAATGCGGTCCTCTCTTGTGGGAGCCCAGTAGAACTTCTCCATACGCCCATCACGAATGAGAGGGGCATACAGTGTGGAGAAGTCATTACCAGTGACGATGATGGGAACACGAGGGTTATCCTCCTTGTTGTACATCCCTGGGAGCTGCACATTTGTTGGGTTGTCGGCGATGTTCATGAGGGTGGCATTCACCATTTGGTTGTTCACTGTGTACTGAGTGGTTCCACCCATCCTACCAGCTCCAGCGTCAAGATCGTTGATGAAGAGGCAGCACATCTTTCCCTTCCTGATTATGTCTGCGGCTTCACGGTATCTCTGCCTGATCAACTTGGCCGGCTCTCCGGCATTCCCACTCTCCAGCTCTCCAGCGCTCATCATGATTGGACTGTACATTTCATCGATCACCCAATGAGTAATAATATATACTTACGATCATATCAAATTGCCAACGAAATACTGAAGATGAACTTACTTGATTCCCATCTTGGCAAAGACGAGTTCACACTGGAATGATTTACCCTGACCTTTGCCTCCCCATATACCCAGGATGAGAGGAACCTGTACCCAGAATATGTTAGAATTTGACGATCTGATCCCTTTAGAAAAGACATCAATTTTGACAGAATTTGATTAAAGATACCAACCTTGATGTTGGGCAGGGTCATGAAGTTCTTGGTGATGTGAACCACCAGCTTATCCATGAAAGCAGGAGCGATGTAGAATCCATCCATGTTGTTGTCCATATATCTGAGAATGCAAGAATACAGTTATGGCGGCTATTGCAGAAGAAATAAAGAAAAACGGAGTGTTTATCAGCAGTAAGACAGAGGAATTAAGTTCCTTACGTTCGAAGACCAGTGCTGAGGTACTCGTATGAACTCATAACAGCGTAGTGGGTTCCGGTCTCCATGGGAGCTTGGAAGAGACTGTCAACCATTCCCTTGCCTCTGGTGATGTCTTGTTGGTCGTCTGAGATATCATAGGCAAGGCCCTGCCATTTGTCCTTGCTGGTTTGTTTACTCTCGTCGATTTCTGCAACCACCTTGAAACTTCCCGATGAGACCTTCGGCTGGGTGAAACCAGAGCTCACCTTCTTCAAGCTGCTGCCCAAGAAAGCAGAGCTGGGAACTGACGCTCCAGCACCAGAGCCGTGCAAGCTCAGCTGCATCCAACACGAACCCAACACTTTAAATTAAACCCAAAGTAACCAAGAAATTCAAACAGACTAGTGTTGCCTTCAATTGAGAAAACCTTTCAATTGAATTCGAAAGGCATAGGATTCATTAACTACAAATGAAATACGAAAAACCAACAATTTGAAAGAGATACAGTACCGGTGCTCTGTTAACAGCTCCTATGGTGGACACGGCGGTAGCCATTGGTCGATGAAATCCAAAGTGGAAAGAAGTGAAAGACACCGAGGTGAGGTGTGTGAGCAGATAAGGAAGCTGAGTAGGAAAGGTTTATAACAGCGCGAGAGATTCAATGGGCAATCCTGTGGTTTGGCTTTCGAATTCCAACGTCCACACAATGGAGATTACAATTCTGACACGTGGCATCCCTCTGTTGCAAGATACTGCTTAAGAGATAAAATTACAAAATTGAAGGTGTTTCTGCTCCACTGAAAAATCTGATTACCTTCAGAATTTCTATTCAAAAATATTTTTTATAATCAACAGATTAAGTCAAAGTCCATGGAATCTTCAATCTTATTTAGATTCCAATCCAAGACAAGAGGGATGAGGTGATGAGCTGGATTTTTCTCTTTTTCCTTGTATTATCCTCAATTACCGTTAATTATTTGTTGTTTGTATGGTATAGAATGGAATGACAGGTGCGTGTCAATTCATCTATTTTTGTTTGAGAAGGAAAAATATATCCATTTCTTTTTAATGTGAGGCATTCATGATTCAGTTTTCTAGCCACTAGGAACCATTGGCCATCATTGTTTTGGATGAATTTGTAAGAATAATTGAGGGCATTTTAGACCTTCAATAAATATGGGTGTTATACAATTACAAACAACCCTAAATGAGTTTTTGATTAATTTAGTAGAGGTGGATATATGCTGCCATTGTAGACTCAAATCCCCCTCTCAAGCCAGCCTGAATACAGAAGAGGTCAGTGGAAAACCGGGAAGTTTGTAAAATACAGAGCCCATAGAAGGGAGTGAGACAGAGAGTTTGAAATGGCACAGGATACCAGCAGCAGGTCTTCCATTTTCCTTTATTTTATGTTTCACTTTTATAACTAGTTTGTTTTGAAACTAAGAACTTAGTTTGAAAAGTATGTAACCATAAAATAGTTTGGAAAACGATGGATCCAATTCCTGTGTGGTTGCTGATCAGAAACAAAAAAAAAAAAGAGGGGGGGGGGGGGCTGGTTATGGATTTGTGTATGCTTAGTACTGAAATTCTTCTCTTGAGTAAATCTGTTTTATTGATCCAGTTACAAATGGATGACTTTCCAAAAGTTCATATCCACCCTAGAAAGATGAAGAACCAAGGAGCTGACAAACCACCATCTGCCAAAGCAGGGTATATGGACAGCAATGAGAGATGTTTTGGCCCCCAGAAGACGAACGTCAGAGTATTACTTCAAAATCTTCGATTCAATTTCCTCCAAGCTCAAGCCTTTTGTTTCTGGGACAAAGAAGATCACAAACAATAGTGATAGCAATGCAATGCCCCCGAACAAGAGGAAAAGGTAATCTGCCCCCAAGAGATCCTGCAGGAACAGAGAATATTAGCCAGATAACTCATTAATAGTAAATTTACATGCAGACTTGGAAGTCCTATGTGACAACTACAAGAATGGCAATACAACATTATGGATTGGCACCAATAGGTGACAAAGATGTAGTTTACACACAATTAAGACAGACCAATAACTACACGAACTAGTAGGAGCAGTAAGGATACAGAACAGTAAGAAAATGCATTAGAGCTTATAAGTTGCAAGAAACTACGTCAAATGTTGGAGCGGAATAACAGAACCGCCTGTCTAGGAAGCCCCAAGCAGCTCCTAATTGTAGAAAGAGAAAATCCTAATTGGAGGGCAGGGGGCTTGATAGCTTTGCTTGTTATTTGGAAGAACAAGTTTACACAACTTAAAAACAATACCTTCAGTGGAGAGAAAGCAAAGGTTACAATCGCATTTGAACCAAAGTTAGTAAGAACTGCAAGACTAATCCCACGCCCTCGTGTACGAAGTGGGAAGATTTCAGAAACCATTAGCCAGCTAATTGGTCCAAAAGATATCTGAACATTGTAAAAAGAATGCATCAGCCAAGAAATAGATCAACAACACAAAATATGAAGAGCCAACAGAAAAGGAAAGAAACTAACCTGGTAGCACCCAACGTAAAGAAGTAGAGCTGCAACAGCAACAACAGGGAAGCCCCCAAGAAATTTATAGTATGCAGACAGCAGAAATAATGAAAGTGCCTGTCACATACAAAGAGACAGCGAAGAATCTTGTGTTGTCTCAACACTTGACAAATTGAAGGAAAGAACTAGGATGAACAGAATAAATTTGGAGTACTACTCATACAATGCCACTGACACCTCCAATTAATAACGGTCGCCTCCCAACATCATCAACTTTAAAGACAGCTATTCCTGTCATTAATAGCTGGAGAAAGATTAAACGAAAATCACTACCTTTTAAGTTCAAGAATCAATAAATCATAAAATACTTCATACTAATTACTAGTATTTCCAAATTCAGTATAGAAATCCAGTTTGTAAAATGCCAAAAGAGAAGATATACAGTGCTCGTACCTTAAACACACCAATTACAACTGAAACACGAGCAGCATCAGATGCAGCAGAGAATCCGGCCCTCTGCAATAGAGTTTCATGAGAAGATGTCAGAATCAGCAAATCCTGTACATGAAGATTTCATCTGATATTGAGTACCTGAAGAATTGAAGCAGCATAGTACAAAACACTTGGTTGTCCAGTTATCTGTCAGAATGGGATGTCAAGTTAACAAACATGATTTCTGCATAGAGATTTTTTAAACCAACATATGTACCGGTAAACTAATGATGAGCCAACACGTTGAGCATATGTAAGGAGCAAGGAATACCTGTTGAAAGAGAACCAAACCTCCACCTATTGCAAAGGCCTTCAAACTTGGACCTTGAAATACTTCCCATACACTGCCTTCAGACAGTTCATTCTCATATGCTGCCTTCAGTGAGACGAGAGTATCTTCTACTTGCCTCTCAGATATCAGGTCATCATCTGGACGACCTCTCAGTTTGGAGATGGCTTGGATAGCCTTCGTTTTGTATTCCTGTAAAGAACCTTTACCTTGAACTGCCCTAAGAAGTAACCATCTAGGAGATGGTGGTAAACTCCACACGCCTAACCCCATTAAGGCCGCAATTGGTGCACTAAACCCATACATGTAACGCCACCCTCCAAGCGCATTAATCTCAAGGCTTCCCACAAGGTAACCCAACTGTAAAGGAACCACTACTCTAAGCATGCTCATTTGCAACCAAAGAACAAAAACAAAAACAGAAATGCGTATGCAACAGAATCGACAATCTATTAAGTTTACAAATAGAAACGGAATACCAATATTCCCAGAACTATAAAGAGTTCCTTTAAAGAAATTAATGTTCCACGGATTTTAGATGGGCTAGTCTCTGCAATATAAAGAGGAGCTCCATGCATGGCCTGTTAAAACCAAAGATTGTTAATCATGATATTGATACAAGTAGGAAAAAATCCCACATTTCTTGTCCTGAAAAGAAAAAAGAATTGATAGGGAAATGGATTCAAAGCAGCTCACCAAACCAATGCCAGTGCCATAGAGAAGCCGTCCTATTATAAGAACACCAAGGTTTGGAGCAAAACCAGTGATCAAAGCACCAACTATATACAGCAGCGCTGCTATGATTAGTTCTCGTCTCCTTCCTTAAAAGAACAACCCAAGGAATTGCATAAGTAACATTTCAGGGGAAGTATCAGTAAGTAGAAAGGAATGGGCCGGTAGTGGAGGTACCAAGGAAATCTGCAATTGAATAAACAAGCAGGGATCCAAGAAGAGCACCATAAAGGGAACCACTGACCTACATACACGATCGATATGAAAAGAAAATGAGCCAAAATCTGTCTTCAATAATGAGCAAAAGTAGTACATTAGTACTAGACAACTAATACAGGACACATACGTAACGAAACTTACCACAAGGCCAAGCTCTACTGATGAAAGGTTGAACCATGTTATTCCACTAAGATCGGGTGACTATTGAATAATGAAATCATAGAAATTAGATCAGAAACTGAGCTTCTTATGCCCCCACTTATTCAGTAAATTCAAACGAACAAGAACAGATAAATTTCAGTTGAGTTGCTACTTACCTGCAAAGAGATGGTGGCTCCGGAGGTTGCACCAATGTCATACCCAAATAGTAATCCTCCCAAGGCAGGAAACACAAACCTAGAATGTTATCAAAGTAATCTCCAGTAGTTCTAAAACTCAATTATCATACATGGGCTCTGAAATAATGACTTTAATTTGATAGACCAAAAAAAAGGGGGGGGGAAAGCAAATTAAGAATAGGATGGCATTAAGTTACATAGCACAAAGGAAACCTAACGGGAAAAAGAAAAACAAACAAGGAAGATGAGCATACGGCAGAATTACAGATGACCAAGCAAACACCTCTTCATCTGCAACATCAGGAAGAAATCCGGCTTCCTCTCCAGAAGAATACCCTCCCTCAGTTTGGGCAGCAACCTATAACAAGAGAAAACGGTTCAATTTTAGCAACAGAGAAGAAACATGTGCAAAAGTAATTCGAACCCTTTTTTTTTTCTTCCTGTTCTGGTTTTCCCTAACCTTGTGTGTTCTCAGTTGGGCTTTAACTCTGGCTCCCGCTCCTGAGGAGAACGATGATGACTTGGTAAATATGTTCGCTTGGTGGGTGGAGAAGATCGCATCAGGTCTCCGCTTCTTGCAGGAAAAGAGCAAGTGTTGAGACCAGGGTTTCTTGTTGTCGGTTAAAGAAGAGGATTGAGTGAGTCCGAGGGTCAATAGGGGTTGAGCACAAGCTCTGCAACTGAAAGCCATTGTTGTGAAATTGGTGACACACTCAGGAGATGCCAATTCAGCTGAAACCCATTATTATGAAAAACTCTACTTGGAGAGTTGCTGATGCTGCTTCACTTGTCTTCTAGATGTGAAGATAAAGAAGAGTAGCCTACGAAGAAGACAATTCATACATCAATGATCGACTGTTCATGTTCTATAAATTTTCTGTTTCAGTTAAATTCTTAACTAACCACTTCTTCAACTCTTCATCAGCTTCTTCTCTCTGGTCTCTACTAGTGAATTGTTTAACATTCGGTTTTCCGTCGTCCACGTACCTGATCTCTCTTTCTCTCTGTGGCTTCAGTAGACTTTCTAATCACCGTTTAATTAGTTGTCAAAATCAATCAACGGTGGTGGAAACTAGATACGCGAGGATCACAGTGCGTGGCTAACACGCACAACTTGATCGGATGTACAGATCATCCTTTGAATGTGAGTCATTCGATTAAAAACCAGACCAACATCTCTTAATGAAGAGATCTTGAGTTTAACTTTTAACGGCATATGTATTATATTCCAGTGGAAGGAAAAAAATGGTAATCCCTAGTGTATGACTTGCTCTACTTCTATGTTGTTCCTTACAAAATAATCACTTAATGTTTCAATTAATAAAACTAACTAAAACTGAATTTAAGGTTTACAAAACTAATCAAAATAGTGATTTTTCATTTATTTTGATTTTTTTTACCTCGAAAACCACCCATACCAAAATTAGGCAAACATCATCTTCTTCTTACAATCGCATCCTCTTATCCTCTTAGTTTTTTTTTTTTTTTTTTTTTTACTTTTATGGGTGTGTTATGTATTGGTATAGTTAGTTTTAGAGGTAAAAATGTTCGAACAATATGAAAAATCTTTTTTTTTTTGGCCTGTTTGTCTGGTAGAAATTCGCAATTTGAGACCCCCATCTTGTAACTGAAAACCAAACCTCCCGCTTGACCTGAAAAGGCCATTCTCTTTCTCTTCTTTTAAATCGAAATACCCAAACTCCCATTGAGAGAGAGAGAGAGAAGGGGTGAGAGGGGAGAGAAGAGAAGAGAAGAAAGAGACATGTCTCACCAAGGAGAAAAGATCACTCAGCTGGTAATAAGAGATAAAAGGCTACGAAGCAGGCTACAAAAGAAGGCACCAAAAACTCCTCTAAAATTGGACTTGGATCAATACAATAATGTTGATCACGCTGCTCATGATAATCGACGGATTATTATTCCTCTGTTATCACCTCTAATCTTGGACTTGCAGCCACCACCACGTCCAATGCCTCCACAATCACAATCACAATCGGAAGGGAACAGAAGATTAATAGCCAAGAAGGAGGAGGAGATATGTCAGCCGCTGCCGGTCCATCAAAACCGGAAGAAAAAACATCTTTTAGCTTGGAAGAATCCGACGGCTTTCCGTTCGCCATTCTCCTCTGAAACTAATTCGTCGTCTCTTTTATCTTTCTTCCGCCCTCAATGTTGTATTGTTCCATACCGCTCCTCCTAACAAGACCTTCTCTTTTCTCTTCTTCCCCTTTCGTGCTCGGTATTTCATTTCTTTTTTATGATTTCATTTTCAACTCTCTCTCTCGGTGAAGAAATTCAATGATATTTGGATTCACCTTCACCACGTAATTCGTATGTATTAGTTTCGCCTTCTAGTTCATACTTCATAGGTTTTAGGAGAGTTTATGCGGATTGTAATACTTTATGAATAAATAGTGCTTCGATATGTATTATTATTATTATTATTATTATTATTATTTTACTCCTAAATGCATATGAATACAAATAAGGAAGTCTAATTAGTTTTTCCTCCTACATCTCTTATGAACACAAATATGAAAATTCCGATCGTGCTTGGGAGCAGCGCAACTCCCAGCAAGGCACGATCCAGATGCATTTTAGAGTTCAGAACAAAATGCATCTGGCCTTCGGCGCTGCTCCGAGCAAAATCCTGAAAATCGTGATGAGAGTTGCTACGGACTTGATATCTAACTTATAACATTATGAAGAAAAAACATACATATATTCGAACAAAATATTCCAGTTGATGAATAAATTGATCAAGTAAAAGGATTACACTAAAATGCTGGGTTTGGTGCAGGACATATGGGATTTTTGCATTTCTTTTTTATCAAGTGTGTTTCGGCAACATAATAGGGAGGTAAACTTCCAGGCACGTTTATTATTGTGACATGGCTTAGAGATTACTTTTCATTCCCCTGAGAGCCTTTGCGAGTTAGTGCAAATGAATGCAAGTTTCACTTAATTCAAAAGAAAAGAATTTATATATAATACCATATCTTTTTCTTTTTTTCTTTTTTTTATTGGACCCAAATAAAAATACCACCCATATGTACAGCTAGGAATAAATAGACAATACCAATTATCAATATATACCCTACATAAAGAATGGTTTGGATTGACCACATGTCAACTTTCATCCATATAATAAGCTCTACCTGGTCCATCCATGCCTGTCACCACTACATTTGTTCTTTTTACCATGACAAAATGGATAAAACCATCAATTTTCAACAAACTACCGTTCCAAAATTCAAAATGGAAAAAGCTTTTCTTTTCTGGTCTAGTTTCTGTAGTATCTCTAGCATCAAGTTGCAGGATCTTTGCTGCATAGAAGGGACAATGAGGGAAATCATCAAGTATAATCTTCACATTTTACCTGCAAATTTTCCAAAGATGTGGCTTTTACTCCAAAACAAAGCCATATATATATAATAGGAAAAACTACGAAGGAATACTAGATAACAGATTCAACAAAATGTCTCTGGAATTCCACCAATTAGAAGCCTGAAGTTGGGCGACCTTCATTGCTAAAGTATATCATTAATGGCCCGTTGGTTTCTTGGACCAATAGCAATAACAAAGTATGCATGGTCTAACTGAATGAATAACAAGACAATACTTTTTGTCACAATTTATGAATATACAAAGCCAATGGATTACTCATTTCACAGTTGTAGTAAACTAATAATAGAGACACGAGCATTTCTCGTATATATGGCAGAAAAAGGCTCTACCTATATGTACATGCGTCCATCCAATCCATACATCTCTTGCAGGTGTCAAATCCTTGCCTCAAACCAGCTCTACCCTCAGTCAACTAATGGCATCAACTAAACAGATATGAATGGACCTCTCTCTAAATTTGCTCCTTCACCAGTAATCATTGATGCAATCCTCCAATGGTCAACAATATCAGAATTCGAATTCCCCGGCTGCCTGCAACAGAGGTAGAAGCACTCTCAAATGAAATCCTGAAGCAGAAAATAGGCACGCATGCAAGAATGCATTCAGAGAGAATGATGGAAAAACAAAATGCTGTGCAGAGAAATCTAAGATTTCAAAATTTTCGACTATTATACACCTTGGTGAAGAGAATGTCCTCGTTATTGATGTGCATAATGCCATCCTTGAGTGTGCATTTCCATCTGCTTTTCGTCCTTGACACCTTTAAAACGTATTTATACAATTAAGTCAATGCCAAAGGCCTGCCTCCATAAACCTAACAGTAATAAATACATATATGCTGTTATTGCTGCAGCATGATAGCACAAACCAACATTTTACCTTATCAAACTGTGCCAAAAGCAGATGATGCGTATTCGGCTCATCTTCTTCATCCACATCATCTACATCATCATCATCATCATCATTTTCATTTAGGGTTTCATCATCATCATCATCATCGTCACCCTTCACAATTTCATTGTGTGTGACAACAGTGGGTGTGCCTGCTTGTAGATCTAAAATTGAGCAAGCATGTGAAGTTCCAATACCACCAGGCAGAAGAGCCGTCCTGGTTGAAGTATCCATAAAATAAATAAGTTACTCGCAAACTTTACCATGGCCAGCTGGTGTATTGACCGCATTGTAATCCTCACTTGCAACTCCTTGGTAAGGATACAACTTCAAGCCAAGAAACAAAGCCAACATGGTAAGCAATAGAGATTATCAAATGTGATTTTTGTACACACGTAGGATAAATACACATGCAAAATGCATTAAAAGTGAATGTATGAATGAACCATCATTCTGAAGTGATCTCCTGAAATCCAAAATTTGCAGGCCACCTTGCTTTCCGCTGCAGATAGGCCATAACAAGTAAGCCCCAAAAATCATATCTAGACTCACATATGGACATTCGGTTAATCTAACGCTTCTAGAAAGCCATCATTGCAGTAGACAAAGTCTTCATTAGACTCAATTTTGTTATCTTCATATCGGTTTTAGTTTCATTAAGAAATTGGCCACCAGATGGGGATGCCACAACAACTAGGCTTTGGACAATTTTATAAATGTATGAGTCAAGCATCAAATGTATGTGGAGGTGTGTATATAAGCAGAAACAGTAGGGTTATAGTTTACATTTGGTGTAGAAACTATCTCATCATAAACGTCAGGAACAGGCCCGTCCTGTTGTGGTATCATTGAAGAAGCCCTCATAACTTGAGCCTGTAGTATCTCATCATTTGTTCCAACTCCAAAGCATCTATCTGATGAATTTTCCCCTTTGCTCACCTGAAATTCAGCAGTCTAACCAATGAGATGACTCCGGCAATTGCAACAAATCAAACAACGAAAACAGGTATTATGGATCACGAGAACCATTCTTCTAAATAATGTCCAACATGAAAGCATCAAAATAATCCTAAGATGATGCTGCACACCAAGATTGAGTGCCCCCCCCCCCCCCCCCCCCAAAAAAAAAAAAAAAAGCAGCAAAATATGGTGACAGATGGAATAAATAAATTGTTATTTGTCATTATTTCAGGTATCATTTTCTCTCCCATCAAAGTTCAATCTTCCAGAAGCTATCCATGTAAGGACATAAAATAACTTGAAGGGATATACAGTTATATATCTGTCTAAAGGGCCATGATCACCGGATCAAGGCCTCTCTAGCAAGTACTGCAACCATCTGTCTCTTTTGTTACCCTAGCATCTTGCCCAAAATAAGATGGAGCAGCTCTATACCCTAGGTGGACTAGAAGCAGGTTTTTACTCCAAAAAGACTCGGTAAGCTTGGTTTTAGAATATCAATAGCAATGAATACATGCAAGTTGAGTAAATGGCAGTCAAGGTTTGCTCAAGTACAGGATGAACTTCATTGATCAGTCATTGCTTGCAAATATGGGTTGGACATGTGTCAAAATCTTCCAATGCTAACTTCCCATGGAATTGGCCTATGAAAAGGATTCATGCAGCATGTCAAGACCTACTGATAAGGCCTCAGATTCCAAGTCGTCAATGGGGTTTTCTTAAACTTTTGAAGGGATCTTTGGCATGCAAACCAGTCCTTCAACCATTTTTCCCAGTATGTGCAGCATTATATATGAGAATTAATCCCACGGTATCTCACTTGTGCTCTTCAGCACTCAAGGTGACAGCCAAGATCCACACCAGGTGAAAGAAAATCATATTAAAAAAAAGTATTATCTATGATCCATCTTCCCTCAACTTTGTGCGTATTCACCATTAAATTAGCAGGCAGTTAACAGTAACTTCCTGACAATTGACAAAATAAAAAGGCAATACATCAATATAATAAAGGGGATGAAAAAAATGTACCTCTGCTTCAAAGTACCCCAATGTTACATCTGCAGCTCCATCTTGCTGTGGTATGTATCCACCTGGATTAAAATGTGGTGCAAAATCCTCTCTTTTCCGCTTTCCAGAAGATACGAAAAAATCCTGGATCCCACATCAACATTAAGGGTAACAAATTTCAGGAATAACAAATCAGAATTTTGTTGCATACAGAGGGAAGGAACTTTTTGGTGGATGAAAATTAAAGAACCTATTCATTGCAGAGATTTAATAATTCTAACACATACAGAACTCTTGTGTTGTCAACAACTGATTCCCAATGAACTATGAAACCACCCATTCTTTCAGCACAAGGGGACACCTGCAGTCTATGTCTGGTTGTCCCAACCCTCCCCTCCTAGTTGCACCAACCCTCAAGGCCCATCTATTTCCTTTTCTCCACTCCCTTCTATCTCTGAGCCAATGGCCCCTTTGCAAGGCCCTACAACCCATGTCCCTGCTCCTAGATCCTCCTCCCTGCCCAGGATGGGCCAAACCCATTTATCTCTCCCAACCACCAACACCCCCCCCCCCCAAAAAAAAAAAAAAATAAATAAATAAAGTTCCTTGTCACATGTCCTTCCCTTGGCCCAACCCACCCTTCTCCCCTCTCTTACCCTCCTCCTTTCTTGAACCTTGTCCACACATTGCTTCCCGCAACTTCAAGCTTGAAGACTCTTCTTCCTTTAAAACCCCTTCACCCCCCTCCCACCCAGGGGATCATAGGTGAACCGATCTACTGGGGGTTATCACAATCTTGACGAAGATATCGTCGTGGAGCTCCATTCTTCAAAGAAGAAGAAGAAGTAAAAGTAAAAACACTAGTTCCTCTCTTGGTCTCTGTCTCGGTCTTTTGGCCTTGGGTTCTTTTGTGTTTTCTTAATTCCTTGTGTTGCTTTGCCTAGGGTCATTCAGTGTGGTTGCACTTAGCCCTTGTTTCTTGTATCTTCCCCCCCCCCCCCCCCCCTTTTTCCTTCTCCCTTTTGGTTAATGAACTTCTTCATTCATCCAAAAAAACAAAAAAGGATACCTGCACTGTAGGCTGATAAGACACTCCCCTGTCCACCTCATCCCGTCCCTCCACATAAGCTGCACTTCATGTAAGTCAGAAAGCTATCAAATAATTGAAGGCAGTAGTAGCAGAAACGTATGCCTTTTTACCTACCAACATTAACGTCAACACCTAGAGGTCTTTGATTCATCCAAGGAGAAGTAGCTTGCTGTCAAACCAAAGGATAAGATCAGCAATGTATTCAAGAACCATGATAATACAGGGATCATAAACCAAGATTGACCCCTCCAATGAAACGATAGAAACGTACTTTCCGCTCAAAAGAAGGGTGAAAGGCCCAACAGATTACCTTCAGAATTCTCAATAAAAATGGACTCTACAGGATCAAACAGCACTTGAAACGAACCCATTCAGCAAAACAAGAAAAAGGGAACGTGGCTTACCATGTAAGGATTGGGTCTTTCAGCTTTCACCTCAGTGCCCCCTCGAGCATCATGAACAGCAGGAAAGTCGTTTGGACCGGAAGGAACTTGATACATCGAGCTGTCCACTGTTCCGGGTAAGGGAGTCTGAACGGGAGTGGCTAAAGGTGTGGGAGCTTGTAGTGGTGTCTGCATTGAAAAACACATCCGATGAATCCACAAATCAGGAATGTGATAACCACTGAAGCTAATTTAACAAATTAAGGCAGGTTTAACAGATTGAGAGGAAGGAAATACTGGTGGGAAGAGCATATCCGCAGTAGGGGTTTCGAACTCCTCCGTGCCCTCGTAAGGAACATTTAGATCATGAACCGGTGTGATTGGACCACCCGTCGCCGGCTTTTGTCCGGAAGACCTCACAATTGGACCCGTTACAGCACCGCATTGCATCATTTTCATTTCCCATAACTGGAAATTCCCAGTTCCAATAATTAAGCCAAAAAAAAATGGGGATTAGAGAAAACTCAAACCCTCTCTGTATACGAGGATTGCAAAGATCGAAAACCTTAAATAAAATCATAAACGATCAGAAATAACTCCACGAAGAAGAGAAGAAACAAAATCTGAAAAAAGGGGAGGGTAAATTACCGATTGAAGCTCACTGAGAACATTCTCTCCAGGACCGCCGTCAACAAATTCATTTCGGACTTTGTTGATTACGTCTTCAATGACGTTCAAATAAACGACGCTTGTTGTTGTAGCCATTTTCCCACCAAGACCAATTAGAAATCCTCACCTCTCCGCTATCCTAATGCCTTAGACAGCATGGATGCGAAGCAGCTGATATTACGATAGCAGAATGCAGATGTGAAAACGTCAATTCGAAGGTTTTCAAGAATAAATACATCAAGTAAGATTTGCAGAGGACCCAATCAGAAAAAAGGTTTCTAGGGTTTTCGTTTCATTTCTTAAGCTGAAATTGACAGAGAGGAGCATGAAGGTGAGACCGGCGCGGACGAGAAGACGAGAATATAAATTGGAATATAAATAGGTTTGCATCCGTCGTATGCCTCGGACCACCACGTGTCATAATCTACTCGCTTCCAGAAATGGTGCTTTTCTTCCGATGACGTCACGACGTAAGGTAGGACGAGTTGAGATTCTCGTGGCAGCGGTTCCAATCTATCTTGGACCGGCAATCTGGTTCAGACCTAACCTACTTGGTGAATCAAATCGATCCTAATGCCATTGGTTTTGTGCTGGGAATTTGCGTGGTGAAAGTGAAACCCAAAATTGAACCGGAATATAAACCAACGCTTTTCTTGTTAGTTTGGTTTTGGATTCACCCTAACCCAATCAAAACCAGCCCGAGTTGACGGATTCACCCCTACCTCGTGGCATTCCAAGATTGGCTACTATTTATCCATCACCTAGGTCCTTATGTTTTACCAATCCCGAGGGATGGCTCAGTTGGCAAAAACCAACGCTTCCACATAGGAGGTCAAGGGCGAAGCCCTGCCTATATTAATTATATAGTTGTGGTGCGCGTAAGTTGGCCCGGATAAACCTCATTCCATAATATTGTGGAACCCAACTTTTATCCCCAAACCTGATTTTGAGGAAAGTAATTTTGTAAAATGCAGGATTCAGTATATAATTTCGCAACAGTAATTTTCCATTCAGTTTAGATCTTTCTTGAAATTGACTGTTGGTGAAGGGAGCTTTACAATGATCAAACAAAGTATGAACCACTGTGCACTCCACAACTGCTAATCATTTTCACTGTCTCTTTAGTCTCTTTAGTCCTGAGAGACAAAGTGGGATTGTAAAACTGTGACAACAATTCAAAACTCTAGTGACACTAGCTACTGACAGAAAGGAGATAAAGAATAAAACTAGGAGAGGGGAGCTATAAAGCAAAGGAAATATAGACCCCTTCCCTGAAACTATAGATCAGAGTGAACAATTTGTGACTCTTTACTATGCATGTTTATACTTTCCATGAAAATATTTAGAAAAAAGTGGTTTGATGACCATGACATGATCAGGGGCAACTTGGTTCGAGATTAGGGCAATATTCGAACCACTACTCGATCGAGAATTGGTGATCTTTCACACACATTTTTGAACTACAATTCCTTTTAGGACCCTCAGAATAACCCTTGTTGTATTAGATTCTTGAGTAATTATCTCTCACTTGATCTATGACAAAGTTCTTTGAGGTTGTCTAAGTATGTCAAGGTATGGACTGCTGTGGGAAATTCTTGATTAATTTATTTGAAGACTGATTCATCTTATTCTTGAGTGACATGAAATTGATGTGCAGTTGTAGAGTGTTTTTAGTTAAAACATCAGGAGGTTGTGACATAAAGTTGAAAATATTGCTAAGTATAGATAGATGTAAGTGATGCCACTATGATTATTAAGTAGTTTCTCTGACTTGGTAAAGAAGATTTCTCATTATGATCTAGTGGTGGGTTTTGCTGAATGTGGAAGTAAAGAATCAGAGATGACACACAGAACAAATTTTGCAAGCCTTGTTGTGAACCTAGTTAACAAGATGGGTGGAGTAGGAGTTGAAAGCATATGAAGGTATTCAAGTGCCAAAACTGCAAAGATGTGAAAGCATAGTGTTATGAGTCTGTTATATAGGATTTGAGTCATTTGTAAGGCAATCCAAGATAGGGAACACTAGGGGTAGAATGGTTTTAAGAAAAGGTAAACAATCCTAGTACAAATGTCATGAGGTCACGGGAATTTGAATAATGAAGAATATTGTTCTTTGTTTCTAACTCTCTCTCTCTCTCCTGTGTTCTTCTTCTTCTTTAATCCTTTGTTTCTTCTAATCTGCTGCTCTCCCCTCTTTGAGTTCTTCTATTCTCTAGCTCTCGATACGGGTTTGTATCACATAACTAGGTAACAAGGATTGATCTATTACTTTACAACAAGCTGCAGTTGGTTGTATTGAATCTTTAAATAGCGAATTGATGTATGAAGACAAGCAATTTTACTATTGATGTGGGTTTCAAAATATGGAGAAGTTTATTATGGCTATTGCAATGCAGGAAAGGCATTTATTTGATTCCCGTTTCATTAAGTGTCAGCCTCTGGGCTTCTTTTGACACTTTTAATTACTTTGTTGCGGTACAGATTCAAATCACTTCATATTCTGGGTAAGCCAAAGGCTGGTCCTTAGCGTCTGTCTTTCCTTTATAAAGAGAAAAGAAAAAGAGTAAATGCTGAAAGAAATTGATTCTGTTAGAAACTTTGCTAGAATCAAGCATGATATGTAATAATATTACAGATAATATTTTTGCAGTGGCTTATCTCAAAGTTTTAGAAAGAAAACGTTACCATGTCATGTACCTCTATAACCATGCACAGAAACATATGCATCATGGATGTCTTAATATTACCATATTTCTCTCTTGCAATATTGAAGTGCAAGGCATCCAAGCGATGATTGAATCTAAGTGGAAGTAAATTCCAGGAAATTGAGAGAATGCAAGGTTGGTTGAGTACTACAAGTAATGTTGTTGCAGTGGCTTATCTCAAAGTCATAAACATAGGATAAGTTTCTAAACAATTCATATTCAAACTCAAATCCAACGGACTTGAGGCACTTCAAATGATCTTAAAAGGAATGTTGAGTTATTATATAGGATAAGTTTCAACAAGTCGTATTCAAGCTCTAGTTGTAAACAAGTTGTAATTCAAATTCAAATATGATGAATACATCTTTCACTCAAATTGCAGCTATGTAAACAAAACATCATAGGTGTTATTTTTTTTTCTTTTTTTTTTTGGAATGAATAAATAATATATTAAAAACAAAGCAACACTACAGGAGAATAATACAAAGGAGCCAAAAGGGCGGGGGGAGCACCAAGCACAAGATGGGGAAACAAGAGTAGAACTGAGACCCCATAAGCTAATAGTTTTCTGAGGTTGTCCATAACAGGAGGATGGAGGAGGGATAGCAATCTAGAAGAAACATCAAAGTAAATAGCTTTCCAAATCAGGTTTAAAGGTCGAGATTTGGAAGTTCATCTTCTAAGATTACATTTCCACCAAATGTCCTTACGGAATTGAGAGATCATTTTTAATTGTGTAATAAAAACACAAATCTACGTGGAAACACATTTGACGGTATATGAACCACTTGGTTTGTCAAATCCTTGTAAAAAAGTTGAAAGTCACTTCATAAGTGCATGCTTTTAATCTATCAAAACCTAGAGGAGTGTTTTGACCAAGCCTTAATCCGATTATACAAGTAATTAATTGTCTTCCATTAAGCTTTGATTTGACCTTGGTGCCTCGAATTAATATGGATGACATGATTGCATTTTTATTATTACCTTCACCCACTCAAATTCTTATCCCAACTGGCTCTATGTTTCAAACCAAACCATGGATCACTCATTCAATGTCAATAAATGAATCATACCCAATAGAATTGGGAATCAAATGAAGTAAACCCATAAACCAGTAAGTTAGATCCTGAACTAATCTGGTTTGTTTGATCCAATTAATAGCTCAAATTAATCTTCAGCCAAAACCCATAAACCCTACCAGTTAATGTTAATTAAAATATAAACTCCTTGTGGGAGTGGGGTTGATTAGGAAGTAAGTGGGGGAGAGTAATCCTCAAGATTAAGCAATGTTCAAAAGATTTTCTTTCTCTTATTACTAATTAATACATGAAACAAGAACATGTGAGAACATGATATCTCTCTCCCCCTTTTCATTTCTTTTTCTTTCTCTATTTCTCATTCCATCATTCTTGTTAATCAGATTTCTCGGAAATGTGAGGAGGGTTTGGATTGGTCAGTTGGTCAGTTTGTAAAGATAAGATTTGATTTTAGGTTTTGAAGAATTGATGTTGTATGACCATGCATAATGGGGAGAACCAAAGTGTTCTCTAGCCGCCAATGGCTTGAAAAGGTCTAGTTTTTATTTCAATCAAGTAGGTAGAAAATTTGTCAAAGAAGCATCAATGGAATGTAAATGGATTTGAAATGTGACAATGCCTGGCTTGCGATGAATAAATGACTTTTCAAAGTTTTGGGGAAATGCAATTGGATAAGTGAGAAGAAAATTGCATAATTTTAATTGTCAAGGAGTGGAATAGGTCAGTCAATCCTAAAAGACTGGTTTTCTAACCAAGACTCAACATAGTTGTTAACCTCTATAGAAAAAAAACAGAAAAAAAAAGAACAAGAAATAAATTACGTTATAAATGATTAAAGACTTTTTCGTAGAAAAAGTGACATAATTTAAATTGAAAGAATTAGGAGAAACAGGGGTAGACTTAGAATAACTTTAAGAGAAGTGGTGAGAAATGATATATATAGCTTAAGTGTTGTATTTGGATTTTGTCTGAGCTAACTACGGTCCAAATCTAAGCAATCTCGACCACCCATTTTGTTTTTTTTGTTTCAATGGTGTAGTATAAAAAGTGAAATAATGAGGATGAAGATATGGATTATTTATTTTTTGTTTTTTCACTTTTTCAGCAGGAATATGGCACCGAGTTTTGTGGCTTAATGGTTTCTCACATGAGTCTCTGAACTCTTGGAATGCTGAGCTTGAATGGGCATGCTCTCATATGACAAGGTCTTCACCAAGAGCAGATGTTCGTTGCTTTGTTGTAACAGCAACAATTTATAGAATATGAGAAGAATGCAACAATCATACCTTCAAGGGAGCCACTTTTGGAGCACAAGCAATTTATGAGAAGATTCAAACCGACACATGGTCTCTCTTTGTGCACCCACCCCTTAGGGTCAAAGACATGGAGGAGGACAGGAACTTCTTTGCTCGATGGCACCTTCCAGTCACCTTCCACATACCTAAGGCTGTGTGTCTTAGATGGCCAAGGTCGGCACTAAACTCGATTGCTATCAATTGTGATGGATCTTGTAAAGAAAATATTGGTGGATATGGATCCATTGCTCGGAATCAACATGGCATGATTCTTTTTGCACTGGCAGGTGGGATCTTGAGGATAAAATTACTCGTTTGGAACTATTTGCTATCAAGCGTGGTTGAAGACCGCAATAAACATGGGCTTTGACCGAATTGAAATTCGGTCAGATTCAATGGTGACAATCAAATCAATACAAGGACATTTCTCTATATCTTAGAGGGTCATCGGCTTGGTCATGGAGATTAGGGAGCTTAAGAGAAATTTTAATCTTTGTAATTTTGTCCGTCATGTTCAAGAGATTAATATATGTGTTGATTTCCTAGCTAGATATGTAAATTTCTCCCAGAAAATACTATTTTCTCTAGATGCTATCCCGTCGATGTTGTCCTCCCTTGCTAAGGACGATATCAACGGTAAGAAGTTCTATATACTGTAATTTTTTTTCTTTCTTTTTTCCCTTTTTCAATAAAAAGCTTCATTTTTTCCAAAACAAAAAATAAGTGAAAGAAAAAAAAATAAAAGAAAAAAATCAAAACAAGTGATGAATTTCAACCACCAAAATTGATCCTCACTATTGACAGCTTCACTCATCGCTAGAGCTTTCCCTAGAAGAATAATTGATGAGTTAATTTATTTTTTCAATGAATTAGTAGCTTCTTATAATAGAAGATGAGAAGAAACTTAAACTTGTGACCTCTTTCAATAAAAGATATTAGTATTACCACCTGAGCCGCCACAAATCCTAATCATCACCCCGTCAAGGGAGCACTTTGTGCTTTCCCGACGGATTTTACCACCACCCAACCACTGGGGCCCCTGTAATTTGTGGTGGTAAAGTCATCACCCTTGTACGGAGAAAGTCAAAAGTCAAAAGAAATAAGTGAATGGTTTGAAAACCGAGTGGATTTGGGATTTGGGTTTTTCTTATTAGACCAATATTCCGGTCAGACCGCGTGGCTCCCACATGCTAGAATAATGTTTGTTTGTACTTTGGTTTCTGGACATTGGCAATCGATTTCATGTTGGAACTCGTGACAGAGACGTTTTCCCACTTTTTCCCCCACTCTCTCGTCTCATGCGCACGTTATCTCACTTCTATCTCCGCTGCTCGATCTCCTCCCAACAACTGCCGCCCACCACCGGCGCACCACCCACCACCCTTGACTCAATTATCCCTGCACCGCCGCTTCGATGCTCTCTTCATCTTAAACTAACACTTTCTCTTTTTTTTCGTTGGTAAAAATCAATATTTCGTTGTCGAAGAAAAAAAATCTAACATCTTATATAACATAGGTGAGGATTTGATTTGATTTCTAGGAATTCACATTAAGTTTTGACATTTATAACAGTTCTGGATGGAGTGTGGGACTATTCTGGAAAAGACACCTAAAGTATTTCAGTGCAGGAGGACTGAAAAATGAAAAGATCGTTGGAGGCTCTTCTAAGTGGAATGATGGATGAAATAGAAAAAGCACTAGCTTACAACATACAAGTAGAAGAAATATGGAACAATGAAAAGGAAGTGATTCATCTACTCTTATCACAAAACCACACGAAATGGCCAATAGATTATGTTCCAATTTTGATAAATATATTTTGTAATATTAGGAAATCTAGTCTGAAACAATTCACCCAGATTACACTCTAGAAATGGCTTATTTATATAGCATATATATCCTCCATAGAACATCAAGGAAAAATAGAAGTCATAGATGCTACTAGTCTGTGAAATTGTTCTCTTATTTAATTACTAATTTTTTTTTGATATCAAAAAAAAAGTTTCTTATGAGTATTCAAATTGTAAGGAATGGATTTACCCAATCTCTAGATTAAACCATTTGGAAAGGAATAAATAATCTCAAAACTTTGTTTCAACAATCTTTTAGTGAAGAGATCATGATCCGACTGGGCTAATTCTACATATAATGCATTCATCTCCATGTATAAAAAACGCCTTTTGTCATAAAAATAAATTTAAATAATAATAAAATTAAATAAAATAAAATGAAACTATGTTTTCGATAATGACCAACAGCTCTTATTCAAAAAGTCCATGATTCGATTGTGTTGATTATGTACGTAATATCTTATTCCCTACCCATAAAAAAACCCTTTGTCCAAAATAGAAAAATGTTAATAATAATATTAATAATAATAATTGAAGCTGGCAGGTTCACAGTTCACTGAGAATTTAATGATGGCAAGTGATGGTTTTGAATTGCTTTTCTGCTGGTTCATCTTCTTCGTCCTCTGCTCCAGTCTCCACTTTCAGTGATCACTGGTCACAAGCCTATGGCAGGGGAATAGGGTACGATTTTGGGCGTGGTTCGTTATCGTACTACCTAGCTCGTTGTCAGAGCTCACTCCTGGTCCTGGAGTTCCTGTTTGATGATGCTGTACTTGCCGTATCTGAAGAGGCAAGCAAAGCCGTATCTCCAGTCCTTTCACCTTTCTTTTCTGCTCCGTTTTCTGTTTCAGTTTTAGTATGGTAAAAGCAAGTCAGCAACTATTCAGAAAAGTAGTGGTAGCAACTAGCAAGTAGGGTGAGGTCACTGAAGTAAGAGAGCAGAGAGAGAGAGAGAGAGAGAGAAGAGCCACCGAAAGCAAAATGCAAAGAAAGGGTTTCGAAGTTTCCCTCGACCTCTCTCGCTTCTCTCACAGTTACAGCTCAAGCGTCAAATCCCATTAGCAAAAATCGAAGAAATAAAGTTCATAGTTTATATTGTGGGCATATGTAGCAGCAACTTAACTGTGGTGGTGGCTACCTCTCATTGAAGTGGTGAGATAGAAGAAACCCAGTGCTTTGCTTTAGGTTTTAGATAAATATACTGACTGAATCAACAAAGAAAGGAGAGATTTATTGGTTTAATTTCTTAAGCATAGAAGCAAAGTCAGTTCAACGATTGGTCTTACAAGGAGGTGGAGTGCAGGTGAAGCAGTCTCTGGTAGAAGGTAATCCAATCAACTGGCGTGGAAAGCTAATAAAGCTAACCCGTTACCCTTAATTATCTTCTGCAAGTCAAACTTGTCTCATGATAGAGACTTTTAACTAGATAGATATAGATCAAGAGGAAAGCTCTGAGGGGGTTTGTTTTCTCTACCTTGTTCTTGTTGGATCTCATTTTGGAAATTAGGGTTTCATACAAAAAAAAAATGGAAAAGAAAGGTATCCCATGTGGGAATCAAAATATCTGAGCATCTCGGATTGAGACTTCGCAATCATCCGAGTTCCTCACCTTATTGACTGATTGCGACGCTCAGCTAGCTCAAGAGATAAGGTTTTGGATTTTCTCCATCTGGGTTTTATTTGTTCTTCATCCATCTCCAAAACCCTGGAAATATAAACAAACAAGCGCAGGAAATTAAAAGTGGTTTGATTTGATATTTTGATACCAAGGAGGAAGAACAAGAAGAAGAGCTGGCAAATCGGTGGTGGACAGGAAACGCGGCGTTGGGAGGGGTCGATCCGCCATCGTCGGCGGCTCCATCTCTTCACCTGCGAAATCCTCACGATGGCGGCGAGTTGGGTCCGCTTGGGCCCACCAGAAGAGAACAAGAACTGATGGACACTACTACCGCCGCCGCCGCCGCCGCCAACAGCAATGGAACCGACAGTAACCACCAGGAAGACGATGACAACAATGAACGAGACGGCAACGAAATCGTCGAAGCTGGTAGCGGTCGTCGGCCGCGCGGCAGACCACCTGGGTCCAGGAACAAGCCAAAGCCACCCATCATCGTCACCAGAGAAAGCCCAAACGCCCTCCGAAGTCACGTTCTTGAGATCAGCAGCGGCAGCGATATCTCCGAAAGCCTCAACACATTTGCACGCCGCCGCCAGCGTGGGGTGTGCGTCTTGAGCGGCAGTGGCGTAGTGACCAATGTGACCCTCCGTCAGCCGGCGTCTCCTGGGGCAGTCGTTACCCTTCACGGCCGTTTCGAAATACTATCCCTCTCTGGTGCCTTTCTTCCTGCACCATCACCACCTGGTGCTACTGGCTTAACGGTGTATCTGGCTGGTGGGCAAGGCCAGGTGGTGGGTGGGACTGTTGTGGGCGCCCTCCTTGCGGCAGGCCCTGTGATGGTGATTGCTGCCACTTTTACTAATGCTACTTATGAGCGGCTGCCACTGGAAGAAGAGCCTACCGGAGCCGGAGCCGGAGCCGGAGATGGGTTGCAGCTGCAGCAGACTTCACAGTCTCAGGGTCTTGCAGTGGCAGAACCATCGTCTATGCCCATCTACAATCTGCCCCCAAATCTTCTGCCAAACGGTCAGATGCCGCAAGACCTCTATTGGGGAACACTTCATCAGCAGCAGTAACACATACTAAAATATGAGGGACTCTCACACTGAGAGAGTGTAAGTGTGGAAACCTTTTTCTTATTTCAGAAAGAGTGTTTCTCCATGTGATCTTACCGGCAATGGGCTTGTAACATTTCATAGTAGGTGAACACCTTTGTTTTCATTCCAGGTTCTTCTGGGATTTTGACAATATGAATCTAATGATGTTCTTGTTAGGTTTTTTCTTGTGTATTCTGAATACCCTTTTACTTGTGTTTTTCTTTTCATGAATGTTTGTTCCATCTTGCTGTTTTGTCTAGTTCTTTTTGGGTGTGGAAGAACTTGTTGGGTACTCATATTTTGCAGGCAATCATGAAAAAGGTTGGGAGTTAAAGAATTCTGTAGTTAAGAGACTTGAGGAACTCCGGAATCAACCTCTCATTTGGAAAACCATTGCAGAGTTATATTGCTGCCCTAATATATGTTCCTTGGTGGAGACAGTAAGTAAACATCCTTTATATTCCATCTTCATGTCTATAATATTCTTCTGTGTTCTTGGCACTTGGATGAAGGAGGGGGAAGAGAGAGAGAGCTTGTAAACATTAAGTTTGACCCTTACAGTGAGTTAGAGCCGTTTCTCTGATTTTAAATTAGTTTCAAACGTGCATCTGCTAATTTGTTTTTGGGAGATTAGAGACTGTCTCAAAGCATTTATTGCTGTAGAAGCAGAGGCAAGGGAGAGGGAGGGAGGGAGAGAGAGAGAGAGAAAAATTGGAATGAATGCTGGGAGTCCAAATTTATCTGGAATTGTCGGGGTTTTAGTTTGCAGTCTTTCACATCAAAGGATGCCTCACTCATTGGGTCTTTTCAAGCTCTCCATCGATGTATTTCTAGCTAGACAACTTCATTACTAGCAAAGGTATCCAATCCATTCTTAGTAACTAGAAAGTTTTTTAATTTAGGATCTTTCTTGTTCTTTGAGCTAATAGAAGATTCCTTCTTGCTATTATTGTAAAGTATTGACCTTTTGTTGTTTTTATAAAACTGGTAAAGATGTTAGAAAGAGTCTTTTTTTTTTAATGGAATTGAATGTGGGAAAAAAAAAAAAAAAAAAAAGTGAGGGAATACAGATTAATTATTTACCCAAAAAAAAATACAGATTAATTACAATAACTTATTTAGCCCCAAAAAAGATTTCAATAACTTAAAAACTGAATTTCAAAACTGATGACAAAAACCCTAGTTTAAATATTACAGCGAAATTTATTTTTCCTGTATCACTTTATAAAACAATAAGAAACATTGTAGGCCAAGCTTAATTCAGATGCTAATGCCATATTTGAGTTTTATCATATTTTCCTTTGAAGACCAGTTTGGTTGTTTCATGATCCCTGTGTCTTTTACATTACATAAGAGGAAACAAACGTAACTATCCTGCTAACAATAAAAATGATTTGATTGTGCATCCACCACTTGTTATGGTGTGGTAGTATAGAACTGTTAATGGGTCTTGCCAGTACACTTCTGCTGATCTCTTCTATAAGTTTGTTTTATATGTTATTTTTGAGCTTTCACATAGCTTGGTTCTATTGGATGTTAGTTTTGAGCTCTTATATAGCTTAGTTCTATTGGATGGTCTTTGTTGCAGGATATTTTTCTATCTAGAACTAGCAATAAACCTTGAGCATATATGGTAGCATTTATTTAGACACTGTTTTCCTTCAAACTAGGGTTTTATGCAAATGTAGTTCCAGTTTGGCAATTTTTTTGTTAAACATGTAGTTCTTCACTGAATTATGAGTGCTTTGGTCATAATAATGCATAAAAGGTGCTGGAACACTGATCAAAGCTATCAATATAAAAGTCATCAGGTGCTGTAACTTTTATCCAATTGAAGTTGTTCTTCCTGTCAGAATAATTTGTAAACTTCAAAATTTGTTGTTAAGATCAGCTAAAGACTTGTGCTATATTAACATATGAATAGAAAAAATCATTTGAGCTTAAACCACTGTAGAACAAATTAAGTTTAAAATATTAGCTAGCTAACAAACAAAGTTTTGCAATAAAAAATGTGATAGACATGCATATGAGATTATATGGACAAGGAATTATGTAATTCACACAAGAGAAGATCCCACAATAACTTCCCCTTCTGTAAGGGGGAAAAAAACCATAGCTTCAACTAATTCTTGCAAGATGTAGAAAGTAATTGCCTAACACCCATGAGAATCTGAAAATTAACTATGCAATCAGAGAAACTGATGAGGGGAGAGATTCTGAAGATGAACCTGTTGGAAGGCATGTTGGCTTTCTATTTTGAAACACAAGTTAGCAATCCCAACCCTCAATTTTGTGCAATTATGTAGAAGCTGCTACAGTTGTCTTCTCCACAATCCGAGTTCCTCCACATCAGCTGTACTTCTTTTAGTGTGTTAAGTCTATCCAAAATGCCAAATGTAAACTTCCAAAAATCTAATGAAACTATACTGAACCTTTCACCCAAAAATCAAAATCAAAAATCAAAAATCAAAAATCAAAAATCAAAAATTCATGAACATGACCACTCTACCTTGGAACAAGGCCCTTCAATTAATTCTATGTGACAACCTACTTTGGGAATTACAGTTAAAAAATAAAGTTGTCATGCCAGAACCTTACCTCCCATCCCTATCTTTAAAATTCAAGAAAAATCATGTGCCCCTAGCTGTATGAATTTCATCAGGTGAGTATCTTTTACTCCAATCCCCATTTGTAGATCTTGTTATATCAAGAACATAGAAACATTAAACTAAAACCTAAATTTGCGTTTTAAGCTACGAGTTTCCACTTTAAATTAGTTAGTAATTTTAGTCCCAACCCCACTTTGGGGCCATCTAATCTTGCATGGAAGCATGATCCATACATTGATGACAATATTTTGAGAGAGAGAGAGAGAGAGAGTTGAAATCTTTCTAGGAGATTAAAACCAAAGAAATTAATTCGATGAGAAAAAGTTAATGGCAAGACCTAAACATTACAACTTATGTTTCAGAAGAGGATATGCCTTCGTGTCTCAAGTTCTTACTTGCCTGCTAGTGGCTTAGAAGGTTGATTCAAAAAACTATATACAAGACTAAACTCATAACCTTACAAGGCCCGACAGTTACTTCTTCCACAAGAGTCAACCCAATAAAGCAATTCTATTAATCAACCCCACCCCCTTTGACAAGGACTAATAATAAAATCAATCTAAAACCATACTAGGAAAACTAGTAGAACTACTAAGATGATGAAACTATCAATAAAAAAAAATGATTTGCTACCCTATAGCAATTGTTAGAAGCAACTAAAAGAATTGAGCCTACCCAATTTCCAGATTAGTTTCCCTTTTTGGCAAATTCTTAGCAGCTTCTGCTTCCATATAAGTAGTTTTGGTTGATTTAGAAAAATCACCATTCAGTTTCATTCATTTGATATATCCAGTGATGAAACATTTGTCTTCAAAAGCATAAGGTTGAAGGAAATTAACTATTTCTGCATTTATTTTTAAGATATTTGAAAGTTCTGCTGCTGTTTTATTACCAAGAATTCTTACTGAATCTCACCATTGTTGGATCTAGGGAGGGTCATAACGCATGCAACATCATCCCACTTTGCGGAGATATGCTGTTTCCTAAAGTATCTTACATGAATATGTGGATTTATTTTAACTCGTGCCTTGAGATTCTTGAATTCAAACCAACTGTTTCTGGATTCTTATTGCCTTGAATATTTGATATTTAAACTTATCATCATCATGCATCCTTCATTGGTGTTTGTAACTACCTTTAAAAATTGTGATGCCATCAACCAGGGTATTCTAATAATTACACAAAATCATCATTATTTCAGAAAAACAGGTGGGGGTGCTGAGTTCTGGAAAATAGGATCTCTGTTGGAGTTGGTGAAACATCCTCAGCAACATTGTTATTGAATATTGTTTTTCTGCTGACCTCTCTGTAATTCTACATCATAAATCACTTTCAATAACCAAAGAAGGAAGAGAATCCATAATCCTTAATCCTCTGACCCTTTGACAAAAACTTATCATTCACATTGGATTCCCAGATTTTTGCAAGATAAGCAGATCTTCTTCTTCTTCTTCTTTTGTTCTTTCTTTTTCATTTTTTTTACCCCAAAATCTTGGGTTGAACAAGGAAAAGGTCTTGGTGGTGATTATTTGATTCTGATAACTTGGGAGCCAGCTGCAGTTCTTCTCTGCAGTTAAGTCTGGTGTTTTCAAATCTGGGCGCGTGCATTTTCGCTGATCAGAAACAATCAGAAGAAGGTGTGGGAAGTTCCATAATTCAAATCATGTGTTGGAGGCTTGGAGCAGAATGTTGAAACACGAATCAGAAATAGTAGCGGTCCGACCGTTCATATTGGACCGGGCGGATCTTTAAACCACTTTATCCGGATAAAGTGGAAAACGATGACAATTGTCAATTTATCGTTCCCATATTTCTTCTCTATACTCGCAATGGCAGGTCTGAGCGTCACTCTCTCCAGTTCCTTGCTGAAGCCATTATCGTCGCCTCCGTTTGTTAAACCCCAACAACCATCAAGATCAAGTTATCAATTTCGCTGTCAATGTTTCTTCTCGAGCTATCATTCGCGGAGGGATCAATTTCCCGTAAGTGAGAATCCCTTGGATCTTATCACTTTTTTCACTTCTTTTGTTACTTTTAGGTCTTAATTCTCAAACCATTCTGCATTCTTCTTTCAATTCTTCTTTTCCATTGGTCAATCTTTCATCAGGCTGCGAAGAAACTCGAATTTCCTGGGAACCTGTTATCTTCTATTGGAGAATCTCTATATAGAACAGGTTTGCTAGCTATTCTATCTGCTTCTCTGGTACTGGTGGATCCAGCTCTCGCTTTCAAGGTAATTGTTGTCTCTTCTAATTACTTTTGATGCTCGATTGAAATCACTACAGAAAGGCCCACTTTAAGTTGTTCTAGGTAGCTTGTTCCACCATTTCAATGCTGAGCCCCTCTTTGTCTTTATTTTTCTCTCTTGATATTAATGGAAAATTGATTTTCGTTCTGCCTCTGACAATGTCGAAGGGAGGAGGTCCTTACGGTTCTGAAGTTACAAGAGGCCAGGATCTCACAGGGAAGGACTTTAGCGGAAAGACTATGATCAAGCAAGATTTTAAGACGGTATGCACAGCAAGTATTGATTATCTTTGCCTTGTTCCTGGTAATTCTCATGATATTCTTCTTGAAATCTAAAGAGAATAACCCAACAACCTTGTCATTGTATAAGAAAATTACCCACCCGGAAGTTTATCTTACTTTGGTCAATTAGTGACATTCAGTGTCTGTTTTATTTGGTTCCAGTCTATACTACGCCAAGCCAATTTTAAGGGTGCAAAGTTGTTGGGTGCAAGCTTCTTTGATGCTGATTTAACAGGTTTCTTCTCTTGTTGTATATTCCTATTCTTTGTTGGATATGGATTACAGAGTTCTTAAGTGTTGCAATATCAACAAATTAAAGTTGCATGTATACTGGAGCAAGGGAGAGCAGGGGAGCACAGGGCATTGTTGTGGTAGTTGACAGTTGGCTAGGGTTTGGTTAATGGATGAGATACATTTGGTAGGGTTTTTGACGATTTTTTCCTTTTCCTTTTGACTTTTTTGTCCCCCCCCCCTCTTCCTTTTGTCCCCTTTTGTGTTTTTTTAAACTCATTCTTTGGGGTGGGGAAGGGGGTGCGGGAGGGGAGCTGAATAAAAACAGTATTAGATACCAATGCCACCAAAATAAGATGTCCATTTTATGAGTATATAATTATTAAGTTAACTTTAATTAATTAGGCTCTAGTGTCAGTTATGTCGGACGTCATACTTGTGTTATGGCATAGGTAATATGCTAAATACAGAAGGCTAATTATTCAGGATTTGCCATGTATATCTGTTCCTATTTTTCTGTAATAATATAATTAAATTTAGTGGATATTGTTGCAATCGTTTTCATTCATTTGATTTTCTTTGATTCAACTCTGCACTCAGGAGCTGATCTTTCTGATGCTGATCTCAGAGGGGTGGATTTCTCATTGGCAAATGTAACAAAGGTGATTCTTACTAACTGTTTAGTCAGTCCCTTTAACATCTATTAATCCTCACAGCATTTAGGCTTATGCTTTCACTTGTCTGGACCCTTTGGTTCTTTTCTCTACATAGGATTTACATGATATAATCCTCTCATAAAGAAATCTTTAGCTTTCCATATTTGACTATTCGTACCTTTGTTCCTATATACTTCAATTCAAACTTGAACTAGATAAGATATAAAGGATCATCCACACTGCAAGTAGGTATGATAAGGTATAAAAGTGAGTACCTTAGTTGAAAGTATGTGGGGCTTCTATGCAACTCAACTAAGTTTCTTCCTTTTCTTTTCTTTTCTTTTCTTTTCTTTTCTTTTTCTTTTTTTTTTTTTTTTTTTTTTTTTTAATTTTTTTTTTTTTTTTTTTTTTTTTTATTTTCTCTCTCTCTCTCTCTCTCTCTCTCTCTCTCTCTCTCTACTGAATGTGCTTTGTTTGTACTACTTGTAGTTCATACTCTTTGGTGTAGACATATCCAATAGCTTATAGCTTTTCTGATACTGAAGAACTCGTAAATTTATTGGATTTTGTGAGGATTGGTTCCAATTTTCAGGGGGAGATAATAGGAAGAGTAAAGAGACTTTCTTAAAGGAGCAATGTCCAATCTTTGGGCCCTTATAATGAGTCCATGCAATAGTCATTAGATCCAAACCTAATGTTTGGTGAGTCTTATTCGATATCTTGATGGAGCAGGATTTGCATGGACCTGTACTTCAGAAAACTATTAAGAGTAGCATTTAGATTAAATGGTTAAAGTTGTTTGATTTACTGATCCTTTAATGTTAGATGTCTTTAATGCGGGACCTACTTGTATATAGTAGGTATTGATCTTCAAAAGTGTGGCATGATAAATCACATACTATTTGCATCCTAGACTAGTGCACAGGTTGGCAGGTCTCCTTACCTTAGCCCTTCCCTTCTCAAAATTGATGGAAAGGAGACTGAAGGGAGGCTACACAGACAGAATTATGTCATTGCCAATTGTCTTAAAATTCTGAAAGATATGACCTCGTACAAATCTATAAGAGATTTACTTCCTCTTTGACATGCTTCTGTCATGAAAATCCTAATATCGTGTCGTTACATTTTTCCATAGATGCTTTTTGCTGCAACTAAGCTTATATCCTGCCAATGTCAATTCTTTTAACTGGAAACGTTGTAAAAGATGGTTTGGTGAATCTTGATTTAGGTGGACATGATGTTGTCTCACAACAGGATTGGAGTAATGACTGGTCTTGAAATGTTTAATATTGTTGAAAATTGGCCATGAAATACCTTTTATTCTTGACGATTTTAAGTGTAAATATGCTAACTACTTTATGCAGGTGAATTTGAAAAATGCAAACCTGGAAGGTGCACTTGCTACAGGCAATACATCCTTTAAAGGATCCATCATAACTGGAGCAGGTATGTCAGACAGCACTAAAGTTTCTTTACAAGATTTCTTCCTGTGTGCCGGAGCAAATTATGGTGATGCATGTCTGCTTTGTTTATGGAATTTAAAGAAGCACTCTTTCTTAAGATTAATCAGGTATCAGCCGTAGGTGCTCAGATCGAACCTGCTGTTGCAAAATAATATGGTCTTCAGAATATCTGTTATATGGATAGCCAGAGATTGGAAGCAACTTCCTGTAGTCTCTGTATCCATGTAACCTTGTGCAATCATGACATGTTAATGCCCATGGAGGCTAACTTATTCTCCTAATTGTTTTTGCATCATAACCTGTTACAAGCATTTATTTTGTGTTATCGGGATATTATATATATGAAAGTTAAGATTCATTGATTAGAACTTATATATATATATATATATATATATATATATATATATATATATATATATATATATATATCTTGAACACTGATATTATTGGAAAAGTCTTTTCAATGATTGGATTGGAAGATAAAAAAAAAACCAATGGACTGGAACAAGGTATAGCCTCAAGGATGTGACTGATCTTGAGAATAAATCTCTTCTCTGTATGTGATTATGACACATGGGGAAGAACTTGAAGTTTTAGACGGTTAGTATTATTTATTTTATTTATTTTTAGTAAAAGATGGTCAGCATTATAGAGGCTAGGGAAATACTGAAACTAATGTCATTTTGGGTCAAGTGCTGGAAATGGACTCCTCCCTAATGAGTTTTTGGCAGTTCTCAATTTGAACTTGTGAAAGGTGATTTGTCCTGTCCCATGGTGATCAACCCTGTGTTCTCAATCTTCTTCTTTTTTGGATTTATTTGCATTATATGCCTTAAAGGTTCACTCCTAAGCAGAAACTTGGAGTTCTCTCGAATAAAATCTATAGAGCTTCTTTTAGTTAAAATCTAAATATTTCTGAAGCTGAAAAAATGGCTGAGCCTGTTGCACACACTTGTTGAGATGAGATCGAACCCATTTGGAAAGACCATTACTTGGGAGTTATTTGTTTCTTTGTATTTTTCCCTTATAAGTCTTCCCTTCCTCCCTTTGGCGTTAAAGGGGATCGCCATCTTTTGAGTATAAGTTGGTACAGGGTTTGCTTGTTCAGTTAAATTTTACATAATTTGGGAAGCTGTGTGAGATGAAATCTGAAATTTGTATCATCTCATCAGGCAACAAACAAATCCTATCTTAGGGGTGGAAAGCCTGTCGATGATTTCCTTCTGTAGTTGCTTAAGCTCGCAATATATGGGTTCTTGGGTTTTTGTGGGTTTCATTAGGCAAGCTCTTGAAGGGTGCACAGCCAGATGAAATGAAAAGCAAAAGGTTTATGCGCTTGAGTTGAAAGGGTTATGTCATCAGGACAATGGTTCTGAGTTGAAATTCTGTTATATATCCAAAAGAAGTAATGAGATGCCTTTGGTAACTGAATTCTTAGTGTTAGGGCCCTAGAATCAAGAGATCACGCCATATGGAGGGGGGAGAGAGAGTTAATGGTGATTAGGGATTATAAATAGAGGGTAAAGTGTGAGGAAAGGTTAGGCAATCTTTATGTGCAGCAGTGTACTGTGGGGGTGATTGACACCATTATAACCAGTTTATCTTTGTTCGTGTTTGTTCATTTTCATTTAGTAATCAAATATTATTAGTATTCGTGTTCAATTCGCAGGTTGTTATCATTTTCCCTTTCTAGGTAGAGTTTCATCTGCTGCTAATTAAGCTGATTGTGATGACCATAAGTTAAGCCCTCACGTATTTTGCAGTGGTTTATTACAAGTTCATCATGACCAGTGCTATCTATAATCCTTTAATGAGGTGCATGAATAACAGGTCCATTGAGACATTGTTGGCAGGGTTCAAATTGAAAACAGCCTCTGCACGATGCCAGGGGTAAGGCCGAATGCGTTATGGCCTTCTCCAGATCCTGCAATTGCATAAGCACCTTACATTGGTTAACCCTGTCCATAAATAACAGGGCAACCTATATTTATTATTAGTACATAAAAGTGAAAACAGCCCAATCCTCTCCTTTTCGGACCATGGAAAGAGTGGAAGGAGTTGGAAATCAGCCACCAGGAACCATTAGATTAAGTAATACCTCTTAGACTAAAGTGATTCGCTGTAATTGTACTGTTACTTTTGGCATCTGTATTTATGTATAAGTAAACTATTTTGAAACTTATTTGTATTAGATTAATGGTTCAGGGAAAAGTAGATACCACTCATGGTAAAAATTAGGGCTCGGGCTTTCAGTTTCACAGGTTTAATGAGAACTTCTGCCACAGCCATAATGTTTTATTCATGATGTTCTTTTATGATGTTTAGCCTAGCAATGAGCAGACTTTTAATCCACCAAAATAATTAAAAAAGCTCAAAAGGTGTCACATCTGTATCTCACATAAACTACCATGCAGTCAAAAGTTTATTTTGCTTGATTGTAATTAACTTTTTACTTTTGTCATGATATTGCTTCCATACACAATGTATCAGAACTGAACATGTCATGTTGAGTTTAGCTGAGCATGCTCCAGAACTGTCTATTGTTATTGACATTTTTTTAGTGCTATTAGACTTCACAGATGTGCCTCTGAGAGAGGACCAACGGGAATACCTTTGCAAAATTGCTGATGGGTGAGGAGATTTGTGTATTCTTTGGTTATTTTATCAGCTCTTTTACAGAAAGTCGAGGCCTGCCTCCATGCATTGCTTGAATTGCATCTTGTTTTAACAGGGTGAATCCTACAACTGGAAATGCAACACGGGACACACTGCTTTGCTGAGAATCACAATCAACCACCTTCTCTACCGGCGGAAAGATAGTCACACTTGCAGTTCTATTTTTGTGAGTTGAGCAAAATTCTGTTATTTTAATATTTTCTGTATTAACTCGATTTAATTGAGTCCAGCAGCAACAACTGTCTTGATTGTAAAGTGAACCTTTATAAGAAAGGAAGAAGCATACTGTCCAATTATGGAGAAAATTAGGATTCCACCAACCAAAACCTTGGCAGCTGTTTTCAGATTCGACCCGCGAAATTAGTGTGGGTCGTCGCTGGGTGCCGAGTGCCGTGTGGCTATGGAGATGCCCTTGTGTATGTATGTGCGTATGTGTTTTTGCTTCTTGTTCTTTTGAACAGAATTCATTAAGAAAGCATCCTAGGGAAAATCCTGGACGCTTCTACAGCTAGAAATCAGTTGATTGATTTGATTTTCATTCTTACTGATGTCAAGAAAGAAAGATAAATGACTCACGAAGTTTTTTCTTCTCCAATCAGATTTCATCACGTGAATTTGGAATAGCTCATTGAGAATTTTAAAAGCTTTTAGACAATCTTTATTTTGTGCAAAAGCTTGTAGACAATCTGAGTTGATTTGGACATGCTTTCGGTTGGACGATGATGCCAAAAAGACACTTTCTTGAATGGCCTTGAGCACCATATCTACTGCTGAAATGTTTGAACCAGTTGAGCATTTTGCTGCAATCAAGTGTTCTCCTGAGCTCTTTATGGATATGATCACGGAGTAATATGAATCGAACAGGATTTTCTTATAGACATTTTGAAGGCGGCTTGAACGTGGAATGCGCGTTGCATGTGAAACTGAAGACATTAACTACCAGTGTACCACGTGAGCTTTTCACAAAAAAGGATCACAAGAATAACAATGATAAATAAATGAATAAATAAAAGAGCTACCTCATGAAATGGCTTTTCACGTGGATGTGAAGATACTAACTACTAGTTGAACTACTACTTTGTTATTTTGTGTTGGTGTCTTTTGTTTAAAGGGAAAATAGTTGGAGCAAGAGGCTTGTGATTGTTACATCCTTTAACTAGTTTGCTTCTTTTATTTATTTATTTATTGTTCTTTTTTAAATCGGCTTGGTTTTGTAAGCTTTGTTCTTGCTTTTTCTATTATTTTGATTAGACTGTTAAGATAGCCATTGTGGAGTATATAGTTTTATTTCCTCCTAATTTTGGAAGGAAATATTCTTATATGTAACAATTTTCCCCTAGTTTTGGAATAATATATATATATATATATATATATATATATAGATGAGAGAGAGAGTAGAGAGAGAGAGGGGAGTGTTGATCCCATGGTCTCTTTACTATGAGGCCGGTCATTACCAATTAAGCAACCCTTTCAATGGTATAAATACTGGGATTTTTTAACATAAGAAGATTACGTTAATTAACTATTTTCATACTGTGATAACCTCTTATATGTATTCTTTAGTGAGCCATTACACAGGTTGAGGTTCGACGGTAGAGATCGAGTGAAGCCAACGGTCAAGATCGAAATCTTGACCAAGATTTCGATCTCGACCGTCCATTTCGATTTATAAACACACCAAAATGGACCATTGAGATCGAAATCACGGTCGAGATCACTTCACATGCGCATTGAGGTCCGGGCCATTACACTCCATTAAAAAATAAAATAAAAACAAAAAGCCTAGCAACGTGGCCTCCTTTTCACAGTTTTTTTCTGTTTCAACGACAATGCTCTAGTGTGTCTCCCCCGATTAATAAATCTGTTTGTAGAAAGCATTGAACCTTTGCGTTGTCTCCAAGAAGCCAAGTAGGGTACGTAAAGGCGCCCAACACCACAGTCGGCATTATCCACTTTACGCTTTAAACCTTGATCCGAAGGCCCTGTTCAGTGAGTCTCCAATCACAAGCAACTTTGAAGAGTTCTTGCTGCATACAACTTCCCTCTTTGTGTCCATTTTGCTGGCAACGGGTCTCACCCTGGAGCTTAGGGATGTTTTGTTCATCCGAATCAAAGCTTAAAATATCAAACATCATATCGGTCATGTAATTTTAAAAGACATATTGTCATGTATCGAGTATTGTATTATCTAATGTATTTTAGTGCAATTCAATAGAGAGTCGTATCGATTGCGTTCAATATGGATTCTTTCACGGGTTAGTATCCTCTCAAATCTTGAGATACTTTAAACCCTCCAATCACAAGCAACTTTATGGTTGGTTCTGTTTCTAATTAGCATTTGTTTTCATACGAGTCTGGACTGAATCTGTGTTCTAATTGAGTTCTGGTATCTCCAAGTTGTAGTTTTTAAGTGAATACTTTTCGTGGATTCAGAATTGTGTTTGCTGCAATTAGGTCGTTTAGTCTCTGACATATTTTTTGTACACCCATGAACGCATGGTGTCTTTCAATCCATTAAAACTTTCAGGAGTGAGTGGTTGCCTTGAAAGGTGGCTAAACATTCTCACTAGTGTTAGGGTTCTTTTTTCTTGTCCGTCTACAAAATCATTTATCTACTGCCTCGCTTACAAAACTCCCCTAGCTCACAAGGTTGAGAATGCATCATTCACCTCTTGCCCCAATACAAATGCTCCCTCGAGGATCAAGGTTGCAAGGCAATAAGGCAAGACGAGGCAGTAGAGGGCAATAGAAACACAAGAAGTAACCTGACGAGGTGACACCAGGTCCCCTTAACGCATAAAAGGGTTATAACTTATAAGTCCTTTGACAACCTTGCTGGGATCCCATTTTTAAGGAAAAGCTGCTCTACATTTACCTTCAACATCCGTTTTAATATTCTTCATGTTTCAAACAAAGTTTTTGCTTGTCGTACTAGAAAAAACACAAAGTTCTTGCTTTGCAGCGGAACTACCCTAAGTTTTTCTCATTCAAACTGTCCCTTCATAGGACAGAATATCATTCGGAAAAACATACAAGAAAGTCTCTGTTGAAATTAAATCTTCCAAATCCGCATTGCTTCTAATATGATCGGTAGGTACCCTTAGGTCTTCTAGATGGAGAAACAAAACAGAAATCATTAAATGGATCAACATTCAATTCTGTTTAGCATTAACAGCAGAATGGAAAGGATTCAAAGAAAAAGAATATGGAGGACATGCATATTAATCTTTCATACCTTTCAGATGTTCATTACTGTAGTCTCTCTCTCTCTCTCTCTCTGCGACTGTGTGTGGGTGTTGTGCTTTCATACAATAATTGGCAAATATTGTTTATTGATTTAAGAACTACATGAAAACAGGGGCCACGCTTGCCCAAGCAAAAATAGCAAGTGGTCTTTAAGTAAAACAATCAAAGCCAGTGTATGACATATCAAAACTCAAAGAGATAGAACTGTTAGACACCAGTGGTGTACATGTCTTGGTCATGAATCTCTCAGGATTCAGGCCCCAGCCGAAGCTCCAAGTCCAATTCCTTGTAACCCTCAACGATCATCTGTGTCTCCCTTTCATCACTTCTTGATTTATTTTTTTTACTATTTGGTGGTCTCTCCAGAAACAACTGGAACTGCCTTTGGTTACAAAGCTTGCTTTCACTAGAATCCAATACTAGAGATGAGCCAGCTTTTTCCTTCTTGTTGATGATGCTGGAGGGTTCTCTGAGCTTTGCTCTCTCTCTTCTATGGATGTTCATATGCCCCCCAAGAGCCTGTGCATTAGAGAAGCCCCTCTTGCAAAAACTGCAGTCATAGAACCTCACCGCCTGGGTTTGAGTCCGGACATGTGGATCTGATGAGATGCTTCCTCCTCCTCCCTGATCAGAGTTCTCTGGACTTGGAGGATCAACTTCCATGGATCAGAAGGAAAGAAATAAAGGAATAGGTAAGCTGGTCAGTGATGAATAAAGAAAGTTATACTCTTCAGAACTCAAACCTATTCAAAACCCATTTCATTTTAACCCAAAAAAGAAATGTGCACAGGTCAAAACTTGGTATATACAGAGCTTAGACTTGTTGAAGGAGTTGAAAGAGACAAGATCTGAAATATTTCTTCGTTTCACGTTATACATGCTTTTTAGCTATTAGGGTTTACACATGTTTCTTTCCCTTGCTTCTTTGGTCTGAGATATATAAGAACTATTGAACTAAGAATTCTATCTGAGAACGAGGTAGTCAAGAGGCTATGGCTGCTAATGTCACTCATGATCACCATGCGTGCACTGCTCGCGTTTGGTCAACGCTGCTCCCGAGAGTTAAGCTGAAGCAATAGAATTTGATCTTTACGTATCATAGAACAATAAACACTTTTCTTCGACAATTTCCAACTTAATCGATTGATTCTCTTTGCCATAGTATCACCGATTCAAAACAAACTATTATTGATTTGTTAATTTCAAACAAAGAACCTGGAATTTTGTGATATTTTGTTTTTTTTAGTAGGACGGAATTTTGTAATACACGACGTCATCATTAGTAAATTCTCTAGCTTTGAATATATTTTATATAAATCGGGGAGCGATATGAAGAAGGTCAGCATGAACCTTGCAACAACACGAGGATATCATGTGTGGTTTCGATTTCCCTGCCATTGCCTTGCATTTCTTGCTATTATTGCAACTGTAAGCAAACTTCCAATGTTATTAACCCTTTTGTACTATGTTGCTTCGACAGTTCCTACTGTAATGGCGGTCTCGGCATTACTACAACGAAAGTCACATTTTTTCTTTATTTCTTTCTTTTTTTTTGTTGAAAGCTAAAGTTCATCCAAGCCAGATTGCACACCTTGATTACATCTACGGAGAAGGAGGGAAAACACTGTCTACAAAGGTCGAACCCATAACTCTCCACTGAAAAGCATGAATCTCTACTACTCTACTAATCCTGCAATGGCAACGAAAGCCACTTTTCATCTAACAAAAAGTTGCTTTTGTATAACTTGGCCTAATGGCTCTAGTTTTTTGTTTTTTGGCCTAGTGTTGTGCTTCTTGCTTTGCCGTAAGGTTATTATGTTCCATTTATCATGTTAATACTATGTTAGTGAAGTGCTTTTAATTTGCTTATTGAGCCCTATTTTACAGATTGGATAATATTCCCCTATTGTTCTCTAATACCCCTTACACACCATTGAACATGAAAGAAGGAAAACTGCCTCCATTTGTTGTCCCTTTAATAATAACACTCCTATCCATATACTTGGGATAAGGTTTTGTGGCTGTTGTTGTTCATTTATGTGATTGCTTTTGGATGAATAGTTTTTTTATGGTGGAAATAATTTTTTTTTTCATGGTATATGAAAGAAAATCATATGAATTTAGGGTTTTTTTTTTATTATTTTTTTTTTTTAGGGATGGGAATCATGAAAATAGGAAACTATAAAATCCATTTGCGGGGATAAGGGAATGAGATGGGGCTTTTGCTCGTAAATATCAAATCATATCGCATCACATCACATCAAATGATACCATTATTGATAAGAAAAAACTAAGTTTAGGACATTTTTGATAACCATTTGACTTTGGACGTGTTACTGGTTACCTAGAGATCGACCATGAAAGGCAAAACTAATATTGTCATCTCATTTCACATTCTTGTTATCATCCAAAAGGATGTCGTGGGGAATTGATTCCTTCTATTATTTTATTACTATTTGTCTCTCTAAATATATGATATATTATAATGATATGCCACGAGAAGGGATGAAGAATTGTGACAGGAGAATATTTACCTACCAGTACAAAATGAAGATAAAGTGTATATAATAATTAAGCATTATTCCCATCTCCGATGGCAAGGAATGAGTCATTGTTGAGGGAGCTTTGCGTAAGCCTTACAACCTAACACTTAGAGAGAAGTTGAGTTTTGGGTTTGGGTGGTTTGTATTCGTAGGTCCATATAATTAAAGTTTATTAGTATTTATAACTTGAACAAGTTTTGGATCAATTACTTGTATTTATAAGGTTTTGGGTTTTTTTATAAATAGTCTTGATAACAAAAGGGCAAGCAACGAATAGCACTTTGTAAGGTGTGAGAACTGTGAGGTTTGTCAGGAACTAGTGGAATCTCTCTCTCTCGATGGATGGAGAAAATCTTACCGAACCACATTAAATTTCTTGTGGTTGTGAGTTTGTTTTGCCTATGTTCTTCTTTGTGGTTGTGCATCCGTTCCCAACATTTAGATTCTCTCCGCTTGGGCAAGGGGTCCACCCATCCTCCCCCACCCCCTAGGTTGGGCTACGCATGTACCATGAGCAGGGCATGTGTTGCCCATCTAGAGGAGCAGGTGGATAGGCGAACAACACACCCAAGTGGAGAGGATTTGAACTTACTAGACAACCCTTGGTGAGACCCCTTTTGAATTATAACTGTTGCCTGGGTTGTTGAAGATGTCGCAAACATACTTGTACAAAGATTTGATGGTGACAATAAGAGAAGAAGGGAAGAAGAAGAAGAAAATTATAACAAAACCTCAAGAGAAATAAAGCATCTAAGAATTAAATATTGTTTGGGAAGTGAGCAGAGTCAAAGCTTAAATAGTGAGCCTGTTACTACCAATTTTAGTCAGAGCAAGCAAAGAGGACCAGTCCTATTAGATTCTTATCTCCTTCGTGTATAACAACCAAACTTATACGATAAAATGAACCCAAAAAATGGTTTGCATGTCGCTAGATTTACATGAGTCCAGATCCTCTATGTCTCGGCAGGGCGTGCGTCCATGTGTCCACCTACTGGATGTCTTGCCTGTGGTACCAAGCAACCGCTCGTCTAAAGCCTCGACTCGAAGCATGCCTTTGTCATGGAGCAGTGGCTCGTTGTGGATGCCGACGTTGACAGTGTTAGTGCCAAAGGAGGAGACGAAGGCCAAGCCCTAATCGACGGCGACCCCATTATATCAACTAGAGAAACAAGGGTATTTTAGTTATTTTCTCTCTTTAAATTCCTTGAGAGGCTACTTTGGTCATTTAACATTATAAGTTCACTGGGCTGGACTGCAAACCGCTAATTTTTGACCTGTATATAATTTAACTAAGTAAGTGACTCAACCCGAGTTTTGGCCCATTTTAAGTGGCTCAAACGCTAAAAAACAAGTCAAATTAATCCAAAATTATTAGTCAATGGATGCTCTACATTAACAAGCTAGTCGGCCCTAGTCCTCAAATTTCATTCAAGAAGAGTTTTGAGTGTTCTCATGTCAAAATGAATTTTTGGGTTTAATAATAATAATATTATTATAGTAATTGATAATAATGTGATATTTATCTAATACATTAACGCATTAAGATTACATGCACTAATGCATTTTCCAGAAAGTAGGATAAGAATAAGGTGATAATTTCCACCCAATCAATCTACCATTAAGTTTACATGAATTAGCTAGCCTTAATTTATGAAGATCATGAAAGCACATTCCAGCACCAAAAGCAACGGAAGAAAAAATTATTTTAATTATTCCCAAGTAAAGATCATAGTATAATAAAATAAGACTTAATTTTCAACAAAAAAAATTTAAAGAAAGATATCAAACATGCATGTCTTTTTCAGCATGTGTATAGGAGGCTAAGAATGCAGCAGATGGTCTAGCCTCGTATGCAGCACACCATCTCACTTCTTCTTTCTTGAAGTTAATCGATCCCTTCCCATTTTATGTTGGACCTTAATTTAGAAGATAATTTAGGTCGTAAATTTCTGTGTGGTTTTAAATTTCAATCAAATTTATGTTCAGACAAAAAAAAATGTCTTTTCCATTTTAAGAAGTCACTAACATCGTCAGATTTTTTAGTATGGAAGTCAATATTGGATGGTGGGCGGATCAACTCTTATGGTTAAATGTTAAACTTCATTCTGGAGCTACTTAGCTTTATTTACTACATTTCAGTGCATGTTTGAAGTTTGATCGAACATGGATTAATCTAGGTCTTCAACAAATTTCACCCAGATCTAATCAAATGGGAGGAATTTTGTTCAAACCCATTACATGCAACACCCTAGAAATTGCCCTAAGCACAACCTTCCTTTCCATCTCACTATAGTGCAACAAAGCTCCTATGATAGAAATATGGGTACCCAGTGATCTTCTCTCCAGCACCCTCAAAATACCCAGAATTGGAGTTGCCAACTACGAAAATACCCAGAATTGGATCGAGTGAATTGCCAACTCTTAAAAGAGAGACAAAGAGAATAGTTCAAGAATCGATGGATACAAACATTCATTTCTCTGGAATTGAGAATAGAGTGTGGCAGGTGCAAGAGAGGAGGGGGCAAGATACAAATTGGTGGTGGTTGTCATCATAAGAGGATATGTGAGGGTAACCCTGTATATAGAATTGCCTATTGAGCCCAATGTGTGTGAGTCATGCCATGTGGTGTGCAGAGGGTTGGGATCACTATGGAGAGCGGCGAGAGATGGCTTTCGGTTTCAGAACATAGAGAGCTCCCTGTCGTCTTCATCAGAGCCAGAAAGCATGAATAGAGAAAGAAGAAAAAGCAAACTTGAATGGAATAAGAAGACGAAGAGTTCTTGATGCTAGATAGCCAAACAGGAATAAATAACAGAAGGAAATTTCCCGTAAAATAAATTTATCATTTCCTGAAAGTGATTGGCCGTGTGCGTTAACCAAAAGATGTTCATTTGGCTCTGTAATTTTGAACTTGTAATAAGTTTCTCATCATTTCAAAAGAATGGCCGTGCCTATCAAGCAACCACAGGCAACACCACAAAACGCTAGCAGCAGATCACTTGGCGATAAACTCCAACTCTTGTAGATCACACCATTATAAATCGATAGCTGCCCTTGTCGCATAAAGTGTAATGAGAAGGATGATGTTAATCATGTTAGTAATTGCTAAGAGTAAATTTGGTTATTAATCACAATAGCATAAATCCAATCTAAGCTTTCTATGATGTTAATCATGCTAGTAATTGCTAGAATAAATTTGGTTATAATCACAATAACATAAATCCAATCTAAGCTTTCCATGTTTGCACTTCATCTCAATCTATGTTTAATCATTCAATCTAAATCACTAATCATAGTGTGATGTATGTGGAGCTAAATATTTTTGACTGATCTAAAAACCAACCGGATCGTTTTTTGTGATCAGGCTTTTGAGTTTTCTAACCCAAGCAGGTGTTGACCTCCCATGGAGGCTTTAAAATTTTCAAACCCATTCTAGGTTAAAACACCTAATTAACCATCTTCATTGATTAATCACTTCAGATTCTTTCAATTCCATGCAAAGATCATTCCCTTCATGAGTACTTTTGCCTACACCACCAAATATGTACAATCAATTCCATTATGAGTACTGTTTTCCCCACCCATTTTTTTAAGCATGCTTTATTGGAAATTAGCATAATTTCTGGTAAGATTTAAACCCATACATAGTAGCAGATTGGAATTACTCCATTACAAAACTTCGAATTTTAAAGGTATTATTCTTTTTATGTAATTCCCTAATTTAGAGATAAATCATTCCATCCCAGAAGGAAAACCACACCAGAAAAAAAAATCACCAGACTAACAAAAGAACACAGGAATTTAGAGTTAGCACACAAGTTTCTACCAATTTCGGTCATAAAGAGAACAAGTCTATATATAAGTGTTTCATCAAGTTTAAACATAACAAATAAATCTCTGTAGAGATGAAATTTTAGAGAAATTCCACAGGTTCAACTATTCTAAAATAGGTGGAATTAGACTTGGCTATTATATTCTACACCTTCAATTCCAATTTCAGAATGAGTAAGATGGGAACCTAGACACAACCAGTACGATGCACACTGAGCAGGTCCAGCTCATAACCAGACACTAAAATGTTACAGAAAGATATGAAATTTGAGAGAAGAAGACAATGAAACAAGGGAAGTCTACAATGTCAAAGAAGCTGAGAATTAGAAGAATACCAATTAACAAACCAGTGCCATCTGGTAAATATATCACTTCACACATATATCACAAGATAATAGCTACTAGTAGTATTCAAGTTTACTTATCCTCATAGCTGTTAAATAATAATCAGAGCACCCGTGTCCAGGAACCGAGGTTTAGAGATTGCCATTCTTACCAATTATATCATTCAGGAATTCAAGATTAGTAGTATGGAATCTTTTTAATTATGTTTCGTTTGTCTTTCTCTACTACTTATTTAAATTGCATACTTCGATATAATTTGGTGGGAGAGAGGGAGAGAGAGTATCCCAGGCATATATATATCTACACACATACTGCCATGAGTTGTCCAAAGAATAATAAATACTGCTTAGAACAAAAAAAAAAATTAAAAATTCAGAAAGCAAGAACTGGAATTATTCCTTAATATTAAGGAAACCCAAAAGCCACTAAATTAAAAAAAAAATTAAACAGGAGAGGATGTTAATTCATTCCGCAGAGGATTCTACAATTCCTCTAAATCTTTAATTAAAGAACAGAGAAACGACATCTGATGCCCATGTGAACCTCTGCAACTTCAACTAAAGAAGAAGAGAAAATAAACTTTGGGGCTGCCTCACTGAGTCTTCCCTGCAGCTATCAGACCTCGCTAGCTGTAACTATGAAAACTGACCATAACCCTAAACGAGACAACCCCCAACCAACCTGCTTTAAGCTCTCTTACACAGATGAAGCATTTCGTAAAAACCAAAGTATACAATCTTATTTTCCCTCTTCTATCTACACCTCTTACACAAAACAGGTAGTTCTTCCACCTTACACTACCCACGTACAAAACAAAACCCTACCTCTCAAAATCATTAAAACAATCTTCATTTCCAATCCTTAAATGGAAAATATTTGTTGGGTATCAGTTAAATTCCCTTCTTCTGCCAGATCTTTCTCTGCAAAAGTCCATTAAGTCAAACAATGATGTATCATCAAGTTCTCATTAAATTCCTTACCTTACAGAGAAAGGAAGAAAAGCAAACCCTACACTGAAACATCACCTTACATTCTCCACGGTTCCAAGCACGGAACCTTCAGCAGCATTCATTGCTCCCTAGGATTAGGGTTAGGGTTAGGGTTTAGGGTTCCTACCTATAAATCCTTAGAGTTGTTTCTGTTTGATGTTTTAGGCATCTAGGAATTCGTTGGGGACAAGGATAATAACTAGCTAATAAAATACATGCAGAAGAAGAAACAAATGAAGTCGTGATGCGATAATATTCTCCCCGAATAAAATAGGTTTTAAGGGTAATAGTTAAATCGAATGATTCCACAGTTGGTAGCGGTTTTTGGAGGATTTTGGAAGAGTTGGAGAGGGAGAAAAGTAGGGAAGAGAACACAAGCGTATGGATTTATGTGGGTAGATATGACTGTTACTGCAAAGGATCTGAGCATCTGCTCGTTTTTTTCTTTTTCTTTTTTCCCTCTCTCTCTACTGGTGATGATAATAATACAACAGAAAAGGGAATCGATGTTGTGATGTATCTGACTTACATGTCCATAGGATCCCACCTGTCTCTCTGAGTGTTTTGTGGATTAGTTTAGATACACACTGATGGAATGTCAGTGATAAAAAAGATAAACACCTCACGATGTTTCATGCAGTTTCAGTCAGTTTGTTCGCCCTTTAAACCCCACACATGTTCATCTCATCTAGCAGCTACTTGTTCTCACACATGATCATCTCATCAACCAGCTTCTCTCTTCTCTCTCTCTCTCTCTCTCTCTCTCTCTCTCTCTCTCTCTCTCTCTCTCTCTCTCTCTCTCTCTCTCTGTGTGACCCCTATACAGTTTTGTACTTGCACTTAGCTTTCTATTATAACAAAAGGGTGTCTTGTTCTCTATGAGGGCTGAAGAGACTAAGTTGATAGGACTTTGCACCCTTTAGAACTATCTACATGTTCCATTTTATCATTTTTATGAATCTGAAAGCTTTACCATATCTTCATTAAAAAGCAATCTTTTATGATTCTTTCTTTCGGGAATGGATCGAACATGTACAGCCATGAGTTCCGGGACAACCATCCATTAAATGTGGATGACACAGATTCTGATCAACATACATCCTTAATTATTCACTGAAGAAATATGTATCACCATAACTGCAGAAACTCACAGGAAAAAAAGTTGATGCAACTTCATTTTTCATGGAAAAGAGAAGCTTTTCATTCTATTTGAGATCTCAATATTGTTAATGTTACAAGTTGCAAATTTCAAGCATTGAAAACAAGAGATCAAGTGATCATCAGCCACAAGAAACACGGGTCAGAAAGAAGACATTTTTCCAAACAATAAGATAAGAAAAGTTGTTTTGTTTCAGGCGTATATAGAATATGCTACTGATCTACTTCACCTTGGGGCCATCACCAAGCCTCAGCTCAAGATCTATATCCTCCATGGAATTCTTACCAAGTCCAAGCACCTCCTTTTGGAGAAGATGTCTATCTACTGAACTTGAATTGAACACAAAGAAAGGCAAAGATGATCCATCATCACTTCTCTGTCTCTTTCTAATGAAAGCCATCTCCTCCTCCTGATGATCCTTGTCACCACCATGATTAGCCCCTGATCCATCTGGTTGACTTCGATGGACAACAAAATTAAAGTTCCTTGGAGTATTAATCTCCTCCGAATCCATGACAGAGAAAACCCCAGAAGGTGGAGAGAAAAGAGACCCTTTCCTGTGGTGGTGATGTTGTTGAAGAATGATGGAAGAAGAGGAAGAATACGAAGGAAAGATCAAGGTCTGCTCAGTACTGTGATTCCCTTGGGTATTATTGGATGTTGCTGAAACCCTAGAAGGTGATGGGGGAGATGATGCAACAACAGTCGCTGGGTTAGAAGTGCTAGTGTTGGAATTATAGACAGAAGGGGAAGCCTTTGTTGGTGGGTATTGTGCACCAGAGATACCACCAAGAGATGCACAAGGAGGGATATTAATCTGATCATGATGGAGAATTTCAGTGGGAGATTGCTTGAGCCTCGCCCTGTCTCTCCTGTGAACATTCATATGACCACCGAGGGCTTGAGCAGACCGGAATTCTCTTCTACAGAAACTACAAGAATAAGATCTTGGAGGCCATATACATCCTCCAAGACGCCCAGAAGAGTCTTCTGCAAAGGCTTGCTCTTCCCATGAATCACCAGAAGAACTCAGACACTGTTTCCTCTTAGCCCACATCCAATATGGCGCTTGCTCCATTGATTCTCCTCCAAACAACCACTACCTTACTCCTCCTGATGGAATTTATGTCTGAGTTGATTTATGGAGTAAGAAAAAATAAAATAAAACCACAGAATAAGAAGAGAAAAGATGGAGAAGAAACATGAGAATTATGATAGAGAAACTGGAAAGGAAGGAAGTCTCCTATTTTGTTTGCTAAGTTTGGGAAGGTGAAGTGGTGGTTGCTGAAGATTGACTGTTTAGGGAAATCTACTTTCTTTAATGTTTTCCGTACTCAGCTGCCTTGCATGCACAGTGACTGTGTGCGGTGTGTAAGCCTAATCGATCAAGGGGCCCTAGATTGGAACTCAAAATGGAAGATGGAATAGATCGATGTCATTCCCTTTTATAGCCAACTCATACTTTTCTCTCCACGTGAAGTAAGAGTAAATAATTTTATCCATGCAACAGTATCCATTAATCAATGGTGACATGTCCATTAGGCCTTAGCTGAACCATATATACCCCAAGTGTTGGGTTAGGGTGTTGATGGATCCAGCTCTAGACTTAGATTATTTTTGGGGCAAATGCACAATCAAGAAGAAGAACAGTTAAAGGGTAAAATAAAATGTACATTTATGTAGTTGTGACTCGAATTCTTGTAGCCGACTTTGAAGATGAACTCCCTCCAACGTATTTTGGTGGAAGACCTGAATGACCCAGTCCGATGGATCAACCCATTTGCTCGATTGAAATCTATATATATAATTTCCCTATGTTCGCCTACAAGGTCGTTGATAGATATGCAGTTTTCACTTTAGAGTCTTGGGTGAGAGTTCTTGTAATGTTATTCTAGCGATTAGTTGAGAAATCTCTATTACTTTCTTCTTTTACATAGTGAAAAGTTCTTATTCATCGCTTGTGGAAGTAGCACACCGCATTGATTTGTAAACCACATTAAATCTCTATGCGTTTTCGTTTTGTTTCATTTTCAATTCGTAATTTCTTGGTGTTCGTTTTAACATGTACAATCGAAATACATAATTGAAATCAACTTGCCCGCAAGCAATGAGCTACATCGACCTAGTTAGAGCATCTAAACCGAGGTCGACTCATTGCATCCTTAATAATCCGTACAGGCCAAGATTGAATTAGAGTAGATTGTTGGTCTTTTACCACCCAATTGGCTAGAAAGTAACCATGCACAACATTTGTTTTTCTATAGCAATGAGTGATTTTCCGATCCACTGCTTCTAGAATATGGATAAAGAGCCCAAACAGTGTTACAATACAAACCATGGCAATTTCTTCTTCGACAACAAATATGCAACAGCCTTCGAATCCCTTTCCACCCAATTTTTTCTGAAAATTAAGATCATTTCCAATTTTTATTCCTCGTATCACAAGCGAAATACTCTTACAACAGTATGGTTTCACAAAATTGCCTACATCCACCAAAGATAAAGGAATTTTACTATTTCCTAAAAACCTCATCACTCTCACACGTTATAAAGCACTACATTTGCTTGCCTTTAGATTATCACAGAAACTATTTATAGAAAAATCTAAAACCCTAATCTCCATAGAATTATAACTAGGTTCGTCTACTAATAATTGACTTAAAAATCCTTTCAATTATAATTATAGATAAATTTTATGAACCCAATGCATCAAAACCCACAAAAAAATCGACCCTAAGTGGTACCTAATTTATTTCTGTATGAATCAGTTGGGATGATTTCCTCACTGTGCAAGTTTCCAACCAAAGAATGATTGAAGAACCACGGTCAATGGATCCATATTTGACTTGAAGTTGATGATATGGGAAACTTCAAGATTCTTCTCCAACAATATGAAGCATCTTGGGAAGATCACTACTTTTCCAAACAGTCTTCCTCAGAAAACGAGAACAGGTTCAGTCTCCTCACATGCTTTTCTGTATTGTAGCAAGCTTCCAAACTCCCTCTTAAGTTAACTCTTCTAACCCATTAAGAACCAATCAATGAGATGGAAGATTGATCTCATGACTCCAACATACAGGAAGACAATGTACTTGCTTCCCGAGTCATCTAAATTAAAATCACAGAGAATTCCAAATTTTACTGAGTCTGGGGAAGGTTCAAATATTGATACGAATCGTTGAAGCAAACAAAAACTTCCACCCCAAAAAAAAAATAAAGTAAACAAAACCGACACAAATACAGCGACAGAGGAGCGAGTTTTGGCAAAACTTAAGAAAAAACAAGCAGAAATGATTTTGTTAACTAGAAAAGTGCCTTTTAACTTGCCCCTTTGTTATTATCTCAGAATTTATAAAAAAAAATTCCTATTTATTTAAATGTTTATCTGCCCACGAGGATAGCTATAGCACCTTATATTCTGGTTGTTGGTCCTCCTAGCAGGCTGGCTAGGGCCCACTTTTTTCTTGGGCTCAATCCCTTTCACTTACGTGGGCTTGGGCTCCTTTTAATTATTTTTTTCTATCCCAAAAAATATATTATAATTTTTTTTAAATGAAATTAGATTATTTATGGATCTTCATTCCTTGAGTGCTCGTGCTTGGAATCTATAAGTCATGGCCTTCATCATTTAGTCAACATTCTTCACATCCTCCTTTCTCAGCCCCTCAAAAGAAAAATTCCCATCAACAACTTGAGTCAAATAAAAGCATTTCAAGTCCCTTTGTAGAAATTTTATATTTATTATTTAAAATATTGTTTTTGTCTGTAACAATATTCTTCTTGGATGGCTGAGATAAGATGGATGAGTGTAAATTGACAGTTTAGACCTTACCCTCAAAAACATTTCGTGGGTTGATCACCTTAGACAAAAGAGAAGAGGTATATACTCCTTCCCCACTAAGCTCTACCTAAAAATGTCTTCATTCTTCACTTATTAGAAAAGAACAAGAGAGCTTCACTTTAATGATGTTATTAACTACAAAAGAAGAAGAAAAAAAAAACTAATGATCTCTTTCTACACGCAATCAAGAAACTATATCCATAACTAGAAGATCAGAAAACTGATTTGTCTGAGGTTAATACTGATGAAGAAAGAGGCAAAAGTCATATTGGAAATCGTGTGTGAGATGACACCAAGTGACTCAGATGAGCAACGTCCATTAATTTAATGTGTCGTTGCACAAGAGAACATTATAAGCTCTCATTAAAAAAATAGAGTAGAAACAGGAAACAATTACACAATATAAGCACTTACGTGATTCAATGAAATTGTCTGTGTTCCTAAGATGAGATCTGGGAGAGTAGTTTTCAGTAAAAATAGAGAAGAAAGCTGTGACCTCTTGTTTCCACATCTCTATCTCTATGTTTACAGAGACTTCTTGATAACTCAAACAGACTTTCATGGCAACAATATTCGAAGAAATCCTTTGAGTTCTCTTGTTAATACATATAGTTCCAGCACATATCAGGGTGTAGGGAAGATTTGATGCATGCAATCTTATCCCAAATTTCTTCTAAACTATATGAAGATATGCACAAATATACAATTAATCTTTCTTTTTTCCTGTGTAAAATTGAATGAGAAAGTTGAGTAGCTTCATCCATAATCAAGTTATAGTACTTTGACCAGTTGAGGTATCCTTCAAATCCATGAGGTTTCTTGTTGACCCTTCCCTCATTCGAGCAAGAGGGTTGGTTCTCTTCTGAGATCTTTGATTATGAGATTAATTTGAGAATAAAAAACTTAATACTAGTCTATATAAAAGTCCTTTCCACATTACAAAACGATGCAATTAGTATTAACAGTTCCTAATTTAATCAATGAGAAGAAGTCATGTGGGACGTACAATAAATAACCTGTTAAACTATCTAATTTGGTTAAAGTACTTAATGATCATTATAGGTCATATTACTAAGTATTTTAATTTGATCTATCACTATATATATATGTCATTACAAGGAAGTTGCAGGCAACAACAGGATATTATTATATGATATGATCCAAAAAAAAATCGAATAAGAACAACAAACCTTGCTTATCTTAATTTTAAAGGCCCTCTTGTTACTTAAACTACTTTTCTTGTATCATGCATGGAGTCATGGAGATGGATTTAAAGAGAATTCGATCGGTTAAATATCTTTATCAAGGTTGTAGAAAATGAATGGAATATATAAGACCCTATTTTTTGTAAGGTAAGGTCCTACTGAAAATGATTGATGATTTGAAGAAATCAAGCAGTTCATGACAGTGGTCAATGTTCACACGGAAGATTATGCATGAGATTGAGTACTGAATTTGTTCATTAATACAAATTAATTTATGGTAATTATAAAACCTCAAGTGTCATTTCGCCTCATCAAGTTGAAATTTTTGAGCGTAAACAGATTTGGGAGCAAGGATATTCTCTAGATTTTGTATTATGTTAGATTAAATTGTCGGCTGATTTTGTGGAGCCATGAACAAACCCTTGAAGGTTGTTGTAAATTCGTCGAACAAAGAAAATGGCTGAAATTGAACGAAAATTGAATATGATATCATCCTTTGAAGAGCTTTAGATGACTAAGGAACCCCTTTTTTCGATAAACATAAATCATTAAAAGGCAACTACTGGGAACAACACTAAGTGAATAAAATACACGATAACCAAAGATCGGAGAGATGTCATTCTGTCAAACAACATTGGCAGTCCTTTTCTAGCTAGGAAAACTACAACAACATTGGCATCCAATGGAAAATACATGAAGTAAAAAACTTTTAAAAAATAATAATAAATAAATAAATAAAAATCTGAGAAAGCATGTTAAAATTAGAGGATATCCATTTCATTTAATGGGGTGAGGGCCTTTATGAGTGTATGGGCTGTAGTTCATGTTTAAGGCCCATTTGGTTTAATTCATTTTTGGGCTTTATTCATTAATGGGCTTCAGGGCCCATCTGAGTGATCCTGATTTCAAAAGTTGTTCGTTAATCAGATAAATTCTGATCTAAAGAACAATTTTGCTACCATGGGTGACTTTGTGCATTTATTCCAGAGTTTTTTTTACTGGAAACCCACTATTAATTTGGTAAAAATATAAAACTATTATTATGCTCTAAATTATATAATATCTACCTCAAAATTACAAGTTATCCTTTTGACTCATAAATTACAAGTTACTCATAATTAAAAATGTTTATTAACCCCTTTGACTCATTTAAAATTTAAATTACTCAAATGCCCATTATTATACCTCATTTTAACCGAAAAAATTCTTCACTGCTCTGATCCTTAATTAAATAAATCCTCAATTAGTGTATATGGTATTGGTGGAACTTTTAGGGTTTGAAAGTGAATATGATCATAACTGATAATTGTATGCGTGGAGGGGGGGGTTGCCCTTTAAAAAAAAAAGAGATGACCGGATACGAGTTGCTAAAGAATTTTTTTCTTTTTTTTTTTTTTTGGGGTTTTTTTTTTTTTATATATATTCCCAACAAAAAACGTGGGGGGGGGGGGGGGGGGCGGCGCCCCCCCCCCCCCCCCCCCCCGCCCCCCCCCCCCCCGCGGCTGGTGTGGTGATCTTGTACCTTTTATTGAGATCATTAAACTTGTCTTCGCACTGCTGTGGAGAAACGCAGAAACCCTTCTCCAACCTCGCCTTTGAAATAGCAACTCTATCCTTATAACAGCAAAGACAAGCAGCATCAGCATAACCGGCGAAGGAGGAGATGCAAAGAAACGAACTTCATCACCATGGTAGAGGATAAAATGGACGGGTAACATGGTGAAGCTTCTTATTATGGTTGTTTTCTACATCTGGTGGGTTGCAGTAGAAGGAAGGAAAATGGAAAACTCACCATCTGCTGCTGCTGTAGTGGATGATTTTGATGAAGAGCCATCTCTAAACCCAGAAGCCATGCACGAAGATGTCATTCTATTGGTGTCCATTAATTAATGATCCAAATTTAACTCAAACCGACCCAGAAAGTGAAAAATGAACCCCGGCTAAAAATCTCAAAGAATCTTATAAAAAGAAACCAGAATTGCAGAAACTACTCATCTGGGTTTTGATTGAATAGGTTTTTAATCAGATTTCCAAGTTCTTCCTTTGACTTTGTTCACCTCCTATGACCGCACCTAATCGAAATATGAATAGAAGATAACCTTGCACACCTAAGGGCGTTTATGTAATTCAAATCTACACAGCCGTTCAGCAATCAGCAACCACTTCCCAAGGTGCAGTTTGGTCGCTACTCGCTAGGCAGCCACAACTCACAAGTTTGAAAACTTTGTGTGACATTTAGAAAACCCGACACATTTTCCATTGACGTGTCGGCGCAGGCCTGGTAGTATCGGACACGTTTCGTCTCGGAAAACAATGAGTCATCATGAATGTCCAAGAGCTCCACGCCACGTTACCTATTCTAAGGTGAGTGAAGACTGAAGAGCATGTCAAACCCAACCCCGACACCAGCTACGTTACTTAGTCCGCCAACAGATTCCGTCGCTCGCGGTTTTGTCTCTCTCTGTTTGTTTGGTCAGAGTTCCTGTGTCTTTTCATGTTTGAACTTGAAACTTGAAAAACACATCCAACCACCCGGGCTTCTCTGCTACAACTGCCACGACACGCGTAACAGTATCGGGCGTTTTACATGTCAAATCGATCCAGCACCACCAGTGCACCACCACCAGCACCAAAATAATGTCAATTTACCACGTGTGATCCATGGAGCGACCCACTACACCCTACTGAATTTCATTCAATTCACCTGAGGGATATCTATGTCATTTTAGAAAACTCATTGCGAATTTGCCACGTGTGATCCTTTGACCATTTATTTCATTTGACTACTTACTAGTACCATACCGGCTATCAGTTTCCGAGTTGATCCATATTTAGTCCGATCTAGACAACCAGGAAGTCCGATCCCTCGCGAGGAGACATTAGATTGAACTCTCAACTCTGTATCTTGAAAAGGATGTAATGTAATGAATGGTCTTTGCGTCTTTTTTTTATCACGTGCCAATAGATTTTCGTCCCGTTACTTAATGGACAACCTACAACATATAACATATAACGTGGCGTGGCGTGGCGTGGCGTGGCGTGGGTGTTTTATGCGTGTTTCACCAGCTTTGTCTGCTACCCACTTTATCTGACCTAATTAACTTTATCTGAATCCTCATTACCCACGTTTTCCAATAAGTGCAGATCATACCAACTTTCCTGCAAATATTCCCATTCACGCTCATCTAGCTCTTTGTGTTTGTGTGTTCATCTGCTCTACTGCTATATCAATAACATTTAGACGCATAATAATAAGGTACATTGTCAAATATTTTAAAATTACTATAAATTTGATGGTCCAGTTCATTGTGCGGTTAAATTGGACGCACAAAAAGCTAGACATAGAGGACCTGTATGCTTATTTTTAAAAGCGTATTATACTTTACATATAAAATTATGAAATCAAAATAAGTAAGCGCTTAGTAACAAATTTAAACAACCTTTATTTACCCCCAAAAAATATTATTTTTCTTTTTAGTTGAGAAATAACGGGTGATCGGTTACCTATTAGTTAAACTGATTTAATTTTTTTATCGTTAAAGAATGATGAATCAATGAGTACCAGAATTGGGTACATATTCAATCTGGACAATACAAGTCTTTCAAGATCACTCCCACTCCCTTCCTTTTTTGGAAGGCCTCTATACTTTACTCTATGGACATGCGTTCCTTAAAAATCAGATTTTTTATATCAGGCTTTACTTCAAGATAATTCTAAAAGGAACTTATCAAAGATATATTTTCAAATAAAAACGATTTCTTAATATAAACACATAACCATATTTTTACTAAAAATCTAATTTCTCAAAACGGAAATATTACCAAACACTTCTAAACCTTTTTCTTTTTCTTTTTTTCTGTTTTTTTTTTTTTTTTTGTGGTAATAAAAAGAGAGGATGTAATAACGATCATCTAAGCCCCCTATGCGATGTTTGAATTTTTTATCAAGCATTAGTTCTAAAATATATGTAAACTTAAGATATATAATTTACAAATCACTTGAGAGTGAGTTTGCGACAACTAGACCGCGGCCTGCTGGCCTTTTCTTTTTCTTTTTCATTTTGTTTTTGTTTGATGAAAATTGAAAAAAATGATACCAGTCTGCATTTCCATTGGACTAAAATAGGTTGTTCCGTGGTCTCAGTCTTGACATGTGGTGGGAACAATCAATCTCCCGACAAAGTGACACCTGTAATGACACTTTCTATTCTAAAATTATATTATTAAACCAAGAGAAAAAGAAGATTTCGAAGAAGCTTGCGGATTATGTCCACGCGTAATTCAAGGTATTTAGACTTCAAATATAATAATAATAAAAAGTACCCTCCAGCACTTGTTTTCTTTTATTATTTCCCAACCCCTCCTCATCTTTTTTTCCCTTCTTCCTCTTTCAGGTGGGAGTCGAGATAATAAAAAATAAAAAATAAAAATAAAAAAAATCCTGGACCTGGTCAATCGTATCCCGCAGCGCAAGTTAACAAATATAGTGAACTATAAGTAAATAAATCTTCCTTTATATGATTTGTGGGGAAGGAGTAGGACACGGCCTTCTCGTCCACGTCACTTTTCGACACGTGTACTTCAAACATGTGACCAGAGACTCAGATATTCGCAAGCGTCAACGATATAGACATGTGGGCCAGAACGTGTCGAAATCTGCCACCCTTACGTAGACGATTTTAATTGGACAGCTGGAACGGAGAGGAATGAAGACACAATATTTTAATCTTACGCCAGATCCCTACCAAATACCATATCTTCGCCACGTGGCACTTTCATCATTAACCGATTAAGAATAAAATATTTATTTAAAAAAAAAATCAAAATAAAAAAAGAAAGCCCGCGAAAAAGCGAATTCCTGGAGAGAGAAGGTTTACATAGGACCACATGCGTGTTAGAAAAGGTAGGTCTTAGTTTTGGTCGTGTTCTTCTGTGATTGGTCCACGTCTCAACCAAGGCAAACGTACGTGTTGTGCTTTTATGTGAGAGAAAAATGAGATGGACGGCTGAGATGATCTTCAGTAGGCGTAGAAGCACTACGTCACACCGACTGTACCTGTCAAGCTGCCCGTTATGGTGACGGGCAGCTGCCCGGTTCTGGTTGGGGCCCGGTGGAAAGAGAAAGACCTTCTGCGCTGAGGTCCCCTCTGTAAAAAGGTGTCCATGGGAGGTTCTTAAGGGGGTCCATATGAGCTTTGATCGAAGAGAATTTCCATATAATCTCTTGTTTTGGGGGGATTTAGGGGTTCTTATTTCTTGTTCTCATCATTTCTGATCATGTTTTAGTTTTTACGAGTTCGTTTCGTATTCGATTTCGTCCTTCAGTTTCGGTTTTTGGAGAATCAGGATTCAGGAGAGGTGAGAAGCTTAATTGCTTGCAGCAATGGCGGAAATTTGTTGCGGAGTTGTAAGCGACAGTGATACGACGACCTCTTGTGAGCCGAGTTCACGGGCGGCGAGGCGACGGCGAATGGAGATTCGTAGGTTTAAGTATATCGCCGGCGTGGCTATACCACACGAAGGAGGACGGAAACGTTTGAAGGTTGATGTTTATCAAGATTTATCATCGCATGAGCGTGAGAAAGCTGTGGAGAAGTGTGCTGTTGCTGCTGTGAAGATTTTGAAGCGTCGTTTGGATTTAGAGGCTGAGGACGAATCATCAGAAGAGGACGAGTTTGCTACGAACGACTCGCCGGTCCGGCTAGCCTCAAGCCTTTGTAGTCCCCCGGAAACTGTCCCGATCGAACCGATTCTTTCAGACCAGTGCCCTAAGTACGGCATCACATCTGTGTGTGGCCGGAGAAGAGATATGGAAGATGCAGTGTCAATTCATCCCTCATTTTTCCGGCGAGATAATCTCTCTCCCTCTCGATTACATTTCTTCGGCGTTTTCGATGGCCACGGGTGTTCTCATGTATGCTTCCCTCCCTTTTGTTGCTCTTGCTCTTGTTATTTGATGCTATGGACATTAAAGGAACTGTGCTTATCGGCTGTGGTTTCTGTTTCAGGTGGCGAAATCTTGTAAAGAACGGATGCATCAGATAGTTAAAGAAGAGTTGGAGAATCGAGAGGCAACTACAACAGAGTGGAAAGAAACGATGGAGCGAAGCTTCTCCCGCATGGATAAAGAGGTGTCCAAATGGAGTAGCAGTGTACAGAAGAACGGTAACTGCAGGTGTGAGCTCGAGACTCAAAAGTGCGACGCCGTAGGGTCAACCGCAGTGGTTGCTATCATTACTCCGGACAAGATCATCGTCGCGAACTGTGGCGATTCCCGCGCCGTACTCAGCCGTGGTGGGAAAGCCGTTCCGCTCTCTAATGATCATAAGGTGAATAATCTAAGTTGAAAACGGAAATTCATCTTAAATAATCTCTTCATTCAATATACCAAAACAAAACTAGATCTGGAGATTCCAAGATTCAATTTCTCTCAACCAACTAGATCTGTGGATCATTCTTTGTTTCTTAAGAACTTAATTTGGATCTGCTACAGAAGAATGTTTTTCCTAAAATGGACCTTATTTGTGTGTTTTTACAGCCTGATCGAGCAGACGAGTTGGCACGGATACAAGCAGCAGGAGGGAGGGTTATCTACTGGGAAGGAGCAAGGGTTTTGGGAGTGCTGGCGATGTCAAGGGCGATTGGAGACGATTACTTGAAGCCATTCGTGATATCTGAACCGGAGGTGACGATAACTGATCGAACGGAAGAAGATGAGTGTTTGATAATGGCGAGTGATGGGTTATGGGATGTAGTGTCGAACGACACTGCCTGTAATATTGCACGGATGTGTCTCTCTGGTCAAGCTCCATCACCACCATTGTCGCCGGAAAATGGCGCCGCCGCTGCCGGCGATAGTTCCTCCGACGCTTCCATGTTACTGACGAAGGTAGCTTTGGCCAGAAATAGTATGGACAACGTCAGTGTGGTCGTTATCGATCTCAAGAAAGACACGTAGCCGCTTGTTTGGGTTTTTTCATTTTCTTTTTCTTTAATTAATTGAAAAATCAATTCAATTTACAAATTAGGATTTTAGGGTTTTCGTCTTTTGGTTTTGTGAATTGCTTCTCATCTTGCTTTTGGAATTGAAACTTGAAATTCCTCAAGGGAGAAGAAGGTGTTAAATTGTAATTTAGAAATAGAGATTTCACATGGAAAAATTCCACGGAAATTAACGAGAAGCCTTTGCAGATCTCTTTGGTTTTGTTATATGGTAATTAAGGAAAATAATTTAGATGAATATAAGCTGGAAGTATGGATCTAGGAATTGATTATTGGAAGATTAGATGGGTAGGTGGAACTCCTATTATTAGTTTACAGATCGTGGAATTTTACTTAGAAAATTCCTGAAACACAACAAAACAGATCGTGGTACGTGAGTTTTCTATGGTTAGCTCCCCAAAAACCAGAAGAACGAGTATGGAAAGGTTTAAATTTTGCGTTGAAAACTTGAAATGAACCAAACCAATTTTAAATTCAGTTTTTAATCTAAATATATTTAATAAAATATAATACAAAATTGTCCACGTGTTTGCACATTTGGGACCCGTTGGGTAATGTCATGCCCAGTCATGCTTGAAAGTCCCCAGAACGATTTCCTTATAGGTCTTTAATATACACTCAAATGGATTAGAAGTGGCTCAACTGTATTAATTGGCCCTCCTTACTAGGTGATCCGATACATGATTGTAACCCAATAAAGGATAGAAAAAATTTTTGAAGAAGAGGGAATTAGGGTTTTTTTGCATCCAGATTTGATAAAGAACTTAATGAAGCAAATTTTGATCACTTGGACCAACCCGTTGGGAGCCTAAATGTCTCTATTGTTTGAAATTTTGAGTTGAAATAAACCAAACCAATTTTAAATTAGTTTCTTAATCTAAATATATTAATAAAATATAATATTAAAAAATTGTCCACGTGTTTGCACATTTGGGATCCGCCATTGGGTAATATATCAAATCTTTAGGTAAAAGGTAATTTTAAATTTTCTTTTTTACGTAGAAACATCTTTATAGGTATTTAATAAAAAAAAGTTAAAGTAAAACATTAAGGTGTGATTTATTGTAAAAAAAGAAGATAAATTAGGGTTTTATAGAGATAAAGAAGATGAAGTATAAATTTATTTTTTTTTTTTTGGATAAATATGAATATATATTAAGCAAGATGTGTTATATACCTAGTAGAGCAAGATCTTGCAACCAAGGAGTGAAATGTGGTCAAAATGTCCCACACAGTGTGGATGGCCTTCCGACCTTGGAATTTTTAAAAAGTGCAAACATCAATCATATAACCTATAACAAATAAGTCATCTAGAATATCCTTTGTAGCTTGAGATTGAGTGTTGTCCAACCCTAGGAGGTAAGAAATACAAGTTGTATTATCTGAAGCAATCTAAATGAGTCGATAATCTCGATCAATGGCAGCAAATACACTCTTAAGAATAGCTACCGCCTCGCCAATTTGGATATCTCCATCATTAAGGCTAAAGATATAGGATAATGAATGAAATAGTTCTATCCCCAATGTCTTGTTTCCTCATCCCCAAAAACTATGCAACCAAATGAATAAAAAAATTCGACAATTTTGGTGGAAAATTGACCATGGGAAAGGCCTCTTTTGGGTCAAGTGGGAAACTCTTTGTAAAGGTAAGAGTGAAGGTGACCTAAGTTTTAGGGATGTCCAATGTTTCAACAAAACCTTGCTGGCAAAACAAAGCTGGTGTCTGCTAACCAACCTTGATTCTAAACGAGCCTAGGTTATGCATGCAAAATATATTAAAAACACCTCATTTTCTTGAATGCATTGCTCTCTCTTATAGTCTCTTGGGGATGGTGAAACATACTTGTGGGGAAGGAGGTCCTCAAACAAGATTTGGTTAAACAAGTGGGTAATGGGGCTACCATTAACATTTATAAGGATCATTGGCTCCCTTCATTACCTTTTAAAGGTATTTCTCTCTCCTCCCCTAGGCCACATCCCAATGTGGGTCCAGAATCTTATTGGGTGGCCTGAAGTACAATGGGATATCCCATTATTACAATCCCTCTTCTCACCCAATAAATTCAATGCTATTTTGACAATCCCCATCCTTTCTAGTGATTCCCTTGATAGATGGATTTAGTACAAAAACAAAAATGGTGTTTTATCTCTTAGATTTGCTTATTTCCAATGCTTGGCTATGGCAGACTCTCAAGGCAATATTGCTTCAACATCATCTTCCTCTAAATTTTGGAAACAAATATGGCACATTCCCACCCTCCCCAAAATCAAACATTTCTTTTGAGATCATCTCATGAAGCAATTGCGACAAGCAATTCTTTATTTGTTAGACCTATCATTTTGGCTCCTTTATGTTTGGTCGTTGGATGTGGGAAGGAAAGTGTTTGTCATGCCTTATTTTTTGCTCTCATGCAAAACATTGTTGGGAACTCTCTCCTTTGTGCATTGACACATCAGAATTTAGAGGAAGTCATATTCATGATTGGATGGCTTTTATCCACACAAAATTTAAGGATTGCAATGATTTGGATGGAGTTAACCAAATTTGGAGTGCTTTAGCTTGGAGTATTTGGAACACTAGAAATGCTTATCTCTTTTCGTGGTATTAATGCTTCGGTTATTTGCACTATGACTCACTTTTTTTTTTGTGTGCAGATATACAAAATCTCAACATAAGGATTGGCGATGATAGAGGAAGGCAACCGATTGCTTTAATTTCTCCTATGAAAAATGTGAGATATTTTTAGGTATTTGTGGATGGTTCTTTGGATGGGGACACGAGCAAGGGTGGTAGGAGTTGCATCTTATGGGATTCGGATGGCATCTTTATAGCAGCTCAGTGTTTTGATTGCTTGGGTAGCTTGGATAACAATTCTTGAGCTCCAAGCTATTAGAGATGGCTTACTTCTTGGGCAGACTTAAGGAGTTTCCAATCTCCAAGCAAATTCAGATTTTCTGCCAACAATTTTGGCACTTCAAGGTGCTCATAGTTCCTTATATTGGATTTGTTCTAGTTTAGTTTTTGAGATTTTGCGATTCTCCTTGGAGTTCAACTATATTCATTTTAATTTCATCAACAGGTCATGTAATAGGTTTGCTGATTTCCTTGCTAAGGGAGCCCGTAGTTTCTCTCTTTCTAGATCATATCATGGTGGAATGTCCCACCTATTTTCATGGTGCGTCATGTTTGTCAAGCCCGGCTTAACTCTTTTTACCTTTCTCTCACAAAAGAGGATCAGACAGGGTTCTTTCAAGAGGGTCGCAAAAATTTTGTAGATCTCTCTAAACTATTTTACTTAAGTACAGTATTTGTAATTTTTTTCTTTGTTAATGTGTTAAAGAGTGTTTTAAAAACAAAAAAAAAATTATAAATTTTAATTTATATTGCAAAAATTATAAAAGATAAAAAATAAAATTTCGGTCAACTTCTTTTTTCTCAAAACAAAAAACGCAGAAGTTGTTAGGTCTCTTAACTTTTCCTCTTAAACTTTTTTTGGTTCAAAATTCATATAAAATTGTATTATTGATTTTTATTTATATTTTTCTGCCCTTTTTTAGAGTTTTATCCTAATTTTGACCATTAAGTACAAATTTCAAACCTGTTTTATATCAATTATATTGGTTCAATAAAACAAAATTTTAAGTAAATAATAAGCTGATGCTGAGATTATATTTTCTTTCTGATCTTGTAATTTTCAACTAATAATAAATCATATGATCAGGGAAAGAATAAGATTGTTTAAAGTGGGTCATCAATCGAATCATGTGAAATATAAAATGCGTGTGGAGTCAGAATGTTTTTTTTTTTATGGGTAATAATGTAACTCTGAGGGCTCCCCCCATATCTCACATATATTTGGTTGCTTGATTATGTTTGTTGATTTGAGGGGTCAGGAAAGTGGATAAGAAAGGGAAGATGGCCACCATTTATGAGACTTCCCTTTTCGGTAGAACCTTGAACAGACTTGAGAGAGCAATTATGAGTGCATGTTTCCAGTAATGATTCATGACTTCTTGGTGGTCCATTTGGATTATATATCTGATTTTGTTACAATGCGTGTATGAAACATCACCACCTCGTAAGCAATCAAGCATGGAATAGAATGGAATGGAATGTGGCATGGAGTATTTGAGCTGTGTATGATATCAATTTTGGAATACATTTTGAGTCTTCAATGAGTTTTTTAAATGAGAATCTTGCAAAGTGAATTTCAATGGCACTTAGCAGGCCTAGTTGCTTATATCAAAATCAAATAAGATGGAGTTCTAGATGGAATACACGTCACTTATCTATTGTTAACTTTGCCTACACAAGCTCAGATGACCTATATTGAATAGGTAGGTAAAGCAGAAAATCATCCTGACTCGGATTTGTTCACACAAGAGAGGCATCTCAACCACCTCCAACCAAAGCTCCATCATGTCATAAAGATAAAAGATGAACAACTTGACCTAATTGTACTTTTGAGTTTAGAATCTTTGTAGCTAAGTAGTTGTTTCTACATCTAACATATTTTCACATTAACTCACATTTAGTGGCACTGTTGTGTATTCTGAAAAATCAGTTCTGAATGTAAAAGAAATTTTACATTTTATGTACCGGATCTTCTTGGAAGTGACCTTTTGATAAACCCATCTTAGAAATATCTTCCAATTAGACCCATAATATCAGAACATTTAGGTAGAAAAGATTTAAGAACAACAGGTGCGTTGAGAATGGTCTGAACATTGATCAAATTTCTCTTCTTCCGAAGCTAAAACTGTTCTTCAAACTAAGTTTTCTTTTGCAACATAAGACAGTTTTAAACAATATTCTAAAATAACGAATTTTCCAGTGAGAATATTTTATTTTTGTGTATCTTATTAACAGATCTCTTGTACGGGAATCTTTTCCAAGATTTTGATTAGATTTTGATTCTTGATCGGTTGCACCTAATCCCTCGCTCTCAACTACAAGGCCCAGTCTCTTATCCTTGCAACATCGCCCAGTTAATGATAAAACATAACCCACGTGTCTCACCCAAAGCCAACAGCTCCCTTCAGTATTATTCCATGTCTATTCACTAACCACCATGTCCCAATTCCCAAACAGAGCATTTTTTTTTTTTTGGGTAAGCCAAACAGAGCATTTGAGTATGGCTGCTGCAAAAGTTTCAGTTCTCTGATGACAAAGGCATATATTCTTTTAGTTTACTACTCCCTCTTTTACCCCCACCCAAAAAAAAAAAAAAAACCTCGACAAGACACATCAACTCATGACCTAATGAAATTTTATTTCCATTAAAGACTAATAACCCCCACAATTTTCTATATTCACTTCATGGCATGCCCTGATAAACCTCACTAGCAAAATGATTACTTTCATGCCATGGGCAACCGAACAACATGTCGACAACAGATTCTTCTCTAAGATTTCACTGCACCGCACACCTAAAAATTACAATCTGGCTTCAACCAACTGAAAAGCAAATGTTGAAGACACATTCAAGATGCCCTTACCCTGAAAAACAGTTCTCCCCGACATCAAACCAGTCAAACTTTCTTTGCTACATTTGCTTATCACCAGCTTCAGCTCCATTATTCTTGAGTGCCTTTAACTTTCTGTAACCCTTGTCTGTACCAAATATCCTGAGACAAGCACAAAGAACAAGTCAGAACAGAATAAGCTTCTTAAAATTGCAATGCGATGTAAAGGATCTAAGCTGTCAGGCTGTCAGCATCGGACTCGGACTCGGACTCTTAACAGGAGAAGCATGTTCTGGTTCTACGCAAATGATATGCCCAATGTTTCACAGTCAATAACACGAACCAAATGATATGTGTGGGTGGCACTGAACAATAACAATAAAGAGAGATGTTGACTGAACAAAGCATATGACACCAGATACATGTTGAACCCAATTCTCTATACGTATATTGCTGAGATGGGCAAAAAAGAGGGCACTTTTCATCCATAAAAGCATATGCTAAAACAATTACAGTTGAATTAAAGGCAATTTATCTTCCAATTTATTTGTCCCATTGTTTATATATTAAAGGAATATAAACTAATAAAGATAAATCTACAGAATCAGATTCTAGATATAAAACTAGACAGAGAAAAAAGAATTATTTGATTGCTTTCTAACATCATCACAATCTAAATTCCCAATTTAAACATTATAACCCAGAACAAAATTGATAGTTCTGCAACATGTCATACATAGAGCATAGATAGAGAATTATCCAAAGTTAAAATCCTGTGTGTGTTTGTGGCCCAAGTAAAATCTGAATATTTTATCCCCAAACGGTTCCTATATTTATGCTTTGTAGATTTATATCTCACCAATTTAGCCGCCCATAAAAGAGGGATAGGTCATAGGTTGACCCATCAGTCTAATGACGTCATAAAATTCAACAGATCTCAGAGAATCAAAAAGTGAACTGGTTGTACAAGCATCAAGGAGCTCAAAAGATTTGAATTATCCAACTAGGAACAGTCAATAGAGTTATAACTTGGGTCATATTTTTTCACTGAACAGTGACTGACAGGGCTAGAATAGCCACTTGGTGGGAAATCAAACAGTCAACACGGCCATCTCAACCTGGGTTTCAAACCCTGGGGGCCACATGACAGAACCAAACTGCCTTGAAATCACAAGCAAACTGAAGGTCAAAGACACTCAGTCTATACACCAAGGAACATCCAATTTGTTCACATCCAATACAAATGGATTCTAGCACACGATAACAATAATAAAGCCCATTCTACAAGATCAATTGAAATCTAGCATGCCACAAGCAAGATCCTTCCAAATATGTTGCACTCTTCCTCTCTTGGTGAACTTTTCCATTAATTATCGCACAAGATGAGGTTAAAAGACAACAATAGCAACTACGGAAGCCTTTACTCCCCATTAATAAATATCAAAACTTGCACAATTTCTACCCATCCAAAGCGGATTCTTAAGAAGTCATTTCTCTTATGGGATGGATCTGCACTTCTCCATTCCATTGGGTCTCAAACTCCCATACAAGGGCCAGGGATACGCAATATCTCTGATTCTAAGAAAAACTTTCATATCAGCGCAATTGAATTTCCAGTCACTTTCTTCATGGGTTTACTTCAGCAGTTAACCAATTCAATCACTTTGTAATAAATGCAAGACATGAAAGCAGCATACCAAACAAGCACATTACACAACCACCTAACATTATTTCTGAAAGTAATACCAAGATATGTTACCAAACCTACTAATCCTTACATTCTTCTCAGCATTCCTTACACTCACATTATCCCCCCATGCCCCTCCTCCATACCAAACCCCCCCCCCTCTGCACCCAACGTAATATATGTAACAAAAATAAAAAGAGCAAATAATAGCAGACCCTACTCCTATAGGATACCAAGACAAAGAGCAACAAAACATGGGTAGAATAGCAGTCCACACAAATTATGCATAATCTCATTGCTCCCTACAACACCACAATAGAACCTTTAAGCCTGGTGAGTTGTCCAACCATATAACTCATACGGCATATCCAAGCTATCGAATTATGCACAGCCTATGCTCACTCTTATTAATATAGCCTTTTACCTCATTTCTTTCCAAGTGCATTAAAAAATAATTATAAAAAAAAAAAAAAAAAAAAAAAGTATATTACAAAGCATTCTTTGATACCACCATTGTATTACCCAAATCCCATGTCTATGTGTCTAAACAGAAATCACCATGTGTCTCTGAATTCAATATGAGAAAGGCACCATTCACACATCAACTGGGAACACAAAGGAAGGCAAGAGAAATTATGACTTTATGAGTAGCAAGGATACAAACACAAGTGAGGAAAAGAAAGAATTGGCAAACAGAGAGAATTGTGTTCCTGAAACATTCATTATGCATATATCAGGAAATACTCTCACTAAAATGTCATATAAAAGCATCTCTCATGAACATATCATTTGAAGGATAATTCATTCCTACTGATAGAGTTTTCAAAGACAGGTGTTTCAGGATCTGATGTGCATGTTGGGTCACTTTCTGTATTTCATTCTATACCAGAAAACTTGTAATATCCTCCTTCGACTCACTTTGATAGACTTAGTCACTACCCTAACCATGAAGGTGAGGTGGGGTTATGTTGGCCTCCTATAAATTCTCTTATACCTTTCCTACCATTAGAGTGAAATCATCAATAGGATCAAGGAAGATCATAAGAAGTCAAAGTTTCTTGTTCATATTATAGTAATTGGCAAAGACAAGAAATCATGCAAAGTGGTCAACAACAAACAAGAATTACGACAATAGTCAAACAATAAAGCTACAAAACTGAAGGCAATAGGTAATGACTCATTTACTCCTGATGAAACCAGCCAAGGACAGCCCAAGAAGGGCCAAACCAACAAAAGGGTATTTTTGTCATTTTTCCACCCCTGGATCAAGTCCTAAGTAGCTAGAATTTATCCAGTTATTTTTTAGAGTCCTTTTTCTGTTTTCCCATTGTTATTTGGAGTCCTAGTTTGAAAGTTATGTGAGAGTTTTAGTTTCAGTTGGAATTAGTTTGTTTGTTTGACTTGGTCAAGTTAGTTATTTGAGTCCATGTTTAGCAAGTAATTGAAGTTAGTTGGGTTTTCTTAGAAGACTCTAGTTCTGAACTTGTAGAACTAGCACTGCAGACCCCTAACCTACCCAGCCAAAACCCACCCTAACCCTAGTTTGAGCTTCAATTTGAATTTCAAATTACACCAACTATCAGACCTAATCCTCTGTTACAGCAAGGTTACTTTAGCCCTAGAATCCCTTTTGCTTGAAGATCCTGGGCACCGCAAGAATCCAGGGAAATTACCAAATTACCCATGGCCCTAGATTCGAGGTTACATCAACTCCGCAGGTTGGGGGGAAAAAGGGGAACAGTTAGGAACATCCCAAATCGACTAACTCCGGGACCTTGGATGTCTTCACATATATTCCAATGGACCTCTCCATTTAATAGCTTAAACATTTGGACTGGATACCCACACGTGACATGTAATGCCACTCAAGAGTAGGGATCCCAGACGAGGACTGTTGGGATTAATCCAACGTCAACTAACTCTGGAACCTTAGATGACTTTACATGTTGGTTGGGCCTCTCCATTTAAGAGCTTGAGATACTTCCACAAAGAAAAAAAAAAACACGAATTACAAACAAGATATTATAAGTATTAGAAACAAGATGACTATTTCCATTTGCATGTAAGAAGTATCACAAAAACTTCATTGTGAACATCATTTCCTGGATTAAGACAAGATTACACCATTTAATAAGGAACTCTATCACGAAGGAAAATACAACAGCCCAAATAACTTACCAGTCCATGTAAACAAAAGTTGATGAATAGTTACCAGACTTGGTATACAGTAACCGATGATGATAGTCGTGAAAATCAGCACTGTGAAATTAGGAGAAGAAAATTTCAGGTATGGCAAAGATAAAATAGAGAAGCATCTAGAATCCTCACCAACCAGCAAGAAGACAACTTACCCCCCATACAAAGGAAATAAATTTGAGAGGCACCACGGGAAATGATACCCACAATGTGCCTCCACTGTCTCCAAGACCCTTAATACCATCCATAACCATAGAGTCAGTAGATGAGGACCAGTTATAGCAGGACCAACAATGGTAGCAAAGCCAAGGAACAATATCTCAGCAGGATGAGCATATTCAGAAGTCAGTCCAAATGGGGTGGCATATCTGTCCATAACAAAAGACAACCAACAAGGGCAGCAAAGAAATAAATAAACTGAATCTTCAATTACATTGAGGGATTGAGTTCTCCTGCAGATGTGTAGCATACGCTAATAGCCCCATGTGTTCTCTCTCTCCTCCCAACAGTTGGGAGCAGATGTGCCATTTTATAGAAGAGAAGAGACAGCGATGCGCTAATGTACGCTACATAGCCTGGCAGAGCTATTTTTCACTTAAATTCATTATAAGCAATAGCTGTGATACTTACTCATGATGAACACTGTGGACATGCTTGTACAGCCATTTTGAATGCAGAATCCTGTGGCCCCAGTAGAAAACAAAATCCTCAATAATGAAGTAGAAGAGTATTTGCAGTAAAACCACTTTCCTGAAAATAAACATAAATTTAAAGTCACTTGAAGCAAACTGCTGAACTAAAATAAGTGCAATATTCTTCCCCCCTTGCACGTTCCCTTTTGGGCTGATTATAATACATTTTTTATTCCCAAAAAAAATAAGTGCAGTATTGCAGATTTTGTAAACACCAAAAAAGGAAATTGATACATCTTGTTCAGAAATAATAAAAGCATGAGCTAGAGTCTAATGCTAAGAAATTTGAAGATTTAGCATCTAAAGAACCTGAAAATACCAGGACGGCAATGGTAGGGTACTTCGCATGCCCATGTATTTGAAGACAGGGTAGGACAGAATCATAAGCGGCAAGTTCACACTGCAATGATAAAACAATAGGCGCATAATACATTTCTCCTGAGCAGCAGGGGTGTTATTCTTGGACTGCAGATAACCACAAATCACTAATCAGACCAGACATGTGGTTCACGAATACAAAAATATCTATAAAAAAGAAAATCAATAAATATAATATGTATAAATGTATTGATGATGATTATAATCTTAACAATTCATAATTTGAATACTGCAATGCAGTCCAACTCAATCTAAACTTAATGTGACTGAATCCCAGGCACAAATCCCTGTTTGAAAAACTAAAAGAAAAAAGAAAGACTAGCACCCAGTGCACATGGACTCCACATTTACAAGCACCTGGCCACCTGGGGAAGGTCAAAGAGGAGAGGGGAAGGGATAGACCCAAATCCTTTAAGTAGCAATATTACAATTGGTGAATTGTAGTAAGTAATAAATTCCATAATTTAGGTTTCAATTTGTAAATCAGAACATTCATATATTCTTACAAACAACAACAACTAACATTACCACAAATCATGCTGTTTTTTGTGTGCAACTGTACATACAAACAAGAAGTAACATAAAACGTATACCAAGTGAAGATGTATTCATAGGCTATCTCTTCAATCTGTACTCAAAAAATTAAGAAGCAATTGTTACATTCCTCTTTGAATTTTTATATATTACAACAAATGGAACTGATATTTACCATATGTGTGCCTCATTACATTGCATTATGCAGGCTCAGTTGGACATATTAATACATTTCTTTCTGGAAGAGAAACGTGACAGCTCAAAAATAAATAGGAAAAATTTGGTAAAGAACGTCTAATTAAAGAAAAAATTTAATCATGTGAGAATATAAAGAAAAATACTATCAAAGAGAGAAAGGAAGACCTAAGTTCCAGTAATTGGAAGAGTAGAAAAGTACAATCGGAGAAACTGATAAACCGAACACAGGCTCCTTAGCCCTTAGGTAACAGGAGCACCACTGTTGGTGAAGGAAAAAAAATGTAAGTAGAGTACATAGGGGTTGGATGAAATAACCCTTTGACCAAATATGACAAAAATACATTTCTTTAAACTTTAAACAAGTCTGAACCTGGTTTCCATAAGCCTTGTAGTCATTAGCTATGAAAATAATAAGCTTTCCAAAAATCATACTATAACACAAAGCTTATCCACTGGTTCCTTCTAGTCGACCCTCCCGATCTGTCATTATAACCTCAAGAAGGAGAAAGAATTACAATCCCCATTCCACATAAAATCCTAGAATCTATTTATATTTAAAATAGATTCGTAAACTGAGGCAGCTGATACATTCCAACTTAGTTCTATATGGCCCCTTCCTATTTCCCATAGTTCTAATTTTTATCGAAATCTGGATGAGAATTTGCTAGCTTTGCTTGACATGCCTAAAACAAAACATGAGGCAAAGCCCAGAATTAGTTTGATTTCGGTATAAATTTTGCAAACTTTGTTCACATAAAAAAATACATTTTTTTCATCACAATTTCAATAATTTCAGCCCTTTGGCCCCAAATTTGTGAGTCCGGATCGTCTCCCCCGACAGCTGTTGACCACGAATTACAGGGGGGCATGCAAGGTTAGGGTGACGGGGTTTATTTTTTACTCGTGAGCTCCACATAATTTGTGGTTGTAACGCCGTCGATGGAGCACTGGGAGATGATCCACACTCCAAATTTGTCAAGGAACATGGGACTTCACACGCCCCATGGACACTTCGGAGTCTATGTTAATTCTGCTATTTAGTTCATATGATGTCCTAAATAATTAATCCATATTATGTTTATTCACTCATGGTGCATAATTTACTTGTTTTACTAGTTTATTCTATCTTCTAGTGTTAAAACAATTAATGATTTCAAGATATCTAACATGACAAAGGGAGTCCCCCTATCGTGGTTTTCATTATTACTTTATTCATATAAATGTTAGTTTCCCAATATAAGTAAGTTTCCTGTTTAGGCTTAACTAGGCAAGAATTTATATTCCTTTTGAAGTTCTCTTTGGCTTTAATATAACAAGTTGGCTGGTAAGCTGGCACAAAAGAAGACATTATATTGCACATCCCTTTTCTCTTTCTTCTCTTTGTAAGACACTGGTTACAGGTTCCAGGATTGGTTACATTGTACCAGAGTTCTAACGTTGACCAGTACCTGATTGTCTCACTGTTCTGCAGTTTTGAGAATCATTTAAGTTTCTGAATTGGAGAATGAAGAAACCTAGTTCATAAGAGAAATACGGTATGGCTTTAGTTGTGACAAGTTTCATATGGTTTACTCATATTGATGATGTTATCTTCCATAAGCACCATGCTTTTATTTCACATAACAACCAATACTGGAATCACTATTTAAAGATTTAGAAATATAAGAAGAGATAAAGAACCTGAATCTTGTATTTGCTCAGATACCCTGCCCTTTCGAGAAATATGAAAGGAAGACCCGCCAAGAAAAAGACGCTTTCATGAAGAAAGAAACTTCCAAGAGAAGCCAGTTGAAAATCAGTGAAATGAGTGATTAGGTACTGTGACAAACAATAAGAAGTTCACAATCAGGTTATAAATATATTTCGTCGCAATTGAAGTAATCAAAATACTGTAAAACACATGACACTTCATCAGACTCAATCATTACTGCAGGATGCATATCCACAAACAGAAACCACTTTTCTATCGGGAGACAAAAAATCAGCATTAGGAGTTCAAAAGTATATACTCATCATGCGTTATCCCATTGATTAAGGATTTAAATAAATGAAGAGTTATCCCATTGATTAAGGATTTACTAAATTTCAATAATTGAATCAAACATAATCAGGATTCCAACAGTAATTATAAATACGAGAACAGTGGGATTAACCTGAATTTGGATAAAGAAGGGGTAATTTCTCAAATTCCAGTCATTATGTTACTTCTAGTAGCTGAGGGGAAGCATATCATGACAATATCTGTGGATTCTAAACCGTCACAAAGCATCCATTCATATGAATTATTCTTCCATTTAACAGAAAAAGTAACGTGGGAGAAGATCTCAACCATAAATGACGCTGTCGGAATTCCACTAGTCATCAATCACTAAAATTTAACATCACCATTGCAGATTCAAATCCAAATTAAGGCATGCCTATAAACTTAAGCTTATTGAGAAAATACTAAACATTACACTTCAAAGCATGCACGCCTCCAATCCTCGCTCCGTCAACGACGGGGTAAAAATTTTAGAGAATGATAGAATGAAATCGAAACAGAATCGGTAAATAGAAAGCAATACAGAAATCATGAGACGAAAAACAAAAATGAAACATATCACAGAACAATTCCTCCATTCTTGACTTCGTAACGTAAAAGGAGACGCCACGAATCCGAAACACGGCCGAAAATGGAAATGTAAAGCTGGAAAATGAAAACGCAACTGAATGTACAGGTATCAGCAGAAGGAAGAGAAATGAGAATGGTTACCAGCCAAACAGATTCAATAACGGACGCCATTAGAAGAGACGAAAAGCTCGATCGCAGGCGAGAAGCACACAGGAGACTGGAAATTGAGAGAGAGAGGATGGTGGAGGAAAGAGAAGAGAAGAGAGGGAGACCCTCAGAGCCCTATTTGTATTCGAGCCGAACACTACAGGAAACCACCATTAGCGTTACTACGACCATGACAGACTGTCCATGTGGGGGATTCGAGTTTCGCTTGCTTCCCTCCATTTAAAATATATATATAGAATATCCGTCTATCCTTCGCTGTAAGCCTCTAGGATCCGGGTCGGACTCGATTCATGACCCATTTGAATTGGGTTTGAATGAATGATAACGTAGACCGCTTTTCAGAATTCAGACCTATTTTCTCATATTCTTACGCTTTTTTTCCCCGGTTTATGCTTTTCACCTGTCAGCTTTTGTGAGTCCGGATCATTTCTCCGTCGGTGGTCACTACCCACAAATTACTGGGTGCCCACAGAATTAAGTGATTGGCTTTTTTTTTTTTTTTTTTTTTCTTGTGGGTCCTACCTAATTTGTATGTGTAAAATTGTGAGGAGAGATGAATAGATGATACCCTCCCCACCCTCCACCCAAACGGGCCCACAGGAAAGAGGTCACTTCTTCCACCATTAATTTTTCTTTATATGTTAGGTAATCCACAAAGATGATATCCATTGGTGTGGCATGCAAATTTTTTAACTCAATGGCAATCTAAATTTTTGTTTTCATTTCTTAAAGTATCAAATCATCATCTTTTTTGGTAGAATATCATATCATCATATCAATGTAACAAAATTGTAAATTATATCAAAATAATTGACTGGTGTACATTAATGGCACCCACTTACATTTTATTAAAGCAATGTGTTGCTTTCATGAACTATGTGTTTTCCGTTTCATTCGTATATTTCTGATCCTCGTGCCATCGAGTTTTTATTGCCCAATACGTCTTTGCCATGTGTATGAATATATATATTAAAATTATTATAAGAAATTTAAATTATTTTAAAAAAACTATTGACGTATAACTATATTTATTTTGTACATAGACGGAATCAAAGACCCAAAAAAATAATAACTACTTGAGACACCAACTAACTCCGCGTAAGATCACCTCCAAGTCCAAGGACCACACTAACTAAACACTCAATATTAATAGGATTTTTTCGTATTAAATTTTATTATCATTTTTTAACAATTTTATATTCCATAATTTATTATCAACAAAAGCCAGTAAATCTTTTTTTATTATTGAGCAATAATGAATTATTTTACTTTCTTTTTTAAATAAATATAATACAAAATGAGAATCGATGCGAAAAAGTGTCTTAACAATTTAAATTGATTTTCTACCGAAAAATAAAAAACAATTTAAATTTATCCTTTTACCGCTGATTTTAAGTTTTTCTTTCAAGCAGTTAAGCGCACATCAAAATATTTCATCTTTTTTATTTTTTAATACAAAAAATTCCATCCCGTGAACAGTCAAACATGATAACGGTGATTTTTTTTTTTTTTGGCCAAAAAAAATAGATAACGGTGATTAATCAAAATTGTCCAAGCATATTTTGATTTATCTTTATAGAAAAAAGAGAATACCTAACCTAGGGTCAGAAAATAAAGGCAAAGTATTGAATTCAAATTGGGAATTCGAAAAGGTTCTGTGACGTAAAATAGATGACGAATGCAGTAGGTAAAGAAAATTGGATGTAAATATCAGCCGTATCGGCTTGTATCAGTCTGATTAGCCGTATTCGCTTTCAGTCGGTAATGGATGAAAAAGTAGGTTAACGATGAAAGATTTCACTTTTGGCATAAAGAAGTCATAGGGATCAACCGAAATGATCCTTGTAAAGGAATCGATGGTTTTCAATCGCATTCGCAATCTTGGTAGGAGAGTTGGATTCTCATTTGCAGCAAGTAGAGGTGGCCAAGATCATGCCACGTGTAAAATTTTTATTGAAGCGGTTATAAATCAAAATGCATGATGTAATTGTAAATACAAAATATTTGAATTACAATTAAGACGTTTTAATTTTTAAACACTCGATTCAAAATAGAGATTTCAACATCCATTCATCTCTCTCCCTCTCCCTCTCTCTCTCCCTCTCCATGGAAGTCTCTATCGTTTTTTTGTAAGTTGAAAGCTCATTCTTAAAGAGTATATCTCTATACAGCCAACTGTGGTGAAAAAACGGCAAACACAGATGATAGGGACATCACAAAAGAGTAAGATTGACGAGTTATTTTTGTGATTATTGCTTATGAGCATTGGCTAGATCGGACTATCTGTACCTGTGCAAACTCTGCTTGTGAGCAAAATTAGTCCATGTAGGTTTTTGGAAAGCTTTCCAAAAGTCTGAACTGCTTGTGAGCATTTAGAAATCGCTCGTCGATTGAGAGGTGGAATAAAAACACAATGAGAAGCGGAAGATAGGCTAGATGTGTTAGATCCAGCAAATAGGTTAGATGTGTTGTAATTATGAGTTATAGTTGCGAAACTTGCAGAGATCAGAACCAAAGAATGGTGGCGGTGGTGGTGGTGCCGGTGATGTTAGGGAAGGAAGAGAAAGGCAAGCAAAATCGTTTATTCAGCCAAGTAGATTTAAAGATTTGTTTTGTAAATCTAGAAAATAATAAACCTATTGTAAATACAAATCTTTTTAGTATGAAACACGAAATTTTGTTTACATTTATATCCCAATAAGTTGAGTTAAGATAGTAGGATATTTTCTTAAGCACGTGGAAAAATCTTGGTCCTAAGTTATAGGAAGTAGGACTGCTGCAATAAAAATACTAAATTGTCGGTGTTGGACGGATGCCACATAAACTCTGTTAAATTATAGTCACTCAAAACGACTTAAAACTTGTTATATGTGCACAATGTGTTTTTAAGTGATTAAGATACCCTATATACGATTTGACTCTTCTCCAAGGAGAATATCTCTTGTACAATATCCAGTGAAGTCTAAAAGCATGATTTATCCACTCAGAAATCTTACTATTCTATCAATTCTGCATTGACCCTTGGGAACGACTAAGCTCCCTCTAAGATGTAATCAAGGTGTGTGTAAATTAGCCCGAATGAATATCAGACCAAAAAAAAAAAAAAAAAAAAAAAAATCCAAACTTGATTTGTAGAAAAACAAAAATAAAAAATAATTTCCGTCTTCCATTCCTCCATGTAGTGATTATTTGGAACCCCCAAAGTGAATGAAATCCGCTAAACCCAAATACTTATTTTAACTTTGTCTCAATCTTCTTCTTCCATGAGATTCGACTGGTTTGTGATTCGCAGGAGGAAGAAGAATACTTTTACCCCCTAAAAGGAATAAGGAAGGAATTTTAAACAGAGGCTCATTTCAATTTCCTTCTTCCCTAAGATTTGTCTACTTTGCAATTTATTCTCCATCGTCCACCTCATTGAAGTGCATTAGTTCACAGATTTGAGTTTGATTCAGGAGTGCAGGCTTGCAGCCAAAGAGTTTAGATTCATAGTTTAAAAAAGAAAAGTTTTTATTGTGATTTTAGAAGCTACTAGAGTTTTTCATTCTAACAGAATTGCAACGAAGGAATACCTATTCTCCAAAGGGGATCAGGTTTTGATTTTAGCTAGGTTTGGTGAATTTCACGTTCACATTTGTAGGTTCAGCAGAATATCAACAAGGAGGAATGGAAGATAGAAGACTATTCTTTTGTTTTTATTTAAATCGGTTCTGAATAGAATAAAGTAAAATATTTTATGCTAGCCATTGGATTGGCATAATCTAGAGGCAAGCTTTTAGACTTCGGAGATATTTTATTTGGAGCGAAACCGAACCCGAATACCCGATTCAATCCACGTCAGCGGCAGTACCCTATCTGGATCTTAGAGCCGCCGCTGTAGCGTGCCGTATTTTGAAGACCACGCGAGAGCGAGAGCGAGAGCGAGACCACAGAGCCATGTCGAACTGTAAGCAGTATGGTACACAAAGGTGTGAATGCGTGCGTTATCGAACTGCTGGAAGTCAAGATCAATCGAATCGGCTTTCTCTTCCTTTTCTCACTACTTATTATTCACCTTTCACTTTCATCATTCGAAAAAAAATATAAAGCGGGCGATTGCACGGACCCTTTTTATGGGTTATTGTGAGTCTGTAACCGCAAGGCAGCTGCTTCTCAACGAAGCGAACGAATCAATCTCTGAAGATCAAGAAGAAGATTTGGATAGCAGGAACAGATATAGAGTTTCTGAATTCTGAGTGAAGCTACTGTTGTGCTCTCTGTAATCAGCCGGTACTTTTTTCATGTTATCTCTTCTAACAGACTTCTCTGTGATTTCCTTTGGTTTGTAGTTAGTTATCCTTCGTTCTTTCGTGTGTGTATGTGTTTTTATGTTTATTCTGTTGGAACTTGAAGTTAATCTGCCTTCTGTACTTACCTGGAAGAAAATTTGCTATTTCTTGGTTACAATATGCGTTCTTGAGAAGTTTCCATACCAATCTTTTCTGTTTATTGCGAGTTGATCTGTTTGTTTTATTTTTTAGTAGGTCCTGCATGTAGAAGCTACTAATTTTCTGCTGTAGTATTTTCCTTCTCATCGCGTAGTAATCACGGAGTTACATTTTCCTTTTCATGGCGTGGTAATCACGGAGTAACATTTTCCTTTTCATGGCGTGGTAATCACGGAATAAGTGGGCACTGGAAAGGTTTAGCTAGAAGTTGCGAAGCGGAGGACACCAGTTAGTGGTAGTATTACCTTAGGTTCTCAAAAGGAGTGAACTCGAATCCACAGGAACCACCTGAAATCAAGGCTACTTTTCAGTATCGAAGCTTGGTTTATAAGCCAATTTTATATCCAGGACCACGGTGTTTAAAATGTTTATGGATTCTTTAGAATGAGGGATTCAATAATTAGAGGGAAAGAAAGAAAACGGAAGATTGAACTGGTCTGAAACTCAAAAAACAACCTCTAGTTAGTACTGATGGGTCTGGTCACACAAATTGGTATTACGTAGTAGAGATTTAGATATGAAGTACTCAATAGATTCTCACTAACTGATACTTTTTCTTTTGCAGTATTATATGCTATAACTATGCTATGGAATGAATAGATAGGCAAAAACATAGTTACTACTGCATCTTTGAATGTGACAAACACAATTAACTTTTCTATTGGGACTCCCTCGTTTCTTTTGTTGCATCTCCCGTGGCCAGACCTATGATAGAAAGATTCAATTCCTTATCAGGCTTATTGTTTTCTCCTGGGGTCTTGGTTCTCCTTTTTGGTCTTTTGCTTAAAGACCTTGTATTCCTTCTTTCTCTTTAATATATTTGTTTATTCATCGAAAAAAGAAAAGAAAAAACTCTCTTCATAAGGATAGCCTCTATTTAGCCTCTGCACATATTTGAAATCTTATGGACATCGTCTTAGATTTTAATGGTTTTTGTTTTTTCTTTACTGTTTATTCTCTTTCTTCCTCGTGTGCTTAAACTAATCTTTCAGTTATGTTTAAACCTGTAACAATTCTTTCTTTTATTGCATGTTGCTTGGAGTTTGCAATGTATAACTGCAATGATATGCTGTGCTTTTATATAGAAACTTTTAACTTTCTGTCATATTCCTGTATCTTGTTTTCCCCAGTGAGAATAGAATGAGCACCTCCTATGATCCATATAAAGTATTGGAGCTTATTCTAAGAGAAGTCCTATCTGTAATCAAACCATCACAAGATGACCTGTTGGCACGATGGCATGTCATCAACGAAATCCAAGCAGCGGTTGAATCTCTGGAATGTCTGAGAGGTATTTGATCCTGTTCTTTTGCTGATGCATTGACCTTGCATTTACCTTGTCATCTTTAAGTTATGCTCCATGGTTAATGAAATTTCCAAATCCAGGCATTTTTGCTTAAGCAATTTAATGATTTGTTTCTGTTTTTATCTTTGACTTTGATGCAACCAGGTGCTGCTGTTGTGCCGTTCGGTTCATTTGTTTCTCATTTGTACTCAAAATGGAGCGACTTGGATATCTCTGTTGAGATTCCCAATGTGGGGAAAAGACGGAAGTTGGAATTGCTAAAGGAAATACGGCGATCATTGAGTAGAAGAGGTACTGTACTATGATCCTTCTTATGCCATCTTCTTCTATTGGGATATGTTTAAGATGTTGTTTTTGTTGTTTGTTTGTTTCGTAGTTCATTTAGCTTGATGTAACATATTCTCTCTTTCACACCCAGACTTCCTATGTGTTATTTGCAAAGGTTATTTCTTTCCTTAGTAGTTTGCATCCTCAGAATCTTTGTTATGCAATGTAACTCGTCTTCACATCCCTAGTACTGCATTTTAATTTTTTAAGTTCATAAATGGTTTGCTCTTCTATAGTTAGAGCATAAAAATAGTTATTGTGATTATTGTTGGGGATAATCTCACATCAACTAACTCTAAGACCTTGCATTTCATGTGCTAGTTGGGCCTTTCCTCCTAATAGCTTAAGCTTTTATGTTGGATATTCTTCAGATATACTATGAATTGCATCATATCCATGAATATGGCATGGATGGATCTAACTGCATTATTGATTTGGCAATATTGTACTCATGACACAGGTACATATTGAATTTTATCAAAGAGGAAGTTAAGGATTAAGGGAAATCTGGATATGTCAAAAGAATTCATAGAATGACCTAATTGAGGATTCTATCATTTCAGCACTTGAAGAATACATGCATCAAGATTCTAATGTACCTTGCTTTACCATTTTATTGGTTTAGCTGTCCAATCAACTGCTAGCTTCTTTCAATCACCTAACTTAGCTCTTAAATTAGCCTAAATACTGTAACCTGTTTGAACTGTAGACTTAAGCCCCGGAAAATCATCATTAAAATTTTCTACGGGAAATTTTCAGCTGGATCCCATGAGGTTGAGCCTAAGTTAGATTTGAGAAAGAAAATCACAATTTGCATTCTGCTCCCTTGTAGTATCCAAATATGACCAACTAAGGACCCTGTTAGCTCATTAATGGGTACTGTTAGGTTAGTAACTTCTATGATGAAAATGCCATCACTTGCCCTTTCTTCTCCTTTACCAATTACCAATTTCAAAACAACAAAAACGGAGATGGAACATAGCCTGACCAAAAGTCATCATCCTCATCCAAATTCTGGAAGATGGAAAATATCATGAATATTGTATCAGGGGATGGTGATTGTTGCCATTTGAGTTTGCAGGAATCAGGATATTCTCTAGAATAGCTTGGTAAAGCTGCAGACCGATCTTATCTCTGAGTCAGCTTAGCAAGTGGCAGAGGCTAATCCCATTATTGCAGTTCTCAACAAACTTGAAAGAAATGCAATTGGTAGTAAACTCTATCAGGACTTGGTTGGTATTAAACTTTTTTTTGCTTCAACAATCAGTCTTCTGTTTTTTTTTTCTGCAACTCTGTATCCAGGAAGCTACCTTTCACTACCTGAGTGTCTCTGACAAAGAGACCTTGGAGAGAGTTAGAAGTTTAGCTCAAGTTTGGATAAACCAGAAATGAGCTGATCTTTACAGGCACTGGATACAATTCCATTGATAATCCTGTTAACCAGATTAATTTCTTCTGGTAGAGGTAGGAGGAGTTCACAATGATGAGGAACAGATATGGAGTTGGAGATATTGAAAGTGCGATCTCCTTCATATATTTCACTTCTGGTTTTCAAGTTCGTTTCTGCACATTCTTCAGTCATCTCTAGGTTTGGAATTGGTAAAGATGAAGAGAGGGCAAGTGATGGCATTTTCATCTTAAAAGTTACTAACTTAAGAATACCATTAATGAGCTACTAGTCTGTCCTTAGTTGGTCATATTTGGACACTACTGGGAAGTGATTTTTTTGGATTGAACTGAGGTTGGACTTCACATCAGGGGGTCCCCCTGAAAGTTACCCAATTTTTTCAGTTCGTAGCTGTTGATGTATGATGCTGGATGTAGTTCATCTAATGTTTGATCTGGATCATTGAATTTGTGCACCTATGCGATATGGGAGTTTTAGGGGATCATTTTTTGTCACATGACTTTTTCTTGGTCTTTCTCTTATCTAATTGTTTGGGTTCTATTCACTTTTTAAATACAGGCTCCACTACTCACTATTGCAAACATCTGGGGACTATTTATGGAAGAGGGATTGCTGCCAGGCTGTATGGGCCCTGCACAGAACAGAGTCCCCTTCCTTGTGCCATTATTTATTTATAAAATTAACTATCCCCAAATTTCGGGTTACTTGGTTATTCAAATAAAGGCTCTCCGGACCTATTGTTCAAGCTTGATTGTCATATGGTATCTTCTGCACAACATTGATTAGGTTACTAATGGGGTTATTGCATTAGTTTTCCAAGATTCTCTCTATTTCTATTGCTTAGGTTATTGATTCTATCTTATGTTTGTGGTCCACATTTCATTCTAGAAAATTTGATTGCAGGTAGTGTCCGTAAGTTGCAATTTATTCCCAATGCAAGAATTCCCCTACTTATATATGAGAGAAACTACTACCGCCATAATATCTCCTGTGATATCTCGATCAATAATCTGGCAGGCCAAATCAAGTCTAAATTCTTTCTTTGGATTACTGGGATAGATGATCGCTTTCATGAGATGGTTTTACTGGTATTGTCTTTCTGCAGGCAGTTGTCTTACCTTTACTTATTGTCTTTTATTATCATATGGCTTCTGTTGTTAATGATGTGTATTTTTTGCTGCTTCTTCTTCTTTTTTTTTTTTTTAATTCTCACTCGCAGGTCAAGGAATGGGCCAAAATACAGGAGATAAATGACCCAAAGACTGGGACTTTGAATTCTTACTCTTTATCTTTGCTTGTTATCTTCCACTTTCAGGTATCTTCTTACTCTAGCCTATTTCTGATATTTTTTTCTTCTTGTTAACTGATTAGCAATAGTATAATTAGCAGACATTAGCCATGGCTGTGGCTCATGACACACTATGTGATGTGTCAAACCGTATATTAGGGAAATGTTGATGTTTATTAAGGCTGATAGCTTGGTAATGTTCACTAGTTTCCATGAGGTAGCAATTATTGGCATGCATGAGTCCATTTTCTAAAGAACTTCAGACTTATCTCATGGGCAAGGTTCAAGATCTCGTCTCATCTCGGTATCTCAACCCTTCTGAGACAACTGAGATTTCGGCCAAAATCTTGCTGAAATCTGCTGCAAGGTCTGCCAAATTTTGGTGGTATTTTTCGATGGGTTTTAGGCTTTTTCTTTTGAGTTTGGTTCTTCTTTGGCAGTCTATAAATACAATACATAGTTTGATTAAGAGATAACCCACAATGGTCTCGTTCGCACTCATGCTTGCTTGTGTGTGGTTGAATCTGAATGTATTTTCACACGTCTAAACATGCTTGAAGTATAACTTACATAAATGATAAGCAATTTCAACTGATAATGAAATAAGACACTTAACCTGTATTAAAATATGCATACACATCAACACATAACTAAATGATAAGCAAATACATTGAAAGTGTTAAATCTCAAATACAACTCAAGTGCAACTTTGTAAGAATAATATTCGACATTACTTCTTTGATAGTATCATAGGAGAGAAAACCAAGAAAATAAACAAATACTTATTTACGTTTGTGTGTGGGGTCCCATAATTTTCAATATATTTATTCTATCACCATACAATATGTTTATCATATATTCTCTTATACATTTTTATGTTGAAAAATAGATTTTTTTACCCAGAAAAAATTTTAAAATTTGATATTGCGGAAATAAATTCCACTACGTGGGTTCATAAACTAGCCCATGGTGTTCAACATATATTAATTTAAACACCGTTAAACAAATCGTGATCATACATTTTTCAGAAAAATAGTTATAGAGAAAAATGGGTTACCTCAAACTATAGAAAAAGAACTTCAATTTCCGTATGGGGAGCATCAAACCACTCTTCCACATGTTTGTCGGTGCTTTTGTCGAGAAATCCCCTCAATTTGAGGTAGAGTATGTTCAAAATATTCAAAACCCCTTTCGCATAAGCTTTCCTGTTGAAACCAGAGTAGATATTTGTCTCAGTCAAAATCTTGCTTCATCTCTTTCTATTTTAATTATGTTACCGATATCTCGAGATTTCGATCGAAATCTAGAACAAAAAAATTTAAAACCCTCATGTCGTTTCGGTGGGGTTGAAATTCTCAAAATCGATTGAGATTTCAAACCACACTCATGAAATCTAGTGACAACCATTAGAAGAGGCTAGCTCACAATGACAATAGCAGAAGTGCTACAATGGTCAAGTGGAAGATAGAGTGTACTCTTTTAAGTTTTTAGCCTTTTACAACCTTGAATTAAACTTTGATCCATATGATGTAAATGCAAGAAATTTTGCTTTTAGTTGGGTTGGTTTCATTCAGATTCTTGTTCAGATCATGGCGACGGCTCAACAGACAATTCACATATGGTTTGTGGACCAAGATTTATCCTTTGCATGGAGCCTAGGTGAAATTGTTTGCTTGCTTAGCTTGCAGTCGTAAGATCTCCTAGAACCTCATCTTCCCCAATCCACATGACTTAAATTGGAGTCTTATCCTTATTTTCTCACTAAAGTGAGGTCTCTTTGGCAACATTGTAAGCTTAGCTTGCAGTCGTAAGATCTCCTAGAACCTCATCTTCCCCAATCCACGTGACTTAAATTGGAGTCTTATCCTTATTTTCTCACTAAAGTGAGGTCTCTTTGGCGACATTGCTGTTACATGTAAACGTTTTTTAATCCAAAGTATCTATATCTGTTGAAGAAAGAAAGCACCTTGTTTCTTTATTTTGCTCCAAGGCTGCTAACTCTACGTCTCTCCCACCAATGGTCAAAATTTTATCCTCGAGGCTGGTTTTAGCCTGCCAAAAACTGAGATCTGGCCGAGATATCAGAAACCATGGAATATTCCCTAGATATTTTGGCACCTAGTTTCGGCCCTAACTTGACTATTTTTTACTTGGGTTTTTGCATATACCTTATTTAAGCCTTGTAACACACAATGAATGAGCTACTTTGTCTAAAGAATCAATGAAAGTTGTCATTCATATCTTACTAATTGGGAGACATAATCTATTTTGACAAATTCAAGGAGTTTTAAATTGTAATCAATGTACTTTAAATGTTTAATACAATCAACATTCCATCAAGTGGTGCTCATCCGCTCAGTCTTCCAATCCTCCTATCTCTACTGCTGTGGTATCTTTTCTATTCCGAAATCCACTGTCCATGCTACAGAGTCCCTTTTCTCTGCCTTCCTTTGGAAAGGGCATGAAGCCTCACGCTTCATCCACCATTGCACCCTGTTGGTTGGTCGACCATCTGCTGTCCTACCTCTGAAGGTGGCCTTGGCATTCGCCGAATCTCTAATGTTAACATGGTCTGCCTTCTTAATCTTATTTGGAAAATTGATTCAATGCAAAACTCCATCTGGGTCAACTGGGTCTACTCTCTCCTTCTCCGATCAAATTCCATTTGGACGATCCCTATGCCCTCCAACCCTTCATGGGTTTGGAGGAAAATTCTCTTATTGCATCCTCGAGCTCTCTCCGCTATCTTAATCTCTGTCTCCAGTGGCTCCTCCACATCCTTTTGGCTTGATCCATGGCATCCGATGAGTATTCTTTATTCGGTTTTTGGCCCCGCTCTGTTTATGACACCCACATCCCCAAATCCACCCCCTTGTTCACCTTTATTTCTGATGGTTCTTAGACCCCCGCTCCCCTCCCCATTCTCACACAGGTTTGGGACTCTCTCCCCCCCCTCCAGCCCTCCCTGTGACATTACCATTTGGCTTCTTTCGCCTACCAAAACCTTCTCCACCTCTTTAGCTTGGAACCTTCTTCAGGACCACAACCCCAAACCCCCTTGGCCCCGCTGGTTTGGTTCAAACGACACATCCCCTGCCATTCCCTTACCCTTTGGAGGGCTCTTAACCTTGCCCTCCCCACCCAATCCTTCCTCATTGGCCGCCATATCCCTGTTAGCCCAAATTGCATCCTTTGTTGGAATGGTTCGGAAGACATTGACTACTTTTTCTTTTCTTGCCCTTTTTCCAGATCTATCTGGGAAGAAGCCCTTTCTTCCATTTGGCCCCATCCGAGGCATTTTTTTGGCTTTGCTAGTGTTTGGTCTTGGATTCTGAGAAACTTTTCCGGTTCTTCCATTTGTGATAGGGTTGGTAAGCTCGTGTTCTGTGCCACTTTACACCATCTTTGGTGGGAGCATAACCTTCGTAGATTGACTTCCAAATCCCGTTCAAAAGACTTGATTTGGAACACTATCTATTTTGATGTTTCCTCTAGGCTTGTAGCGTCTCCCCCCTGATTGATGACTCCCCAAGGAACAGACTTATTGTTGTCTCCTGGGGTCTAAACTCTTCCTTGTGATCTTCCTCTTAAATACCGTTGTTCTTGTTTCTCTTTCGTTTATTTTAATTATTTATTCATCCAAAAAAACAAAAAAAAAGCATCCCATTACAAACAACATGATAACCACAAATTAAAGAAGCAAAATGAAACTTTTACTGCGATCTCCGCTTAATTACATGAGTTCCTTAGTGGATCCTTGTTGCGAGCTGCATTCCGCTGCACTTGTCTTAGCCTCTCATTTGAATGTGCAACATACACATCCCATGATTGCCCATCTATAGGTCCCATTGTCAACATGAGATAGATATCCCGACCTAGGGAATGGGTCACTAAAACTATAAGAGGATGATGGATGAATTGGGTGTGATGGGTATCTAAAGATGGAGTCCACAAATGATGATGTTGATCTTGATCCATCCCGATATCCATGTCTAAACATATTAGTGGCAGATGAGCCCCCATATCCACTCCCATGTCTGTATGCTCCAGTGATCTCACCAGGCGACCACCGAGTCCACCATATGCTCCATAACCTGCATATGGTGCTGATCCAATATGAACTAACATGTATTGATGGGTCAACTATCAAAAAAATTCAAGATTTGGGGAAGAACACACATACCTTTCTTTAAATGTGCTTTATCCAGCTAATAGGCGGAATAATCTCAAAGGAGTGGAGGGATTTGAGTGAAAAATAGAGTGATAATCTGCCGAAAACTTGCTGAAAGTTGAACCTTGCTCCCATGCATGCACTTGGTTGGTGATCGTGACATTGATGGGATAATCCGTTTTCCACTGTTCCCCATCAGAGATTGTCTTTCCAATGGTTTGCATGGGAGTGTGAGAGTAATGGAGCTCCACGGATGGAGAAGCTTTGAAGGCCACATTGGCACTTAATGGTTTGATCAAAGAGCGTCTAAGGCAGTTTAGCTCTGCCTCCAATAGAGCCATGGGCCCTTAAGGGCTTGAGGACATCAGTGGACTATTTCCCTAGTGGATAACCCTAATGGATGGCATGTTTCAAGAACTTGAAGTTTAAGGGCGATGTCACCCTTTCAAAAAAAGTAAGTTACATCCAGTCCTTTGTGAGATGTGGGATTATCTCTTCTTTTATTTTGGAACTTGAACCTCCAACGGGTATTGAGTGCCATTTGGGGCTGAAACTTGCTGTCTAGCCTATTTTGGGCCCTCTGAACATACTGTGATCTCAGAGAAACAAGTAGTGTAAACTGTAAATAAGAGTTCATTTTGGACCCGAGGTTGGAAGCTACTTCAATGAAGTAAACCCTAAAATGGCCTGTTGTACACAATATACTCGTACGGAGCCCTTAAGTCATACATTAATGTTCAAAGAAGTCTATGTATAGCACATGTATATAGTTCAAATTACAAAACTCAAACTATAATCCAGAGGGCTCACAACTTGAGAGCCGAGAGAAATGTGCTTAACACTAATAACAAAGAAGCACCACTGGCTTTTGCTCCTCAGACCAAGAATCTGGAGAAAGATCCAACAAAAATTGGATGATTTGAGCTGGCAGATAACTTTGAAGAAATTGGGTGTAACTTCCTCTTCTCAGCGAGATCAAGCTGAGATATCTTGATTCAATTGCGTTTTGGATTTTCTCTGACAGGTTGGTTTGAGTTGGGTCAAGATCTAGACTTGACCTGGATCTTGGGTGAGTTATTCTTTTCTTTGTTTGGCATCATGTCTCACTAAACCAAAAAAGTGAAATATCATTTGGCATCATATCTCACAAGTTTTTGTACTACCTCCCAAGGAAAAAATTTCGATCGATATGGTAATTTCGGTCAAAATTTCGACCGAAAGTGGATACGTTTTATCTTACTCTTGAAAAGTCAATTTCGAGCCTCAAATGCACTCAAATTGATTTGGATTTTTGCATGCTACCTATTTCAAGCATAATAAACACTATAGAACTACTAGTTTACAAAAAAAACTACTGAAAATGTAACATCCAAGTATCCAACATTCCAAGTATATAGTACATGAATCAGAGAAGAAGCAGGAATGTTATTACTTACAAGTTAGTGAGTTACAAGTCTATTCTATTCAAGTCTCAAGGTCTCCCTCTTCCGTCTGCACCCCATACAAATGACAATACAACTCCCATGATGTTTGCCCCATATAGTTTTGGACATAGTCAACAACTGCATCTCTGTACGTGGCCTCATCCACTTGCATAAGATTTCCTCATAGTGGGAAGTTGTGAATCTCCAAAGGAACTAGTGGTGGTGGGCCTTGTGGTTGTGGAATAGTGTGGAAGATCTGCTCAACAAATGAAAGAACACCCTGGCTCTCAGGAATAGGATAAGGATACTGATAAGGTCCCAGTGGCTGACTCCGATAATCGAAAGTGGGAGGGACACCATAAATAGTAGGAAGAATCAGAAAATAATTTTGACACTACAAATTCATAGATCAACACTCTAAAGTAAACATACATAAATTTGGAAGCAATCTAACATGATTTAAGGCACAAATGAAACAAAAATAAAAAAATGAGGAAGTTGGTTACTCACCTTGCAAGATTTGAGAAAATGCACAAATGGAGGAGCAAATCAAGTGTTTGAAGGAAATGGAATACTAGAAATTAGGTGTAGAAGGGGATGAAAGCAAGAGAAATTAGCAAAAATTTCCAAAGGAAGTCAAAATGCAAAGGGCAATATCGCTCGATAGGTCGAAATAGCGTCGATAGGACCAAAAGTGGCTCGGTTTGGACACTTTATAAGTTGCGCAGGTAATATTTCGGCTCGATATGGTATCGGGCCGATATTTCAACTCGTATCGACCAATATATCGGTCGATATGAAACGATATGGATACTTTCTATTCCTACTACTACATTTCGTTTCGAATTCAAAAAATGCAGACATATCGATCGATATTTCGACCATATCGAATGATTTTTGTTCCATGCTACCTCCCTAGCCTGGTTCAGAGATTGGCATCATTTTGCAATCTTCAACTCTGCTGCTCCTTCCCTTACTCATCCTTCTGCTTCATTTTTCGTTTGGCCCAAAACACAAATAACTAGGGCTTCTTACTCACTTATAACAACTTTATGGGAAGGCTATGCTTGATGTCGCTTTCCTCACTGCTACAAAGGTATTTCATATTGTTTTCTTTGGCGCAACAGCTAGAAACATATGCGGTAGTCTTTTATTTTTGCCCCAACTTTCAGTTCCCCCACCCACCACCCCTCTCCCCCTTTTCCACTGCCCATTTCTCTTGCCTTGTGCTGGATTGTGGCCTTACCTCATCTGTCCATGGTGGAGATATTCCTACTGTGAAAATAGCAGAGAGAAAAAGGGCTCTGTTTTAGGCAGAAGCTCTTCAGCAGGTTGGCTTCTTCCATATTTCTGATTTCTCAATTTCAATCGTTTGTGTTTCATACTTTCAATTTACTCATTCTTTGTTCATCTAGGTTCTGGTGATAGAGATCATCCAAGAGATGGATAAGGTCCCAGGGGATTGAAAGTGTCAATGTTGTCGAAATAATTGACGATGTTTGGAAAAATTGACAGCTAGAAAGAAGGGTTCTTTGTGAATATTTTTTGCAGTTCAACATAAAGGGATCTTGTTGCAATCATACCCTAGGGTTCTTGCCTTGCAATCCAGACATCTACAGCTGGATGTTGTTCTTTTTATTTCTCTTTTCTCTGTTTCACCAAGAATTTAAAAATAACGGGGGTTGCCAACCACATTTGTGTTCCTTTTGTTTAAAAGAAAGACAAAGTTGAAATGCTACTTCTTTTTCTTAAAGTTGGGGGGAGGGGGTTTTGTGCAAACAATTTCATCAGAACATTTGAATAGGCTTATTTCTGTGGTTGGGCCTTTAGTCCAATGAGTTTTCTTTGTAATAGACCTATGACATGGGTAGAGGCTAGGCAGGTGGGATTAGTCAAATTCAACAACAACAAGCCATGTCCCAACTCGGCATGTGGGATTAGTCAAGTAGGTGTCTTTATTTCTTTATTTTAATTGTTATCAGTATTAGTTAGGCTGGATTTGGATTCTATAAGTTGAATCCTGTTTCGTGTGAGTTCTGTTTTCGGTTTAGGCTACTTGTTAAAGATTGGGTTGGGTCTTTTTAATGTATTAGTTCCTACTTTCTTCTTCCCCTTCCATCTTTCTTCTCCATTAGCCAACTGCTCTCTTGAGTTTCTTGCAATTCTTAGTCTGATCTGGAATTCATTTGCAAACAATTTTTGGCATGAATTACTGTTGAGGAAATATGGCCATCAGATCATTCTTAAATTTTAGTAAGCTGTTTTCAAACCTAAAAGAAGCCTTGGACCAGGTTTTGATATTGACCAGACCTGCTGTTCTGGACTTCTACTGAACTCGCATTTTATTGAAGTCTTGTTCTCTGATTATTGGATTGGTTTGCTGGTCGACTGTGACGTTATTTATATTGTTTTTGAGAACCAATTGCTCATTGTGTCCCTATGTTCTGGTTTCTATTTTTAGTGTTGAATTTTCAGATATACCACAACCTGGTCCAGCTCTTGGATTGAGAGATGGATTTCAGCAAGTGTTGTTCCCCTTGTTTTCTGAATTTGACTTGAAATTTTTTAGACTCTCTCTGTTCTCAATTTTAATTTATGTGACTTCTCTCTGGAATTTTATTTTTTACAATGTTGTTTATTCAATCATAGCATTACATGTCAAATAGACCCTAAGGCTGTGTTTGTTTGCAAAGGTGGGGTGGGGAAAAAAACATGTGGGCCCCATGTGTAGTGGGGTGAGGGAGAAAGAAAGGAAAGGAAAGGGTTTTGTGGAAAAGTGATAGTGGTGGGTCCTACTTTTTACTTTTCCAAACTTTTTCACAAAATCCAACCAAATTTGTGGGGTTTTAAAAAGCCTTGGGGTGGGAAAGTTGGGCTGCCACCTCATCAGACAAGTTTCTTTGATTCAAGGAAGCTTTTCTCTCACTTTCCCACCCCAAGCAACCAAACAATCTACAATTTTGGGATTTAAGGGAAAAGTAAGAAATCTACACTTTTTTCAAGAATTTTCCCGCCCCACCTTTATTCCAGCAAACAAACGCAGCCTAATTGGCTTGATTAGGGGGACTCCAAATCCAGCCACAATAGAAGTATTTCTCTTTTATGTTATGCTTTGATATTGGAGAGTTTGGGTGTTATTAGTTATTCTTGTTTTTAACTTCAAAGTTGATCAAGGACTCTCCCTACACTGCCTACCATGGGAGACCTTTTTCTTCTTCTTTTTTTAAATAAATTTATGATCTTCTTTTTAGATAATGTTAGCTTGATTCTTGTTAATGTGTAAGGCTTAACAGCCCCCCCCCCCCCCCCAACAATTTGATGATGGAATAGATACGTTTGCTATAGTAGGATTAAGATCCTGCCTTTCTTCCCCACATTCATTTTTTATCTCTTCTCATCCTTGTGATTCCTTTTTCGGCCTATCCTTGTGGTTTCAGTTTAGCTTTCAATTCCATTGCTTCTTGGAAGAAAACCCTGCCAAATTAGATCTATAAATTTGATTTTCATCATGGAGTCCTTATTCTGTGGTGAAATCTAACCCACGAGATGGGTCTAGACTTGGGATATGCATACTTGTGTCTGCCATGTGACTACTATGGGATTTCCCCCATATGAAGCTGCAACTGGTAGAATTCATAAAAAAGGATATTCATGCAGTGGGACTAGATCCTAGGTGGACTATGGATAGAGGAGTTTATAGGATGTAGAGTCATGCAGCTGACCTGTTGTAGGGAGATGTTGCTAAGAAATTGATTGGATGTCTTCCTCCACTGATGTTCTTCCTTTACTTTAAAATTCTATTATTCCTTTCTGAAGCTCTTTTGGATCCATGCAGCCAACCCATTTAGTCAGGATATGGTAATGGTAGTTGTTGTAATGTGAACCCACCATGTTTGGATCGTTTGTTTGATTGATTAGGCTGGAAAGATTTTGAATTTGAAACCACATTACTCTAGGGTCTAGGAGCAACTGTCATCTATGTTATGTGACTTAAGGAGGAATTGAATTTTGCGTCTCATCCTCAAATCGTTTAGGTCGTCGGTGTTATTTATTATATTAGTTGCTGCCATGGATTGCCTTTTGGCTTTCATAAATTTCTTGGAAGCTAGGGGTATTCTGTTGATTTGATAGTAACATGCAGAAGTCAATTTGTTTGATTCTTTTTATAACTACTTTTGTTTTTTGCAGACATGTGTACCTCCAATTTTACCACCACTGATGGAAATCTATGCAGGCAATCTTGTTGCTGATTTTACAGGTGCATATACCTTAAGCTTAACCATCTCATGAACAATTCTTTTGGATCCTGAATTCTTTTGAGTACCTTGTAGAACTCCAACTAATGTAAGAAAGTTTAGTCCAGCCTTCACCATATGCATGAATTTTTTTTTTTTTCACCAGACATTATTGTGCAACATCTTGATCAAGTAAACCGCAATTGTATTGGATGCAATGTATCCTGGTAAAATGATGTTGCTTTTGGTTGGTGGTGGAAAAATATGTTTTGGTTGTCTGATTACTTGCAGACTCTGAAGTCTGAACACCCCCACTAGTCTCTATATGTGGCATATGTCCATTGTAAGAATTAGAATCTATTCTTTTGGGTTTGATTGATAGCTCATCAAATTGATAAGCTAAATTTTTTATGATTATCCTCTAACCCAGCTTTTGTGTTCCAGTTTCTTCTTCATTCCTACTTTGTTGTGAAAGGATCCATGCAGCCAATTCCATTTATGTGGGATAAGGCTGAGTTGCTTTTGGTAGGATAAAAAGGGCAAGAGGAGCAACCGAGCAAGGTTAAGGTCCATAGTCTAAACAGGCCAAACAACCAACATGTTTAGCCTGCTCACATTATCATGGTAACTTACATGGCAGAGATGGACGTATGTGGGTAGCACCTGATACCCATCTCCCCAAGACAAGTGCAGAATGTTGTTGAAAAATGTAGGGTTTCTAAATCACGAAAAATCTGTTCCATGGTAATGGAATCTAGTTGCCTTTTTGTAATTCCTCACTTTAGACTTAGTTTTTATGCAATTCCCTTCTTGTTTCTGACTGAAACTTGACCAGCGAGATGGGTTTACGTTTCCCTACTAGATGTATCACACATGGTTTTCCACTTGACGTCTGTAACAGATAGAGCTGCCCCAAAAAGTTGTGACAATGAAGGGGAAACAGTACAGATAAATTGTCAAAAACAGTTAAACAGATACAACAATTAGTGGAACATTAAAGAATACAAGCCATATGCATCTTTTTTTTTCTTCTTCTTCTTCTTGTATTGATTGATTGCAATGTTCTAAGGGGCTGGAAGCACTAAGCCAAAGTTTGGGTTGTTAGTTGTAACTGCCTGGAGTGACCATGCCTGCTATAAGCACCTCCTCCCCCACCTTTCCTGCAAACAAATTAATAAAAAACTAGGTTTGCCTAGAGTTTTCATTATGCTGCTCATCAGCATAGGGAAACTATGGTGAATTGTGTTCAAGAGGGATAACCTTCAAACGCCAAACGACTTTCTACTTATGGAGAACTCCTATCAAAGAGAATTTCCATTTCTGTGTCCCTATTCCCTAAATAAAACAAACCATTTCTTTTGTTTATTGCAGTAGTAATATCCCCTTGGTATCAGTAACGCCTTTTCCTACTTCAGGTTTGCCATAAGCTGTTCCATCCTGCTTTCTTTATTTAAAACTAGACCCTTGGTATCAGTAACACCTTTTCCTACTTCAGGTTTGCCATAAGCTGTTCCATCCTGCTTTCTTTATTTAAAACTAGAATGAAAGCAAAGCAAGGTTCAAGAACTCATCTGAAACCGCGGTATCAACCAGATTGAGTTTCTCAAAATGTTGAGATGTGGATGAGACAGTGCATCTTTCTTTTATGATTTGGTGGGCAAATGGTCATAGGTGTCTCCTAAACTTTTAGGGAAGTTTGTTTTATGCATGGTAAACCTAATTAAATAAGAATAAGAATACAAAAAACTGACAACAGCATCAATTTGGTGATATTGGATTTTCACCCTTGGCTGGCAATAAAGGCTTAACCCTTGATATGAACGTGTAATATTTCCTATTGTACACGATGTTTGATCGATTTCAGACATGATTAGCAAGCAAGTAAAACAAGTAAATTATGCTATAATCGATGACAACATATAAATTAGAAACCTAAAGTTTCTTTTATGATGTACAAAATTTAGTGATTCAAAGTCAATATTACATTAACATACTGTTCTAAACTCCTTTCTACCAAGTAGGTAAACAATAATATGCAAGTCACACACTATTCTTCCATTCCCAAAGTCCCTACTCCCAACAAGTGACCACCTCATTGCTACCCTTGTCTTACACCTCTTGACTTCTGAGTCCAACAATTTAATGCTATCAGTATGTGGCTACCTACTGATGAAGTTGAGATTCTTGAAATACCTGAAATATCAGTCTCTTAAATTTTCCAAAACAGTGTATTCTTTTATTCACATGCCATTTCGTCTTGATCAGTTTGCATTTCTCAAAATTTTCAAGATCTTGGGGAGATTTTGAACAAACACCTTTGTGTGTTGAGGTTTAAAGGAAAAAGCAAAAGCTAGCGGTTCTGTAGTCAACAGGATCTCTGCCTTGCTGGTTGAGATTTCCTATATTTGATTCCCTTCTTTTATCAACAAGGCCTTTCTTAGGCTTATTATTTATATTTCTAGATGATATTCATATCCATTTCTTTTTACATTTTTTTTCACCTAGAGGTTCTTACTTCTTCCATTTTTCTTTTTATTTTACTTTATTTACACCCAGATTTCACTTCTTTTCCTCCACAAAGTCAAAATGAATCAGAAACAACAGTTCATATCTTAGATGAGACTAGATTCCTCCTGCCTTGGTTGGCAGAGTGCATAAGTGTTTTGAAATATGGTATCTAATAAAAGTCAGCTTGCTAAGGGTGGGCCTTCGTGCAATAGTAAGGTTGGTCCATTGTTACCAACCGGTCGTTGGTTCGGGTTTGGTAATAGCTACATTATGACCCTCCCCAGACAACCCCCCCCCTGGTGGCAGGAGCCTTGTCCCTAATGCACTTGTACATGCTTTATAAAAATCAACATGCCACTTTGTCAATGATCCGTTGTAGTAATGTATTTTCCATGGGGAGTCAGGTTTTTTTATTTGTTCATGTGGTCCTTTTGCAGATTCAAGTTGAAAATTTGTTTGTGAAGAAGAATCAGAGGAGGAGGTCGAAGTAGTTTATTTGATTTCATTTGTTTCAGTATCAGTGATGTGTGCTTTCTTTTTGCTGATATTTCACTGTTATATGTCCCATGTTTCTGAGCTTCTTGTTACCTGCCCAGGCGCCTGTAGAGTTTGAGGGTTAATGAATCAAATTCCTGCTTTTTGGCTTGTTAATTAGCTGGCTAATAAACTGCTTCTTTTAATCTTAGGGTGAAAGTGAAATGTTGACTCCTATGTTTAACTCTTTGCATTTTAGACATATGAGATGGCTTGAGCACTGCAGTGATGACTTTCTCTGTCATTCCTTTTATTGCCTTTTAGTGTAGTGTGCTTTCAACAGTATTTCAGAATCTTGGCATGCACAATGATCAGACCTGCATTCATCATATTCATTATGTAGGTGACAGGCAAAATGCCGAGAGACGTATCCAAGATACATGTGATGCGAATATAAGAAGGTTTCGTTCACAGAGCCGCCAGAGAGTTGTTAATGGAAGTTCACTGTCTGAGCTTTTCGTTAGTTTCTTTGAAAAGGTAATTGTTGCCGTGGTCCATGTTACATACCCTTTGTTTAAAATGTACCGTAAGGACACCGATCTTAGCAATTTTGTGTGCATCTGTCAGGAAAGCGTGTTTGATCTTGATCCTTTTCATAGCCTGCATATGGAGGCCTTCCTATGCAGTTAATTATGTCATTGCCACATGAAAGGGTGGTGAGTCAACAATGACTGTTAGGTAAATAGGAACATATTAACCCTAAGGGTTGGCCTTCCTATGCATGGAAGGATGATGAGTTAAGAATGACTGTTAGGTAAGTAGGAGTGTAGGACCATGTTAACTCCAAGGGGTTGGCTCAATTGGCAAATACCAACACCTCATAGAATGAGGTCGAGTTCGAATTTCCTTGGGGCCAAGGGCGAAGCTGCATATGTATGAAATAGTTCCCCCCCCCCCCCCCCCCCCCCCCCCCCCCAAAAAAAAAAATAAATAAATAAAGTTACCAGTTCCCACAAAAACAAAAACAAAACAAAAAGAAAAAAGGAAGAGAAGAAGGAGACCATGATCTAGACTGTGCGTGTCTCAAAAATTTGGAGTCCGACATGATCGATACCCATCTATAAATTGGCATCATCAAGTTTTATTTTGTCATTTGGGATGCCAATTTATAGATGATGCCAAATGACAAATTGGGATGAAACTAAACATGTGAGTAGGCAAAAAGTGGGATCCACTATATTGCAATATGCCAATTAATGTGACAATAAAAGAAGACCTTCTTAGGCAGGCTTTCAGGAAACCAATACCCATGATAAATTTATGGTTTTTTTTTCTCTCGTTATGTGATCTGATTTCTAGCTTGTCCTTATATATATTCCTCTGCTAGTTTAAATCGTATTTTTGCAATATAGCAGTCGTAAATGGTTGCAATAGTTTAAATAGTAGAGGGTGATTATTATTCTTCCTCTTTCTTTTGATCACTCTGCAGTTCTCTAGAATCAACTCAATGGCGTCAGAGAATGTAATTTGTCCATATACAGGTCGTTGGGAGCTCAGAAGGAACAGTAGTAACTGGATGGACAAAAATTACCCCCTGATAGTAACTCTCTCTCTCTCTCTCTCTCGTGCACGTTTTTACACACACAGACTAGTAATCCATGCACAAAGCCACATTCACTAGCATACATGCACTATATTAGTCATTTAAGGATCTCTGGGGAGACATCTGTTGGAGATATCCCAAGCATTCCTAATTCAAATAATTATTGTTTCCTGGTTAGATTGACGATCCACTTGAGAAGCCAGATAATTCTGCTAGGGCTGTTAGCCAGCTAATAAAGATTTCTGATGCATTTGAAGTAACCCACCGAAGGCTGATCTCAGCCAATCATGACAGAAGTTCTTTGATTGCAAGTTTAGTCAGGCCCCAGATGAGAGCAAAATTACTTGGGAGAACATCTCTAGAAAATTCAAGTTCATGGGGGAGACGTGACTACGGGCCTCCTCCATCAAGAGCTGATGCAGTGCCACCTCTGAGCCATGATGAGATCTGGATAATGCCACCTGAGGCCCGTCCTACCACTGCTGCTGCCCAGAGAACCAGGCAGACATTTCAAAGCCAAGGCAGGATGGAGTGGAGGCAAAGACACTAACAGATAATGGATTTTAAATACAACACTGTTATCCGGTCATGGAGGAAAGCTGGATGTATCTTCTGTGTAGGCTATCTGCTTAAACATTTTGAGGTCCACACTCATAGATAAAGTTGTATCCTAGTGGATGGAGATTTCTTTTCTTTTGCTGTCAAGTTGTCCATGAGATCGTTTCCAACAAACTGGTGGTTGGCATATTGATTGTGTTCAACAATGCTAATTTCACTGCTGTTTGGTGAGGATTGATATCTCAATTTCTGCTGTAGTATGGGCATAATTTTCATTTTTCATTTTTTTTCCCAGCAATCTTTGACTTGTAATGGAAACCTGATTCATTTGCCTAAACCGCAAATACATTGGTATTACCTTGTGTTTGCTTCTTGTCTTGCCAAGGGGACTTTTGATGTTCCAGCTTATTCTCGTATGGTTTAGTGAGACATTGTGATGTCAGTTTAATGTACATTATAAAAATATTTGGTACTTGATATGATAGTGGGCACGGAAGGCTGTTGCTGAGATATCTCCATAGAATGCATAGTGTGCAATGTCCAAAACCACATCATGTGCCACTCAGATTCCATTTTCCACTGCCACTGGGCCGCTGCCAAAATCATAAACTCTAGCAAGATTTTCAGACAGACACCAATACTGGAAAGGTTATCCAGGTAGCTGTCTTTTACCAGTTTTGCATTTTCTTTGCTCTCTAGTTTTCAATCCAAGAAAGAAAAGGGGAGAAAGTTTTCTGGTCTTCAGATCATCTAACTAAAATTGGTCTGGAGCACCACCATGGAAACCAGTTGATTATACTCTATTTTCAGCCCACATCTCCATGATCTGCATGCCAGTAAAGGGTTCCCTATTAAGGGCGTGTCGCGGCAAGTAAGTGTTTTCAAGCCTGGCTGGACGAGGAGAAGAATGGGTCCACATAATGGAAGTCATCTCCTCATTGGGTGGCAATTGTTTCAGCAGGTCAAGAAAACTTATTTTTAATGTTTGAGTAAACGTTCACAGAAAAGTTTAATCATTTTTTTACCTCAATAGAATTCTATGTTGCTCTCAAGAAAATCTGGATCTGCAATTTCTGTCATTTAGAATTGAGATGAGTTCCATGTTATTGCATTCTACCAAGACCTCTGCAAAACCCAACTCCAAAGCTCCTTGAAGAGCTGCACGAATTGCATTGCCTCCCCATCCAATATGTCAATGAACCCCATCGGAGATCATTTCCCCTATAAGATGTGGCCTTTTTCATTTCTAATCACAATACCTAAGCCCGATTTGCCAGATATCCTACTACGGGCAGCATCAGAATTAATTTTATAGAATCCATGTCGTGGAGTCCATTGGGCTGGTGCACATACCCTTTTGGTGCCTGTCAAATACCTAAAATCCAGATATCCTACTACAGACACTATCAGAATTAATTTTATAGAAACCATGAGGGGGAGGGAGTCCATTGTGCTGTTGCACATACCCTTTTGTTGCCTCTCAAATACCTAAAATCCAATCCAAACAAGCCATTCCGGGTTTTCAGAGCTTCTCCAACCCCTTCCCTCTCCTTCCCCACCACCCACCACCACAACCTCCAAAAAAGAGAAGAACCTGGGCCAGAAATCTATCACTAAAAGGTTGAGGCTGCAGCGCTTTTTCTCTCTCTCTCTCTCTCGTAGAAGACTGCAGTTGGTTGTCAAAGGCTGTAACAGGATGTCATGTTCATACCAAAAAAAAAGAGGTGTTACATAGACCATAGTTCAGAGGCCACTACATGAAATCAGTAACCATGATACCATCTGCATGCACAAACTTTGATCACAGAATTCGGAGGAAAAAACTGGGGCCAGAAAAGAGGGTTAGTCACTACGAGTATGGTGCTAAATTAAAGATGCTATAACTTTCATCTACGAGTACATTTCTTTGGGGAAAAAAGAAAAAAAAAGAATACAAAAAATAAAGACTTGCATTCACCTTTTCCTGTTAACTTACAAAAAAGGACTGATACACATGCTTTTTGCTGCATAGGATCTAACTCGATGATCCATGGGAGAAGCCCTTTAGTTGACTGGGAATGGCTTTGATGTAACCACTTGTCCCAGCAGAGACTCGATGTTTGGGCAGTATTACTTTGATTCTGCTAGTTAATGCCTGGAATTGTCATTGTGGATGACAGCTGACTTCATGAGCCTCCATTCATTCAAGCACGCAAAAGATGTTTATCACACACCAAGAGCTTCCAACTTGAATGTGGTCCCTCAGATGTGTCACGTAGCAAGGTGCGCCAACCCATGGCCTTCCCAACCTGCTGAACTTCGTCTATGACTGATACAGAATCACGGATATATACATGCCCCCCGGGTCTCAGAATCCTATCCATCTCAAGCATGATTGTGGAAATGTTGCACCTGAAAGCATACATTAAAAAGAGGTGATTTGTTCAAGTTAAAAACCCTCCTGAGCCAAGATTCTGGGGACACTCCTGATTCCCAACTATTTAGCTAGTAGAAATTGAACCTGCAATACTACCGAATAGAAAAAAAGAAATTGAAGATTTAGAAGATACCTTTTTCTCTCGATGGAGAAGAGACCGGCTGCATGTAAAAAATCGTAAGTTCTTGGATAAGTATCAAACGGCTCACACCTGAAGAAGTTTTTTAGCATTAGGTTATGCCAAAACATTGTAATTAATTTGCAGTAAAAACCAGAAACAATGGATGGCTCCACTTAGTTAACAATTTGCGTATAACTATTAGAGGTTGGAGAGATCACAACACAAGCACCTCATAGTGTTGCATGCAACAAAAAACTGAGCAGAAATAGTTTAAGAGTGTCAATAATTCAACAAGACAATCGATGTGCCTACAGGAAATATAATCAACAATCTTGGATACATCCAGGATGCTAATAGGTGAATGAAATGCACACCTGCAAATTACGGGAACTCGAGAACTGGGGCAGGTACATCATGACCCTCCCAGACCCCGCAATGGCATCCAACAGGAATACCCCTTGTTGGGTACTGGATTGAGTGAAAATCTAAGCTACACCTTGCATTTAACTACAAACAGAAGGGATAGTTTAACTAAACATCACTAACAAAACTGAGGTGCAGCAACCGGGTGTGCTGCAACCAATGACTGGCAAATACCTGAAGAGAGATTGCCCAAGTAAGAATTTATAGAGAAAACTATAGTGCAGCCACCTGGTGCACTGTGAATGTACCACAAAGGGAAGGGAGATGTAACCATCCAATACACAATCTGTCATTCAGCATAATATTAATGACCTTGCAAGCAAATACAGTAGAAGGAATGGTGATTTCATTGACCAGACTGGCATAAGACAACCTAAGAGGTCATCACTTATGTAGTACACTAGCCTTGGATGGACATCATGTAAGAGACTCTGTAATTGGTAAACTATACCTAAAGCTAATACTGGGTAAGTTCACTGCCATCCTACTTCCTGGAGCCTCTCAAAACTAGCCATAACTCAATGTAATTTGCAGCATGAATAAAATATTACAGTTTATGACAAAAAGGTACTTGCATAGATTTCATGCACTTAGAACCTCTTCAGAATTTAAAATCCATTAAAACAGCCTTTTTTTCTCCCTCAACAGCTAATAGTCTAATATGGATTATTTATAACAAGAGACCAACCATCTAATGGTTGTTTACTCCATTTTTGCCTGTTCAACAGTCACCAATACTGAACTACAGAAACAACTTTATAAAAGCTTAAAACATAAAGAAGCTTGGGGAATACCAATCATGCATTACTCCTATAAGTCCACGATCATAAATAACAGGCAATGTGTTCGCCCCACTAACGGGAACAACATTCAGCACCCAACAATCAATCTTTTGATCAATTAAAGCAGCTGCAAATCTGCGCAGCATGAAGAAAATGATCATCAAAAGGTCAACATGCAGTTATGCATTTAATGAAAGAAAACAATAGTTTGCAACTGCAGATTTCAAAATGTATAAGCAACAAGGACAGTAAACAAGGAAGACTAATAGAATACCCTCCAAACCCAGCTCTCATGTCCATCACGTTTCTGAGTCTCAGTTTTTTCCAACGTAAAACACGAACATAACCTCCAATTATATCAGCCCAGTATTTTGATTCTGCCCTGAAGAGTTCAGTTCTAGATATATAGGCATCCATTCGTATGGTCTGAAGCCTATCTGGTGGTGTATGCAGGCGTGCAGGCCACATTGGGATATTTGTTTCATTTGACTTCTCTGGTAGTCGAGTGATGCATGCTTTCAGACCAACATACCTACAAAAATGCGTGGTAATTATATCTTTAGATTAAAGACATAAGCTTTGCATAGTCAACCAGATATATTAATATGAGATCAAATTCAACGTTGATGAATAACAGCAGATTCTAGATGAAAGGAACACCACCAGTGTATCATGTTTCCAGTCCCATGGCTTCACAAATCGGGTAGGAATAGCCTACCCCAATTCCGATAAATGTCGATGTCTAAAATCTGTATGGAGTCAGACATGAATGCTCTTTGACATTCATTATGACCTCTTTTCTTCTTCTAGTAAGTAGCAGAAAAACAATGAAATTTACCTCTTGTAGCTGGACCTACAACTCTTGAATCAAAAACTCCCAAAAATTAAAGAACTGTAAATAATCTATTTAAGAACTGTACTCTCCCTTTCAGAATTTAAGTCTGATGTTTTAATTTTGTGAGATTTCAACTTTGAAGACGGTTATTAAACAACTCAGGAACGTCCAAATGAGGTAATATTTTGGGCTTTCCCTTTTTCTAATTTGGCAGGGTCCTGACTAAACACATAAAAAATAAAATAAAATAAAACCCATTACCCAGTTTTAGTCTCACCTCTGCAGATGGGTATAGGAAGGACAAGCGTTGGAGTCTGTCCTAACCTTTGGCATACATGTGCAAAGTAATTGCCTTTGCTCATACCCAAGCATTTTCCCAGCCAGTCCATACTTTCTACTATTTCCCTAATAATGAACATTAAAAGTCCTGACTCCTGAATAAAGAGATCAACAAAACCTAACATACACACTTGTTGATACTTGATAACCGGATTCTTTTCGATAAGAATACAGCCTTACAGGTTAATTAACTTTTCTTAAATACAAAATTATTCAAACTTCAGGCATGCTATTATAAGTGTTAGGCTGTGCAGTCTCTGTTTCCACTGGTTTTGATCTATGTTATATTTTTATGTTCACACTTCACAGGGGTTATTTGGGGTATAGTTTTGAGTATGCCAGCTGTTTAGTTAGCTATTGTGTGCTTCACTTGATATAAACAAGACCACAACTCCCATGGTTTGGTTATCTTATCATACTCAGACCTTGGGTGGAATGTGGAATCCTCTCTTTCTTTTCTTCTCTTTACTACTGCAGGTCCTTATGTACTGATATAGTGTCACCCAAGGAAGTATTTAAAAAAAGAAAGAAAGAATTGGAGAAAGAAAAAAACTGGGAAACACTTGGGAGTTTTTATTTGCAAACTCCTGCCTTTTTTCCTTTTTTCTCTCTCATGATAAATATCAGTTAATGAAATTGTCACATGAGGCATTATACAAAATCCAAAGAAATAAGGTGGTGGAGATACCAAACACTATCTGGGTCATCATCTGGATCACATAACGGAGGTTGGGCTCCAGAATCACGGCTGAGATAACAGCTGTTGTCCATAGGCTTCCGCCAAATAGCAAGGTAACCTTCCTTCTTCACAAGCTCCCAACAAAGACGAACAGTAAGGTCCACCATCTCTGTGAATAAAATAAAGGCACTATCATCATTCTTTATAGCAGTAGAACAAAGCAACTGTCCAAAGCCCATAGTGTTGAAGAAGTTTGAAATTGAGAAGCATCATAGTAGTTTCCCAAATTATTCAAAACCCATACATGACAGAAGAATATTGTCATTACTGGTGTGGTGACAGTTTCTGATACAGAATAGGACATCTGTAACAAAAAATGTGAACCTTCCTAAATGAGATGATAGTACCTTTCCATTGTTCTTCAAGACTGTCTTCATGTTTATAAACTGGCTGAGCTGCCCAAACAAAGTAGCCTCCAGCCCTAAGCATTCTATTGACCTCAAGAAGCAAAATTCCATCTTCACAAATGAAAGAAAGAAAAAGATGATCAGGAATGAAATTCTACAGACCACAAAATCCTACATACAATCTTGTTTACCTTTATAAAGAACAAAGAAGTTGAGCTGTGGATACTTCCAGTGTACTTAAATAGATCCAAAAGCACAGCAGTTCTTTGATTTATAGACTTAATAGATGGAAAAATGCTAAATATCTTTCTAAGAAATCATATAGAATATGCCAACATAAGGAAAATGTTTCTCAACTTTTGTGTAATCCTTGGACTATCAATAATCTGAAATAGTTCTCAACCTGAGCACTAACAACCCCCTCCCCCTTCCCCCCAAATGAAAAAAAATAAAGGACTGTAAATTAATTGAGCAATTCTAAATGCAAGGAACAAGGACAAGCAAGAGTGAAGCATAGAAAGGGGTGAGCTCTTTAGCTTTTTATTTTATCTTCTTTTTTTTTGCACTAGGCGGTAATATGAAAGACGTAAGAACATACCATCACGGGTCCAATTAATTCTACATCTTGAGCAATGTATCAAATCAAAAGCCTGGCTGGGATACAGAAGACGATGTGTTGCAAAAGCTGCCGCCATGGCAGGTACACCACGCTCAAGAGCAAATTGAATCTGGTTCTCATGAACATCTTTTGGAGCTATGGACATGGTGATCACATTGCGTGAAAGAAGATAAGCACCAAAGCTTGCTACTCCACACCCAACATCCAAGGTAACTCGAGTATGATGACCAAATTTAATATCAGCAACCATCTGCTTATTCAGGCGAGAAAATGAGACCTAACTCAAAAGAAGACAATGGGGAAGAAAGGAAGAAAAAAAAAGACAAAGCGCTTCCTCGCTTAACCATGTTGAAATTCTAAAATAAAACAAACCTTTGAAATCTGATCCAAATATGGATCAGCACCATGTATGAACTGGGTTCCGCCACCAGGAAATTTAAATTTATCCTTTTCTATTGAAATCCAATTCTGACCACCTTTGTCTTCAACCAACCGCGTATGGGGTACATTACTGAACCACACCTGTGATTTCAACCACAGAGTTTAAACATAGTCATTACATAGCTATTGATGCATGTAATATAGTCATTTATCTTAGTAAAAGCTTCAGGAAAAAGACCAGAAAGCAAAAGGCAATCCATCACGTACAGAAAATAATATTTTACTCAACAGTATTATCAAGCAAGCAAACATCAAATTAGAACAAAACATATTCCAGCTAATAAAACTTACAACTGAAGTCCGTCATATAGCAATAACCAGATTGTCCACATATATAAATTTGTAAGATGCTTCAATATACAGGAAATAGTTTTAAAGAACGGAAATCAAGGTGGACAAACGTCAGAAATTCTCATCATGGCAACAGGAATTCAGCAAGGTATAAAAGTTATGAAATTCCTTTTAACCTTGGAGGGGAAAGGAACAAAGGCGGCACGGAACAACGGCTAACGGTCAGAATTGGCCCAAACGAACTAATATAAAAATGCATGCATAACGATGGGTTTTCACATCTTTTTACAATGACTGTCCGAGGATATGGCATGCGACATGATTGCTCCACTGAGCTGGAGAGAGTAAAGAATTCAGAGCAATTTAAGGAGCCAACCCAAAAAAAAAGCTCTAACAGCATTTCCCCAACCAGTTCTTGTAAACAAGTCCAGATGCATTTACGTTATCCAGCTATTACTTAAGACATAGAGCATACTCGTATGGGATACACTGATTCCAATTACCAAAAGCAGCACACCAGCTAGTGATTCTAACTCGAATTAACAAGGAAAATAAATAGAAGCTTGAGGATATAGGAAAGCACCTCATTTCTGCTTCTCGGCCACGGAATTGGAGTCTTGTAGTTCTTCGGCGCCGGTACCAAACAATTCAGGCCTTTCCCTTCTCCAGGACAGTGCCGCTCAAACTTCTCACCTCTCTCTGTCGTTTTTAACTTCTTAATCGCTTCGACATTATCTAAACAAGGTATATATTCTCTCATGCTCTGCGGACACAATGCAAATCTCCCAACTTTAAAACCAGAACTCACACTCTGACTCTCTTTGGTTCCGGTATCGTTCCCCCAATTCTCAACGATATCAGGATCAAATTCACCGATCTCGAAATCCTCCACCATCGTTCCATTCTCATCCACAATCCCTAATCTCTCTAAAGATGGCGGCGGCGGCGGTGGCGGCGGTGGCGGTGGATGGAGAGACGGTGACGGATCAGACGGTTGGGGATTCTCAGGCGGAATTGAATTCAAAGGAAGCGTTGTATCTGTAACATTGTAGGTCTGCTTACTAATGAGAAGTGGTAGATCGAATTCCTTGTTGGCATTAGGAGAAATAGATACTGAGGGGGTTTGATCATCGCCAGTTGATTGTCGACTGTTGAAGAAAACAAGCTGTTGATAGCCATCGGACCAATGCATGCCAAGATAGAAGAACCCGAACGAGATGAAAGCGAACCCTAATATCTTCACGAACAGTGGAGTTTTGAAGAAATCTCCATCGCTGAAACTTTTCATGTTTCCGGTAACGGTAAGAAAAATCGATGGTTACGAGACTTGCATAACACTCCGTCAGATCTGCCTACACTCTCACTCTGCGTTCCTGCTCGCCGACACTTTTAAAACGAATGCATCTTATGCGGTGGACCCCTCTCGTGTATGGTGACGAGGGTTTTGTTTATTTTTTATTTCTTCCCGGTGGAATACTGTGATGAAGTTCAGGCAGGTTATCGTCCGTGACAACTTTCGGCCCATATGCCACGTTGTCACGGCCCTTATGCCACGCTGTCACGCTCTCAATTGACTTGGGTCGCGATTTTTGACTTTCACAAAATCACGTTTCTATACCAGTGGTGTTACGTCTTGGGTTCGCACCCATTCGATAGTGGCATTAATATTTTCATTCCATTTGAATATATATGAAGTTCTTAATAAAAATAAAAATAAAAATAAAAAAGAGCATCACTAATTTGTTGCTAGCAGATAATATTTTCTTTTAGAAAATAAGTGTAAATTTTTTTTTTTTTTTTTTTTTTGATACAATTGCTTCATCTCAACATTATATTTTGGATGGATTCATTAGAAGAAAAATATTAGAGAAATTTTCAAATACCATCTGCTAACTTTAGAGTCCAGATTACCTTTCCGTTAGGGAGAAGAAGTATGTATTATTGTGACACTTATTCAACATATAATGTGGATGGTGATAATGCATGACTCACTATGGTTTCACCTCTAATCTAAAAAAAATTAAATGAATAAATAATGAATAAATATATTAAAAACAAAGTTAACAAAAAAAAGGCAAAACAACAGGGGATGAGAGAGACAGAAGGCAACAACCATTCAAAATGGCACTTGGAAAGAGGAGGCTATACTCTAGAAGCTAACAATCAACCTATTATTCGAAGAGTCCAGAACATGGGGATGGAGTACAAGTGTAAGCCTAAAAGAAACATCAAAATAAATGACAGAAAAATGTCATCCCACTTCTAGTAAATATTATCACATTCATAAATGAGTCACATCTCTATTATATAGTAGAAAAGTGTCATATGAGTTTATTTGTCTCCATTGATTTTATTATTATTATTATTATTATTATTTTTTTTTTTTAACCTATTGGGTAGGTAATCCAAACCCTTAAATTAACCCCTTAAAACCAAAGTTATTCATTAAGTTATTCAATTAATCAATCAAACACCCTATAGCATGAAAATATATCAATGACACCTCCTACTGCTAGAAAAATACCATTAAATGTTGATGAAAGTAAGATTAACTTTTAAAAAAACACAAGAATAATCTTGATCAAAAACTTTATCCGGACTCATTTCATCTTCCTAAATTTGGAAATATATCAATGGTAATGTTTTTAAACCCAAATTGTGCGTTAATATTTGAAATATACATAAATAAAAACTAATTGATACTATCAATATTAGTAATAGATGGTTTGATTGGTAAATTAAGTTACTCACGAGGTGATATTAAGAGTAACTCTAGAGTAGAACTGAAAAATTCCCTATTTTTTATACCTTAAAAAATAAAATATCACTATTACCTATCTATATTATTTTCTTTAAACACGTGGATCTATGTTTATCTTCTGCTACTGTGCTACATCTATACATCTATACATACGTATCTTAATTAATTTGTAGTCTTATGATATTTTTCTGATATATTATATTATTATAGTGTGATTTTCGAAAATGGTAAAATTATCATGTTCTTCTTATAGAAGAAATGTATTTCTAAATTTAAAGTTTAAGATAAATTATTGACATTTTTTTAATTTTTATTTTAAGATTAATATTTTTGATAAGATAGTTCCATCATATATATTATTATAGTATGATTTATAGATATGGCATATATCATATTCTTATTATAGAAAAAATGTATTTCTTAATTTCAAGTTTAAGATAAATTGTTAACCTTCTAAGATTTAGCAAAGCCAATATTTTTGACAAGGGTGAACCATCTTAAGATGAGCTTAAAGCCATAGACAAGGGTGAACTCCACGATCAAAGGAACTGAAGACGACCAATCAGTGGGCCTTCCACGCTAGGTGGTGTGATACATGGTTGACCTACCTCAAAATACAAACAAAATCACACAATACAAATAAGATGTCAAATGGTGAATATCCAAAACAATGGGAGCAATATTACATCTTAAATTATTTTCCTTACGGGTGACTTTCATCAGCTCATTGCAATCTGTTTCGATAATTTTTTTTCTTTCTAATCCTTCATTAAGAGCCAAACAATAAAACCATCCTCATTGCCAAAGCCTCCTCGCCCATGAAAGCTTAATCAAATTGGGCTGAAATACACTTTGCTAAAATCAGTTTGCCCCCTTCATCTATAATCCAGATTCCTAGGCCCATTTTTCCTTATTCCTCTCTACACGATGCATCATACTTAATTTCATGGAAGCCCAATGGTTGTTTTTCCCAATTATCTGAGCCAGGTCTAGATCTATGTGCCAAAGGAGAGGTTGGATCTTCTTAGCTGGTTTTTTTTTTTCTTTCTTTGGGCTGTTTTCCAAAGGTCTTCCTCATAAATATAAAATATGGAAAGCCAGCTACAATACATCTTCTGATCATTTATTGCCTGGTGGTTTTTTTCCAATTATCTGAGCCAGATCTAGGTCTATGTGCCAAAGGAGAGGTTGGATATTGTAGCTGGTTTTTTTTTTTTTTTTTTTTTTCCTTTTGTGGGCTGTTTTCCAAAGGTCTTCCTCAAGCCAGCTACAATACATCTTCTGAGCATTTATTGTATTTTTTGAGCAACAATAAATTTTTACGTATTCTTAGTTATCGGGAATGGAAACTGTTTTAAGTGTTGAAACCAACACCTCTTAATGAAGAGGTCGTGAGTTCGATCCTTGCTGAGGCATATTAATATCCCGTCCTGACTTAATAAAGCCCTTTTATAAATAAATAAATAAATAAAAAATCTTAGCTGCCAGCAAATGAAAAAGCAAGACTTTGCATCTTGCTCCCCACCTCTTTAGATTCCCATTTGATTTGATTTTCTGGAGGCCCACCAACCAATCCTCCGACAAAAAAAAAAAAAAAAAATGTAGTCTAAGAGCATAATATAATCTAGGGATAATTACTGTTGCCCCCTGTAGTATGATCTTATTACTAATAAACCTTGTTATTTACGAAATTTCTGTTGCTCCCATTCCTTATAATGGTGTTGCCGTTAAATTTGAATATGTAATGTCTAATTTGCCCTTCATTAAAATTAAGAAATCAAAAGATGATGCTACCCATTTATAAAACTAGTTTAAATTTCAATTTTACTCTAAACTTCATTTATTTTGAATTAATAAAATGGGCAAAATCTAAATCCGATTTAGTTTCCCACCTTCACAAAACTTCATTTATTTTTAATTAAATAAATGAAAAAAATCCAAATCCGATTTGATTTCCCACCTTCACTAAACTTCATTTATTTTGAATTAAATAAATGAACAAAATTCAAATCTAATTTGGTTTCCCACCCTCACTAAACTTCATTTAGTTTGAAAACTTTTTAGGTGATATTCAGTTTCCAATTTGAGTTGAATTCAATTTTCCTTCTTATTCGGTTTTTATTTGAGTTTTATTCAATCATTATTTATTTATTTGGTGTTTTTTTGTGTTCCACATTTAATTAAGGGTACTACTGTAACTTGACAAAAAGGTAAATAAAAAAAGAGATAAGTATAAAAGTATTTTGGGGGTTTTGATAAAATATAAAGATGCCACATCATCAGTTAACTAACGAAACTTAACGGTAGAGGGACAATAGTAATAATAGACAAAGTTGAAGGTTGGATTAATAAATTTGAAACATACAGAAGATACAGTAGTAATAAAATCAAAGTACAGGAGCAATAGTAAATATCCCTATAATCTACGTATTTGATTTGTTCATTGCATCTTTGGCATGACCGACCAATAGGAACTTTTATTTGCATAAGGGCTTTGAGGCTTCTTTCCACATGAAACCCTTATCTTAGGTAAGGGTTTTTTCGTCCAAATACATTTCCATCACACGCCAGATGAACCAACTTTACTGAAAAAAAAAAAAAAAAAAAAAAGTGAACCAGCAAAGGCAGAAAGCAAGGCCTCACAGAAATGTCGACCAGCCGCCGTGGGGCCCATTTGAATTAGTTTTAGCCTTTAGGGATATCTCGACATTTTCGATCCACCTGATTGTCTAAATTTTTTTGGGTAGAAAGTAAAAACCTGATTTTCTAATAGAAGGTTATAAATCAATCGGTCGTTTTTCTCTCCGTCTTCTGTCGTCTCCGTTTGCTCTATCTTTATCAGGTTTCGACGTCGTTTATCGAATCTCGAATTCTCATTTGCGCCAGACAATTCTCTGGAAATAGGGTTCGCCGCTGGCTATCTTCTCCCCGAGATTCGGTTTTGGGCATTTGGGTGTCGTTTCTATCGCGAGAAATTCACTTTCCTCTTCAGCAAGATTCAACGATCTTTACTGCATTTAAACTTTTCTTTTTGGGTTTCGACGACGGAGGGTTAGGTGGAAGAAAGATCGAATTTCGATGCCAACTTGTGGATATCTGCCGAGGTTTGGGGGTTTAGTGTTGCAATTTACATGCTAGGGTTTGATCGTTTCGTAAAAAGGTCCAGGAGAAAAAAGGAAGAAAATTTTTGACCAGTAATTGGCTTAATTTGATGAGGTAATGGCTAAATGTGATTCCAATCTCGTTCCGACCAAACGGCCATTGTCTTCCATATACGTTCCATCGCAGGATTCTTGCTCCAAGTCCATCAACGAGACTGTGAATGGTTCGCATCACTTCACAATCAAGGGATACTCTCTTGCGAAGGGAATGGGTGCAGGGAAATACATCTCAAGCGATATGTTCACCGTCGGAGGGCATCAATGGGCCATCTACTTCTATCCCGACGGCAAAAATCCGGAGGATAGTTCTATGTACGTCTCTGTGTTTATTGCATTGGCAAGTGAAGCTACAGATGTTAGAGCGTTGTTTGAGTTGACTTTGTTGGACCAGAGCGGGAAAGGGAAGCACAAAGTGCATAGTCACTTTGATCGCGCACTCGAAAGCGGTCCTTATACTCTAAAGTACAGAGGGAGTATGTGGTATGCATATTGTTTCTTCAATCTTTTTCTCTTTATTTGCTCAACACTGGTGTGTGCATGTTGTAGTTGGACTCTCTCTCATATGTCTTCTCTTGTACAATCTTCCCTCATGCATCGCTCTATCAGTATCTTTAGTGGAGTTTCTAGGGCTGCCTTTACAATGCTTCTTTGGAGATTAGCCAGAGTTTTTAATGTTTCTAGTAGAGTTCCAGCATGACTGACCTAACAGTATAGAATTTTGAAGAAAGTAAAAAGTACTTATTGGGTGTCCAATATGCGGTGAGTCTGTTGACTGGTCAGGATGGGAGTGGTTTCTGTATTTTGTTGAATGGTTTTAGTTTAGATGGGCATTCATTTTTTCGTCTGTTATGGGTTTCTGTTGTTTCCTTGCAATCAGTTGGGTATGGGGTTTTCATTAAACTGGATTGGATGGTTAAGGAATGGTGTGGGTTAAGATTGGATGCAAAGGTTGATACTTTGCAAGGTTTATGCGCTCATTGTGGTGGACATTGTTCTGAATTCATGGATTATACATTATATCATTTCTCGGGTGACACATTGTTCTCAATTAATTGGATACTTTGTTCTTAGTTTTATGGATGATTACAGAAAAAAATAGAATAAAGTATAATGAGAAGGGACCTGAGAACAGAAGGGGAAATCTAGGACTCCGTCTTCATGCTGTGGGTTTGCAACAAGGTGCCTACACTACTAAAGGATATCTCATATTATACTTCTTGTTTTGGGGTGTTGTTCTATTCTTAAGAATGTTCCATGTTCCATGGGATTTTATATTCTTTTATGTTCCCTTAGGAAGGCTTGTTTTAGTGTCGTAATGTTGTTCTTCAAATTTAGTGAGGCATTGAAATTTACCCCTAAGAAGAATAATGAATAAATATATAAATAATGAAAGGGATTAAAGAGGATGGTGTAGCTTTAGATTGGTAGGAGAGCTGCTGGGAGCCCATATCTAGGATCTCAGATGAACTCATCAGCTTGGGTAATTTAAGCAAAGTTTTATGTTAAAAGTAGGGTTAAGTTTGTAAAAACTATTGATGAAGCCATAGATCTAGGGTTAAGGGTAAAAGTGTAATTTTCCTAGAATGTGGCTGCCCAGGAGTTTCCAGCAAAGTAATAGAGTAGATTTTAGGTTTATATCATAGTCTAGGCCTGCCAAATGTAAAATTCAGATTTGAACTGATCAGAAGTTTAAATTCAGATTTGAATTCCAAGTGCTAGTGCCACTGGGATTAGGTCAGGGTTTGGGGAAAGGTCTAGGGTTGCTGGTTCTGCAGGTTAGAGGTGCTGTTGTTGGTATTTTGTAATCCAGAGCAGTTTTAGAAAGGTAGGGATGGGTTTCAAGGTGTTCTAGAATTTTCTGAAAATTTTCAAAATCGTGCAACTTCTTATCGAAGAAGATGAAGTGCAGGAATTTTTCAAACTAAGAAAATTGGTCAGACCTGGGGAAACTGAGGTTAGCGATGAAGTATAGGGGGCTTTGCGATTCTAGTGTAGGTGGAAGAGTGGGGTTTAGGGCTGGGAATGAGGACTCCTATTTAGGTTAGGTTTTGAAAGCCTTGAGAAGAAGGAGAGAAAGGGAAGCTTGCAGACACAAGGGGAAGGGCTAGGGTGAAGGGGAAAGTGCAGGGAAGGTGGCTGGGATGATTTGTGATGGGGTTGGGAGGTTTGGTCTAATGAGGGAGGGGAGGGGATGTGATGGTTCGTGAGGCAGGGGAGGGGAAGGGGAAGGGGATACTTGAGTGGGTGTGGGGAAGGTGGAGAATGGTCTGGAACAGACTTGGAGGTGGCTGGAACTTGAAGAAGGCTACTGTAGTTGCTGATTGATGCTGCAAACTTGATTGAAAACTTGCTTGAATGCTGGAAATCGATGGAAGGATGCTCACAAAGACAACCGCAGAGTCCCCCCTCAAAGGAACCCTACTACACTCAAGCAATTAGACACTCAAAGTTTTAATTCATTAAATTTGAAAAATAACTTACAATAAAAGGCTATTTATAGCTCAAAAGAATAGACTTTGACTCAACTTGGGAGATCCTTATCAGATGAGGATTCCTTTGTAACTCCAATAGGACTCTTTAAGCACTTATCTAATGGAATCAAATTACTACGGGATCTCAGCCCTTGGATCTAATCTCACACTTTTAGTTATATTTAGAAGCACATGCTAATTAGATAACTTAAGATTTAAGTAACCAACTTTACCTCAGACTAGACTCTTTCAGATGCAACTTCAACTCAAAATAAAATACTCTACTCCAAACCAAACCCAACTCAAACTACCAAACTGGACTCAATTAAAAATTTGGAGTATTTTAATAATAAATTCAAAAATAAAATAGTATAAAATAAAAGCCAAAATGCCCTAAATACCCCTCCAAAGCGGTCGGTCAGCTCATGGGGTCTTCTTGGATCCATCTTGTGGGCCTAACTTAGGGTTTCGGATAGGGAGTCTTTGTGTTCACATAAGCTATGATTTGATGTTAGGGTTAGGTTATGCTGAAGTAGGGGAGTGAATCAGTGGATGAATAATATTTCTTCAATGGTGGATTATTGTTGAAATTGGAATATCAGTAAGATTAGGTTGGATTCCGGGCTTTGAAAGCATAATCTTTGGGGATTCTGGGGTTGGATTGAGTTTTTATATGGCAAAGATGTTTGATGGCTGGTTTGGCTGGTTGATACTTTAGCATTTGTTGGGGTTTTTCCAAGGTTAGAGGATTAGAGGAAACAATTGGGGCTGGGGGATGAATCAAAGGGAAGCGGAGAAGGTTCCAGGCGGAGGATGTGATAATGGATTTGGAGGGCGATGGGGACCAAATGCCTCAATTCCCTGGTCCCATTTGGTTTGGTTCAAAGGTCACATCCCCCATCATACCCTCACCCTATGGAGAGCCCCCAACCATGCTCTCCTTCCCAATCATTCGTCATTAGCTGTCATATCTCCGCCAACCCTACCTGCACCCTGTGTTGGAGTGGTTTAGAGGACATTGACCATCTTTTTTCACCTGCCCTTTTTCTCGTTCCCTTTGAGACAGAGCCCTTGCATCCATTTGGCCCTGCTCGAGACGCTCACATGGGTTTGTTCTTGATTGGACTTAGATCTTGAGGAATTTTGCCGGTCACTCCATTTGCGATTGCCTAGGAAAACTTGTGTTTGGTGCCTCCATCCATCACATTTGGTGGGATCGCAACTTTAGAAGATGGTCTTCCAAGTCTCGATACTTAGACTTGATTTGGAAAACCATCTACTTTGTTGTATCTTCTAGATTGCTATCCCTTCCCCACCCCCCCAATTGCTGACAACCCCAAAAATAGGTTAATTGTTAGTTTCTAGGGTCTCAGCTGCACTTTCACCCCCTTGAGCTTGTGCTGCCCCCTGCATTCGGCTCCTTTTTGTTTTTATGTTTTCTTCTCTTGTAGTGTTACTTGCTGCTTTTAATATATTATTTATTCATAAAAAAAAAAAACTTATTTCCATTGATGATCGTCTTGGACAGCTGCATGAATGGTTGAAGATCTTCTCGAAGGAAGAGAAGACAACAAAATAATAGAATAGGAGGAAAATATAAGATTTGGGATGTCAATCCCATATGCAATGCTCAACAGCACCAAAGCTCTTAGAGAAAAGATAACCATTTATTCAAATAAATCGCTAATTGATAGGGGATGTGGTTCGTATGCTTAGACCTTGTAAATTTCTAATCTGACTCATAAGGACTCTTAAATACTGTAAAAGGCTCAAAATGGAACTAGGACTTAAACTAAAGCTATAGGATCCCCATTCAGGATTCACTTTCAGATCCTAATTAAGATGCAACTCTAGAATAAGATTTAATTAAGACCAAGTAAAACTCAAATATTCCTCCTGTGTGATTCTTTGCACTAACATTCCCTCACTTTATGGGCTTTTAAATTAGGCCAATTACATAGATAAACCTAAAAATTAGAAACCTAATGCCATAGAAAACTCAGCCATGGGCCAAAATAGTCTTTGGAGGTCCAATTGACCCAGTTGGACAATGTTAATTGCATCAGAGGAATCTTGATTGGTGATTTTGCCCTGATTTTCCCCCTTCTCTAAGGCCCAGGGCTGCCTAGACGCTTTGACAATTATTAATGTTGTTACTGTTCATTTGCCTTTTTCTCTACTGTCTATGCTTCTGCTGCTGCGTAGGTAGTTTGTTCACTGGTTGGGCTTCTTCTCAATTTGTGGCAGGTTAGCCAGTAAATTCTTGCTTACATTTTTTTGTTTCTGAGATTGAAATGGAGATGTGATCATCCTTAGGTGATCGTATACAAAATCTCCAGGTTCCATTCAAGTTCGTTGGAGTTACACAGAATAGACATTACAGGTTCCTGAAATTCTGGCATGTCTTGGGGTGATAAGTTATAGCTACAGGTCTCTGATTGATCTGAAATTGTGGTGATTGCTGCTGATATTAAATTCTATAATTTGAAGATTCTCTTGTGGTTGAATTGTATGGAATTTGAAGCCCACTTTTCTCACTGAGAAGTGCATAGCTGTCTCCGGTCTGATTGGGTTGGCTGTATTACTAATCTAAAGCTTGTTGTATATAATACCCATATATTCACATAAATGTCTCTTTCTTCTTTTTCAATTGTCTGGCTCAATTTGATGCCAATTTGGTCATCTCTAAGTTCTAAGTTCAATTTTAGATACCAAAATTGGGTTTGTTGACCCATAGTTTCAAAGTCAGTTTGTATGACAGTCAAAACTGGTCAAGGACAGTAAGAAAACATGGTGCAAAAATTGTACTGATTTTACTGGTTTTTTATTCAAAGCTGATTGTTACAATTTAGTTGTATTTGTTCAGTTATTATCCAAACTTTATTGACTGCGACAACTTTGTGTGCTATTACAGTGTGCATTGCATTTTATGTGGTATTTCAGTTATAATTTGTTTATTTTGGATTTCCAGGGGTTACAAGCGTTTCTTTAGAAGAACAACTCTAGAAACCTCGGATTATCTGAAAGATGATTGCCTTGCCATGAATTGCACAGTGGGAGTTGTCAGAAATCGTATTGAGGGACCTGAGCATTTGAATATTTCAATGCCACCATCAGATATGGGTCAAAACCTCAAAGAGCTCCTAGCATCTGGCGTTGGTTCTGATATAACATTTGAAGTTGGCGAAGAGACATTTAAAGCACATAAATTAATACTAGCAGCTCGTTCTCCGGTTTTTCGAGCTCAGTTCTTTGGACTGATTGGGAACCCAAACATGGATAAAGTAGTGGTAGAGGATGTTGAACCCTCAATTTTCAAGGTATTGATTCTATTCTCTTTTTTCAATTAGAATCTTCCTAGTGATCTTTAGTGTGCCTTTTAATATTCGAATGCAAGATGTCCAATCAATATTGGAACACCATAGTAGGTGTTAACCATACAATGCAAACCCTGGCTCACCAACCCCTACTGCCCATGCAATTTACAGCTATCTTTTTTTAGGAACCAGTGGTAATTTGTAATAAACCAGAGTTTTCAAGAGTTCACTGGACAAGAAAGAAAATAGTAAGTACAGGGATTAGTATTGTTCGAGACCAACATAGATGTAAATTCAATGACTTGTCAAGGTCCTGCCTAGTTGTTCAGGTGCCTTGGTTGCGTAGATGGATACCAAGAAAATAGTAAGTAACAGGGATTAGTATTGTTCGAGACAAACATAGATGTAAATTCAATGACTTGTCAAGGTCCTGCCTTGTTGTTCAGGTGCCTTGGTTGCGTAGATGGATACCTTGGTTGCCTTATTGACAGTTTGTTTTTTTTGGACCCTCGCCAACAGTTTAGATTACCTAGGTGCTGTTGGGAAAAAAAATCTTTCATTTCATCTCATGCTAATCCAATCAATATGAAATCTTGGGCTGATGATGGTTAACACATGGATCTCTTGATCGGACACAATAATCGCACCAAACAAACCACAGATGAATAACATAACACTGCTGAAACTAGTACTGGTGGAAGGATCCAGAACTGGTTTTGAGTTCAATTTGTAGTCTTCAAGAAAAACCTTTCAGCATAGAAGTTGTAAACTGTGTTGCTCTAGAGTGAGTGATGATCTTGTAAACTTTTAGGGGAAGAATGGAGGTGCTGTGAGGCTACAATTATTTATGTACTGTAGGGGTATAGCTCTGTATTTGTGGTTGAATGAATAGCTGACCGCAACCACAGGGGTATCCCTGACTTGGTATGTTTTTTTTACTTTAGGTTGTAAAGATGCGTATTCTAGATTGAACCAGTGAGATTCCAAAACGATATGACTAAAATTTCAGTCAAAACATTGTCTATTTTGGGTTGGCCATTTCAGATGATGCTTTATCTCAGGGATCCGAGAGCTATGCCTTTAAATACCATGCCTTTGCATGATTTATTGTGTTATGAAGGAGGAAGGCAACTTCAGGGAATGTGGAGTGAAGTATTTGAAGTTCCTGACCTAACTTGGAAAAGATATGATAAATCGTATCATACTTATATAATAACAATATTTAGTACTGTGTTTTTTTTTTATCACAGAAATTTATGATACATGATCACCTAAATACCACTAGTTTCTCCCCCCCCCCTCTTGAACAAATTTTAACCAATATCATTCAACATTTTAACTGTTTAATTCCCCTGATAAAATCCATACTGGAATTTCCTAAACTTACTAAGTTGCCATGGTTCAAGTTTCAGTTGAAATTGACCAAGATCTCGATTTCCTGAGAAACTAAGATGAACATAGGGGTAGTTGAGACCTGGTTCTTAAGGGACTTAAAAGTCATTTGTCTTGACCAGAAATCAAGATATCTCAGTGTTTTTGAGAGTTTCGACTCTGGTTTCAACATTCACTTGCCCATTTTGATGATTTTGTTGGATTTTTGCCAAAAACCAAGGATTTCTTCTACTTTAAGTGGATCTTTAACTGAAAGAAGCTAGTTTGGAGGAAGATTTAGCCATCAAATATGAAAGGTGACTTATGTTCATCTCTTGATATTTTTGTATTAAGGTACTTCAAAACTCATTGTATTTTTAGACTTGGGTCAAGAATCATATTAATCATTCTCAGTTATTTTCTAAGAAAATAGCTCATCCATTGTGTGTAGAAGCCTTCAAATGGCATGCATACCAAAAATCAGATGGGGAAAACCATGAATTAGGTGTTGAAACCGTATGTTGATGGATTGGAAAATTCCCTGGTTTTGACCAAGTTTCGAGATCTCGGCCAGATCTCAGTTTCTGGCTGGTTGAGACCACCCTTGAAAACTGAGATTTGAACTATGCTAATTGCTACCCACCTGTAATGTCATTTACTCTTCAACAGCTGCAGTTGTCCTGTTAACATAGTTTACTGTATTTACCAGAACTCCTTCGTACTGAAACATCTGATCTACTCCACCAACCTCCATCCAACTCCCCCGCACCCTTCTCTTTTTCTTCTGTTCTTTAGCTGGGTGATTTGAGTTCTTGTATATTTGTGTTTATGGGATTTCTTTTTAAGGTCAGTTGGATCCTTCATTTTAATGTTATAAGAGCATTGACCTTTTTTGTTTGTGGGCAGTTGGGGGTGTGCTGGGGTTATTATCCCTAAATTAAATTATGGATATCTTTATGCTGGTATGGATATTACTTTTTATAATCTAGGGTTGACAAGTCCTGTTCATTCCCCCCCCCCCCCCCCAAAAAAAAAAAAAAAAAAAAAAAAAAAGAAGAAGAAGAAGAAGGAAACGGCCAAAGGAAAACACCTGGTCATTGTTAAGGGTACTTGTTGATGATACATTACTTTTTATCATTGTCATGTCACCTGGATTTTATCCTTGTTTAACTGAAGAAGATACTTCATGAGCAATTTATGCAGATCCTGAGGTTTCTTCAGGAGGCACTGGAGCCCCTGGTATATGTCATCTATCCTCTCTCTGTGCTCCAGTGATGATTTTTCAGAAGTTTCAGTGTTTATTCAATATAAATGTGTGAGCTTGGATTTCTTTGTGCTGTTTAGGTCCATGCAAGAGCTTTTGACAGTACTTCCTTTTGACAGTACTTCTTTCTGTGCCTAGTCACGTGGTTGTGCATAACAGATGTTCTGATTCTGCAGTGGATTTTTATTATTTCCTGTTTAGTTTATCTTTTATGTCTAAATAGTGTATCATCGTTCTTGTGTTGCAGGCCATGCTTCAATTTATGTATGCTGATGAACTCCCTGATGTACATGAACTCACGGGTTCAATTTCTATGTGCACATCAACAATAATGGTGCAGCATCTGTTAGCTGCAGCAGATAGATTTGGTTTGGAACGACTTAAACTATTATGTGAAGCCAAGTTATGTGAAGAAATTACTGTGGAGACAGTGGCAACAACACTGGCACTGGCAGAGCAACATCAATGCTCACAGCTGAAGAACATTTGCCTGATATTTGCTGCAGGAAATTTGGGAGGTGGGTGTTGCCTGTAGGTTACTTTTTATATGACGTTTTCAGATATCTTTCTGATCTCTATAAGTAACTGAAGTAACTGAATGTTGCTTATTATTCATCCAGAAAGGGGGGGGGGAATGCTGAGTGATGCTTATCAAATAATCCCCCTTGTCTATTCGCCACAGTAAGAATACCTTTGATATTTATTTTGATGTTTCTGTATATGAACTGATTGAGCTATGGTGCAAGACCTAGGATTTTTCTTAATTTCTTGCTAAAGTTTCATTGGATTTTAACAAGGCTGTCACTTTTATACTCTCCTGCTCTACAGGTTTTTAGGATATTTACCTAGACTATTCTTATCTCTTGGTCTTTGGAAAGATTAATCATCTATGCCTATTGGTTGTGTACTTATGTTCTTCATTTTTTGTGTCTTTGGGATTGGACCTAGGATTAGATTCTCTTTTGCTTTTCCCTTGGCGTTAGTCCCTGGGGAAATTGAGTAAAGGAAAAGAAAAGGAGGTTTGATGTAGGTCCCAAGACCTACCCTGAAAGGAGCCCAAAGGCCTGAAGGAAGCCCTAGGATTGCTGCCGCGTTGGACCTTCACTTTATACCCAGTAGCGTTGGACCTTCACTTTATACATCAGTGGCAGTTTGGTAAATACAGAAGACCTAGTTGAGATTAATAAAGGCATACTTGTAATTTGGACTTCACTAGGTTTTATTCTGTCTTTTATATATTGTTAAATCACTCCTAGTTACTTTAGGTCTACAAGAACAACGGCTACATGGATTCTTGCCTTCTAATCAGCTCTGTTTGAGGCTATACTAGATACAAAGCTTAAGCTGTGTATATCCTTTCTCACCACTTCTCTTAAGGTTATCTTAGATCTTGCCTAGTTCTTCTACTTCCTTCAATCTTGGTTAAATTGCTTCTCTGTATAGGGGCATTCGAAGGTCTCCGGTGAACATGGCTATGCCACCTCATTTTACTTTCTTGAATCTAATCATGTATCAGAGCTACTCCCAGACTAGCTCTAGTATAATCATTCTTTATCTTATCCTTCCTAGTTTTGCCACTCATCTATCTCAGGATCTTCATTTTTGCTACACTGAATTTATCTATATGATGCTTCTTAACATTGCAACACTTTGCACCGTAGTTGGTTATAGAATTTTCCTTTGAGCTTTTAGGGAATACAACGATCACACAAGACCTTGGACACAACTCTCCACTTCATCCTCCCTATTTTAATTCTTTGTAAAACAATGTCCTCTATATCTCCATTTTTATTTATAATTGAGCCAATGTACCTACTCATCAAGTTTCACCACTTCATTATCTATTTGATGATGACCAAAGTTACGCACTAGATATTCCATCTTCGTTCTACTTTAAAGCCTTTTGTTTCTAAAGTTGCTCTCCGTGATTCTAACTTGATATTAATCCCTGCTTGTGTCTTATCTATTAAAACAATATCATCAACAAAAAGTATACACTAATGAACTTCATCTTGAATTTCGTTGGTTAAATCATCCATTATAAGTGCCAATAAATATGGGCTTTGATGTAGAACAAGTATACACTAAAGTTGATCTTTGATGTAGCCCAACTGTAATCGGGAATCCACCACCTTGCCCTCCTTGTTCTTACACTTGTCACTACATATCTTTAACTATGTTCATATATTTATTTGCGACGTTTCTTATCTCTAGTACTTGCCAAATTAACACTCTAAAGACTCAGTCATCAGTTTCTTCTAATTCAATAAAGACCATCTGAAGATCTTTCCTACATGCTCTATACCTTTCCATTAGTTTTCTAATAAGGCAAATAGCTTCCTTTATAGATCTGCCTGGCATGGCACTGAATTTATTTTTTGTAATAGTGGTTTATTGTCTCAAATGGGTTTCAATTACCCTCTCACATAATTTCATAGTTTGACTCATATGTTTTATGCCTTTATAGTTATTGTGGCTTTAACTATCTCCTATATTTTTGTAAATTGGGACCACAATGCTTCTCCGCCATTCATTTGACATTTTCCTTATGCTCATAATCTTATTAAACAACTTGGTCAACCAAGTTAGCCCATAAGTTCTTAAGCTCTTCCATACTTTTATTGGGATTTCACCAAGAACTTGTGCCTTGCCTACTGTCATCCTCCTTAAAGCTTATTTTACTTTAGACATCGAAATTTTTTGTGAATATGTTTGAAAATTGGTGCCATTGCGAATAGTGTAATCAACCAAATCACAAATACTTGAATTATGTTTGTTTAGTAGGCTAGAAATAGACTTCCCATCTCTTCTTGATGTCCTCATCATGTAGTATTTTACCATGTTCACTTTTAATACATCTGACATGTTCTAGATCTCCACTCTTCTTGTCACTTATTTCAGCTATCTATAATCTTTTTCCTCTTTCTTTGTGCCTAGCTTATTATATAAATTTTCATACTTCTCCCTTGCTTTTCCCACAATTTTCCCAGCTTCTATATAACTTATACCTTTGTTGATCTTCTACATCCTTAGTCCTTTGCTATGTTTAAATCTAGTTTTCTTATTCTTCATGGCTGCTTCTTCTGCATCCTTATGTCAGGTCTATTAGTATTGAAATAGATCTGACAGGGCATCCATTTTAGGTTGGTCGTAAGAGTCCTATTTGAATTCAAGCTAGAGTTTATGGTGAGTACAACTAGGAAAGTCGGGATGCTATAAATACAACGCCTGGCTTGTAACAAAACTCCGATTTCCGAATACAATTAATAAAGAGTGTGTTGCAGCCTATGATCAAGGTGTTAGTAGAGCTTTTCATTAGTGGTAAGGTATCTCCAGGTGATTGAGTAAGCAGTCTAGGGTTTCAAACGGAAGGTTCTCTCCTTCACCCAGTGCTTGCAACCTGCCTCCAGTATTCCATCTTCATCTCAGCCCCTTACTGGACTTAGTTACAGGTAGTAATGAGTCAGCCTTATTCCATTCACCTTTCCTCTATTTTAAATAGCTGCTTTGCAAACCCTACCCATTCGGCTCCTCTTTTCCCCCATAAACCCTAGACTTCATAATTCTTGAACCCTCCATAAGAATCCTTCCCCCTTGCAGGTCCATAATCCCTCTACAGCCACTAAGACTTGATCCCAGTCTCAGCTCCTGTTCGTTCCTTTAAACCCTAAATCCCTGCTACCCTAATGTCCCAAACCCTAAAGCTGAAGTCTTCTGAAACTGTAATTTATGTAACCTCCAACTTGAGGGCTAGACTTTAGGATCAATTGAAGTGGACCAGCAGTAAACTTAGGGTTGTAATACCCTGCAGTTGGGTCTTCTGGGGCAATTTAAGGTTGGACAGCAGCTGTTTCAGGGCTAAAACACCCTGCGGTTATGGTGTAGGGTTGATTTAATGTTGTTAGGGCTTGGGAATCGGACCAATAGGGTTCACTTAGGGCTTAGAGGTCAGGGTTTAACAGAGTTTGACGTTCTGCATTTTGTCATTGAGACCAAGAAAAGATTGGTGTGTCTCACATTTGAATATAATAGCTGAATTATTCAATCTCACTGCTTGCACTCTTGCACTGGTTGACCTTGTTCAGCTTTCTCCCTCAGCATCATTAAACTCATGGCATGTGTGGTGATTTTAATGATATTTGAAGCTTAAGGATCTAGGCGTCCATTGGCTCAAGTAAGAGTTGGTTGGGGAGAAAGAGTCTAACCATACCATACAGTTTAGGAAGTTCAAAAGATATTAGGTTTACTTTGAGCAAGGTCTATTAAGGCATATTGGCATACATCAATTCTTACTTTAACATCTAACGTTGTAATTGACAATACGTGGAACACGATAAATTATTAATTGGAAAAATAGGGAATTTCTGGGTTTCTCAAAATACTGTTATATGTGGTGTGCTTACTTATCAGCTGCTAGTTTTAATTGGACACTTCAAAAAGACCCGAAGATTAAAAGGTCATGCTGTAATCAAAAAAAGGAAGAAAAAAAAATCTGTATCTAACATTGCCCATTCATAATGTAGACACATTGCCTGTTTTATTGGATATCACAATATTTGTGTCTGGCCTCTTCTATTATCCCTTCCTCCCTACACCCGGTGCATGTGGCCAGTTTTTTGTCTTCTTCTTCTTCCTTTTTTTTGTGTGCGAGCGTGTTTGACAGGTGGGCAGTATTTGTTGATATTAGCTGAATTTATTGCTGTGCCTATGTTTCAGAAGACCTGAAAATGCATGTAGCTTACTGATTAGGTATTTTGCTTCTGTCCAACTGATGAATCCTACCGTAGGATCCAGATCTCCAACTCCTTCCAACCTCATACAGGCGAGGGTGGTCCCGACACCATTCAGTCTTTCAGGCAGGGGTTGGGCAGTAACTTCACCCTTGCCTTTGTGAGGATGATGGGAGTTCGAGGATCCTCATCCCCAACTGTGGAAGTATTTGATGGCACATGTTGTTACGTCTGTTGATTCTGAATCAGTACCCCCATGGAAAGATTGTTGGATATCATGATCTGTTATGAGTAAGGTTAATGTCAATGTTGTTATCTTGTTTGGTGTAATACTGGATGACGGACATGATGCATTTAGTGGATCGATATGTATAGTGTTACTTGCATGAACATGCAACATGTTCTCGTGTCTCATCATTCAGGGAAGAAGACTGATTAGCTATTGGTGGAGGAACATCACAGTTGTCAGTGATTCTGTAGACAGGTTCTAGGTTTTCACTACATACCTTGAAATTTTAAAAGTGTTTGTAGTTGTATTTGTGAATCTAAGCAATGCTCATGGACTTACTAGCTGAAAGCAGTATGATCTTTAACATTATACAGACACAACACATCGGTTTCTTACTCTTTTATTTATTTAACTCTTCATCTGAGACCATATATTTTCTAATGGCAGCGGTCATGCAATCAGAAGGGTATGGACACTTGGAAGAGACCTGTCCTTCACTGCTTTCTGAGCTGTTGGCAACGATTGCGGTAGGGGATAAAGACTCGAGCTTGCTGTTGAGCAGGAAGAGGGGTGGTGGCACCAACAACACTGGGACCAGCTTGGCAGCAGAAGCAACTGTTGCAGTAATTGATCCTGACAACAGGCGCATGCGAAGGAGGCTCTAGTTGTCTCAAGAGTGAAGACACTTAGTAGGGATCATGGCCATTGTAAGGGCTGGTTCTGGTATGGTCATTCACTATGTTCCTGTGTGTTGAGGAAAGTGAAATCCTTTCTTGAGCTTTGAAACAGTCCTGTCAGCACCTTTCATTTGCATTATGGTTCTCATTCTTTAAGAAAGGAGTTGAAGTGGAACTCTGTTTTTCTGGTAGCTCGTCTCCCGTTATCTACAATATTAGTTAGTGATTACAAAATTGACTACCGGATAGTGGGAGTGCCAGGATATCGGTAGGTAATGTGGAAGACTGATGTTGGTTGGAGATCAACCTACGTCTGCTTTACACTTGTTGTGTAATTTACCATACTTCATCTATCCAATATACTGTAGGAAGGCAGTGAAGAGCAATTCCACAAAGCTGAAGTGAGGCGGCTATCAAGGTAATCCATCATACCCCGAGTGGATTTCCTTTATGTGAAATGCTCCTACAGTGGGAGCATCTCTTCTGGTGAGAATTGTAGGAAACTATTAGAATCCATCACTGTTCATGGATTCGCATGTGGGTGAGAGAATTCCATAGGCAGAAACAGGGCTGCTCCTCTCCTCCCTTGTTCTTAAAAGGGCAGGATAGTGTGGGCTTCCTTATCAGGAAAAATGGAGGTTGGTGAGATAAATAAAGAAATTTATGCTTCCTGTGAGGGGGGGGGGGGGGGGGGGGGAAGGTTTGATGATTCCTGCCTAGTGCCAAAATGAGCGCAATAATAGGAATTGCTTGTTTCATTGACTCTTTTTTTTTGGGTTTTCCTTTTCCTTTTAAATACCTTTAATTTAAAGGTGCTCCTGCCCTTTCAAGTGTATATCAAGCTTCTTTATAGTGAAGATTTTTCCTGATAAGAGAGAGTGTAACAACACTTTCAGATTTTCTTGAGACTTCCTATTCATGGCTAGTGATAGTTGGCTGGTAGCATGGGACTTGATGTGATCATCCACCTGGGTGTCTGTTTGGATGAAAATTTTGATTTAATAGTCATATGGGCTTATAGTGAAAAGAAAGAATTTATTCATAGGAGCAATAAACTACAGTGCAGGTAAACTCATGAATTGCCTATGGATATGCGCCCATTGAAGAGAAAAAAGGAAAAAGCTCAAGTGTAATAGTAGTAATGTAACCTACAGTGAAGTGAAATTCATGAATTGCCCAAGATTTTTACCTATTGAAGAAAAAGAAAACACAACTGTACCAATAGAATAGTCTAATAATAAAAGGAAATAGAACCCTTCAATAAAAATGCCGGATTATATATATATATATATATGGTCCTGGCATGAGTGGCAGCATCCAGAATCACTGCTCAGGCCAAAGGAAGGCTCCCATGGCAAACTCCCTCTTGTAGGCGATGTCACCGTGTGCTGGTAATCCGTATTCTGCGAGTAACATGTTGAGCTTCCATTCTGGCATTGCTTTGTAGTCTTCCTTGGTGTACCTTGGATAGTGGAGAGGCATCTGAAAGTAGCCAACAACAACACCAGCAGTTTTAGTCTTAGTTGTTGTTGCAGTTGCAGTTGCGGCTGCGGTTGTTCTTGTAGTCGTCTTCTCCATCTGGGTTTTGAAGTCTTGCCTTTTGTTGTTCGTTTAGGCTCCTCTGGGCTAAATAGAGGTGGTAGCAGAGGAGAGAAGGTTTCACGGTTATGCTGATCAGATATCACACGAATACGATGCGGTACCTGCTCTAAAATATCATTCTTCAGTTAATATACGTGACCTATGGAGACAGTGAGAGGGACTCAGAACGGCTTCAATGCTGTGACTATTGCTGTTCCTTTTTTCTTAACAGAAAATGAGCAGCAACTTTTACCCTCAAAAGAATAAGAAAAACAAGAACAGAGGAGGAACAGCGACTATGAAGATGGTAAGATCAAACTTAAAACCACAATGAAATTGTGAAGAGATGAGAAATAAAGATTACTTACCAAGCAATTGATGTCGCAAGAAAAGAGAGGACAATGGTGTTGAGTTCTGACAGGTGAGCATCTGCTATTTAAGGAGAGAGAGTCATGATTCTTGTGAGTGTGGGATGTTCATCAGAGGTTTAGTTGGACTCGATCTCTACAGCATCATACAAAGTATTAAAACGTATACAATGCTTGTGACTTGGGAGTTAAGCAACTAACGTGTTTTCCTAATAGAACTCCCCATTTCCGACTAATTACAACTTTAATCAAAATTAGAATATGCCAAGACCTCTGAACCGTCTGTTTAGTGAGTTTTAAAACGTTTTAAGTCTTAATTAATTAATGAAGATGGGTTCCAAAACTTCCAAGCGTATATTGCAACTTGACATTAACCCACTTAGTCGGTTTATGACGGATCTAAGGAGATTGTGTTGGACGATTCGAAATCCAAGACATATATGGTAGTTAATTATTAAGAATCAGAATTAGAACTTAATTAAAAAATTAATCATTTAAAAATTAAGTAAATTAAGTTGAAAAGAGGAGAGACAAAATTAGTAGAAAATGTAAGGGTTTATTAGATTCAATTCTTAATTGAATTTTAATTTATCCCTTCAATAATTAACTGTTATGTGTCACATTTTATAAATGAATTTTAGAAAATTACCCGAGGTGAGAATTATAGAGAATGTGGACCCATGGATCCTGGTAATTCTAGATTGGTCTAACCTTTTATTCAGCCGGTTCCAATGGTTCTAACTTCTAACTGATTTCGTTGAATTATTGACATTTATACCCTTGTAATTATTATCATTTAAGATGATTTTTTTTTATCCCACTGGTTGGACGATCCGTGGGTTGTCCTTCTAACCATTATATTATTTTCGTAAATCAACTTTTGGAGAAAATGGGGCAGATCTCAATATGTTTTTATATTTTATATACAACGAGCAAGGAGATGCTGATAAGGCACTCTAAAGGGCATGTAATCCTGTTTGATTACATGAGTTTGGAGATTTCAAGTATTTAGAGATTTCAAGTATCTATGGAGTCATAATTCATAAAATTAATTGTTTAGTTGTGGAATAAAATCTGTGGATTTATTCTAAAAAACTATTTGGTCGACGTGATTTTTGTGAATGCACAAATATTTAGTGTTTTTATATTAGCAATGAAATCTCTGGATTTCACCCCATACCCATAAATCTACAGATTTACGTTTTTAGTGTAAAAAGATGAATCTCTAGATATTCACAACCAAACGGGTATAAATCTTAAATTCATGAATCCAAAGATTTTAAATCTCTGGATTCATGTAACCAAACAAACCCTAAAATATTTTCAACTTGTGAATAATTTGTAATTTCTTAAAAGGAGGTAACTAGTTCATCCATTAGACTATTAGAGGATGACAAGGTCATTTATAATATCGAGGATTTTCCCCCTATTTTTCATGGTCAAATCTATAGCAACTGGGTCTACAGGCTTATGGAGGAGCAAAAAGTGTGGAATGATGGATCTTCAAATGCATTATTTTATTAGATTTACTATCTTTATATATGAGACTGCTACCACTATGTTAGAAGCACGTCCAAAACCATAAAGTTGATTTCTTAGTTAAAAAATCAATTGATAATACACTTATTGTACAAAAATTACCTTAAAGGATGTACTTGAGGTACACATAAATTGGCTTAGATGAATCAAAGATGCAAAAACAAGGTCATTTCAATGTTTATTTAAACCATTTTTTTCTTAAAATTTTAGAATATAGTTAGGGGCCTAAAGTCCTAGGAGGTCTGTTATTCGATTCTCTATTCCCTCCACGGTCCACACTCCTCCCGCCCCATCCCATCCCCAAAGGGCCTGCGCACTTAAGGGTGTCAATTGGTGTTTTGGTACGGTATTAACTTTGAATACCGAAAACCAAAACCGTACAATACTGAATTTACACGATACGATATGGTTTCAGTATTTGCAAAAATAGTTTGGTACGGTTTCGGTATTAAAGCGGTGCGGAAAAATGGTTTAAACACGTTATTTAGTGCGGTACAATTATGGTATGAACAAACATATGCCACTTTTGTTATTAGTGGATACAAACAAACCCATGCAAAACTGAAACATGAAATTAAGGATATAGTAAATGTAAAGTATTTTAATTGTAAAATTACAATTTATGTCCCATAATTTGGTATGGTGCCAATTCAATACGGTCGACATACCGACGGTATGAGTACTTGAAACCAAAATCGTACCGACAAAATTCAGTTTTGGTATGTGCCCATACCAAAATTTTAACCGTGCAGTTTTAAATGGCGTGATTCGATAAGGTTAAAAAGTTTCGGTACACCCTTATGCGCACTCCCAGTGACAATCACAATGATTAGTATCAACTTGGTAACAAAAATAAATAATTGCATGAAGAAACCCAAGACCATGGAACGATGCTTCGATAGTTTCGCTCGGTTCGCTGCCCGGCTAACCGAGCGAAATGGCGAATAATCGCCGAGATCTCGGCGGTGAGAAGTTGTTCAATTCGTTCGGGGTCTCTTTCCCTTTCTCTTTCTTCTTCTTCTTCTCCGGCAAAACAGATCGGTCTCTTTCTCTCTCTCTCTCTTTCTTCGTCTTCTTCTTCTCCGGCAAAACAGATCGGTCTCTTTCTCTCTCTCTCTCTCTTCTTCGACTCAAAGAGCCGGCAGAAAAAACAGAGGCTAAAAGTTTTGAAATTTAAAATTTGGAAGATTCGAAAAGAAAAAAGTTTTGAAATTTGGCCGGAAAATCTTCCGGTGACATATTATAATATCGGTTTCGATGGCATTTTTATTTCACTTTTCTGGTGAAACCAGCGTTAACCCAAATAAAGTTCCATGCCCAAGACCGTCACAAAGGTCTGAGAAAAGACCGTCACACCCCTAATAAAAGGGGGAAATCTCTTCAATTTTGACTCTCATTTCATGCATCACTGGCCTCGTCATACGGTCAACGCAAAACAAGCACGCAGCACTGTGTCATCATAATTTTGTCTTGTTGTTTTTTTTATATATTTATTTCTTTCTTTTCTCGACTTCCAAACAAAGGCTAATTGGTCGGCGGTGAAATTTTCTTGTAACAAAGCGTATCAAAGAGAAAAAAAGTAATTGATTTTGATTTACATGCTAAAAAAAAACTTTTATATAATAATCCTAACAGCCTAATCTTTCTACACGTGGTGGCATATCTTTTCATCATCAAATTTTGAAATCCTCGCCGGCAACACGTGGTGCAAGTGCAACAGAAGCTCACGCGGAAGCCGGCCATCGAAAGTTTTAAGGAGATAGGAAAGGGCGAAAGGTTCATCCTTCCAGAAACTTCTCGGGAACTCCTGGCTATTAATAGCCAGACATCTTCCGGTCATCGTCACGCCACGTGTCATTTTAGACACGTAAGCATCCTAATTGGCAACTCTCATTCCCTCGAAAATGATACGCCCCCTCACAGCTTTAATTCAACTAAAATTAGGGCTCGCTCGTCTTCTGTTGGTCTCTCTGAACGTTGAAGAGCTGAAACTGAGAGAGAGTAAGAAACGAACATCTGAACTGGTGAGTCAACAAAGAAGAAGGAAGATAAAATCCACAGTTTTCGATGACCGCCATGAATGGCGAGGGTGGAGGTGATGAAACTGTGAAAATGGAGGAAGCAAAACAATCATTGGTTTTCATGTGGGGATACCTTCCCGGAGCTTCACCACAGCGATCTCCGTTGATTTCTCCCGTCGTCGTAAGGTTACCACCTTCATTGAGTTCAGGAGATTCATGGAAAGATGTTTGTGGTGGTGGTTGTGGATTCGCTATGGCGCTTTCTGGTGAGACTTTAGAACTCTAATTCGTTTTTCTCGACATTGGATGAAAATGCTTCAAGATTTTGGTAGTTACCGGTTTATTCTGTCTGGACTTCAATTTCAAGGAATTTTCTCGAGATTGAAGCGGATTGTATATTCGCTTTTGGTTGGATTTCAGCTTGTTTTCTGTGTTCAACTTTATCGTGAACTGGCAGTGACAATTTCTGCTGTTATTCCTCCCTCATGTTTTGGTGGATTCTTGTAATGCCTCTTTATCGTTTCCCTTCATTTTTGGGGTCCAACACTTGTAAGTGTCGAAGAGAGTCCTTTGACTATTTCTCAAAATTTTCTCAGTTTTCTGTATTCTCTTCTTCTTTTTTGACCTTTTTTGGTAGAATATCGTCAATCCCGAATTTTCTTCCTCCGAACTGTAATACTAGTCTACTTTGAAGCTGCATGAGCTTACAATTTTAATCCAAACAGAATCAGGAAAACTTATCACTTGGGGTTCAGCAGATGATTTAGGTCAAAGCTACGTGACTTCGGGGAAGCATGAAGTATGTTTTTTGATTCTCTAGTTTATTGATCTTCCTTTTGAATTTTTTTTTCTGAATAGCGCTTGTATTTTTTGTTGCATTTGTCAAGGAAACTCCGGAACCATTTCCTCTTCCTACTGAAGTTTCAATAGTTACGGCTGCAGCAGGTTGGGCCCATTGTGTCTCTGTTACAGGTACTAATTACATCTTGAGCTCGAGTACAATGTGTCTTTTGTAAGGATGATTGCGAAGGTAGTAGGTCAAATTTATTTTACTAGTTACGCAACAAAGGCAGGGTATGTCTTTTGGTGTGAGGTTTAATTCAATATATGAGTAAGTCGTGGAGTAAGTTGCATTTCTGAAATTGCAGATAGCGGAGAAGTCTACACGTGGGGTTGGAAAGAGTGTGTTCCCTCCGGAAAGGTTGTTGGAGATTCATCGGCAGGACCCGGCCCAGAGAAAGATACACTTGAAAGACCGAGTTCCATGCTAACCGAACAAGGTGATTTCGATTACCTTATTTATAAAGGATGAAGAACAGGAGCAGTTATATCTTTTTTGTTGCATACTAATGTAGTTAAGGTGACAGTAAGCCCTAGGTCCCAAGGTCCCAGGTCAGCCACTGGAACGATATCTGGTTTTGACAATAGAGGCAGTGGAGAGGAAAGTTCAAAACGAAGAAGAATATCATCAGCTAAACAAGCAGCTGAAAGCTCATCATCAGGTGAGGAAACTCTCTCAGCATTGCCATGTCTGGTGGCTTTAGGTCCAGGAGTGAAGGTCACTTCAGTTGCAGCGGGTGGACGACATACATTAGCATTGTCAGGTACATCTTAATTCCTCCAAAGTTTCCACTGCTAATCTCAATTCAGAATGTTAGCAGGTAGGCCATTGCAATTAGCTATCAAGGAATATTGACTTAAGCAAGATACTGATGTGTGCTATTTTCCCCAAAGTTTCAGATATAGGGCAAGTTTGGGGTTGGGGCTATGGAGGTGAAGGACAGCTAGGTTTGGGTTCTCGAATCCGTATGGTGTCCTCTCCTCATCCTGTACCTTGCATTGAATCCTCCGGTTATGGGAAAGACAGGTCTTCAACAGCTCCTCGTGGAAGTATAAATTCAGAGGGTCAAGTTTATAAAGTTCCTGGAACTTACGTGAAGGGAATTGCCTGTGGAGGTCGGCATAGTGCTGTAATAACAGGTCAGAATTTGATTGTCTGATGTTTGGCCCACTAATAATCTTCATCAGTGATTGAACTGAAAATTTAGGTCATCTTGTCAATCAGATGCATATGATATGCTATATGTTTGTGTATCATCACATCTTAGTTTGTGCATAGAACATGTCTTTTAGTTGAACTGTCGATGTATTTCATGCCTGATTTATGCTTTAATTCACTGAGTTGATAGTTACATCCACTGCTCATAGGTTCTAATTTTTTGTTTGTGATGCATTAACAGATGCTGGTGCGCTCTTGACTTTTGGTTGGGGACTTTATGGGCAGGTGAGTTTATTTGCCACTTGCTTCTTGTGGTGAATCAATTGCCTTCTTTGAGTTGTTTATGATATGTGGGAAATGTATTAAGTTTGTATTAACTGTGTTGAAGAAAGCTAGTTTGGCATAATGTTTATGTGTTTCGGTAGTCTTATAGTGACTCCCTCTAGCGATGTTTTCTCTGCTGAGATGGTTAAGCCTGATATAACTTCAGGGCCTTTTGGTGACAGAAAATGATGAACGAGGGAAACTGTCATTACAGTGTGTGATAAATAATTTCTTAGGTTTGTGTCTTGGGATTGATGTTGGAGGGAAGAAATCATCATAAACAAACCCAAGAAGATAGTAGCTTTTCATCAGTATAGCCTTGAGAGTCAGGTGGGTGGGGGAAGGATCCATATACCCTGTTGCTAATCCAACAAGGGAATTTGTGTAAGCTACCAAATGCAACTCACTTGACCCTGGGAGCATATTATTGTGTTAGGCTTCAGGATAATTAACTGGAAAAGGTTAAAATTACATTTCTAAGGTTTTAGTTCGTATTCTTTCACCTCTTTTTTTTTCATCCAATTTTTACTTTTTCCTTTTCTATCTATCTATTTCAATATGAATATAAGTCATAATTTCCTATGCAAGTAGGGCCTTGATTTCTTGATAATTGACAAAGCAATTATAATCTGTGGAATTGACTTCTACAACATGTTATCGGCGACCATGAAGGATATACGCCAAGAATTCTGTCGTTTATAAAAAATAATTGATCATAAATAAATGATGTATGCAAGTGTAGGATGAAAGCCAGCTGGCTGGTTTTCACTTCCAATTACTCAAGGAGTCAGACAACTGATAAAATTAGTTTGATAATGCAATAGATAAATATGTTTTCCAGTGATTTTGTAATTGTATAGTGGATAGATTAACTATTTAAGCTTTACATCTGATTGGAAAGTAATACAGCAACACTGTCGGTGATTTCTGGATATGCCAATCTCTACAAGGTAGCATAGTTAAATTATTAGAAGTTTCTTCTCTATGTGGAGTTGGGGAGAAAGTTAAAAGGGCTTTTGAATTGAAACCCCCTATGTTATGCAATTGCCATTAAATCATAATAGGAGGCCAGATACAAGGATAAAAGAAGAAAACTTGTGAAAAGACTGCGCTTGTTTGTGGTCTTGAAATTCTTGTAGAAGTTGTTCATCTATTGGTCTAAGAAGTGAATCCAGTGCTCATCTTCAAGACAAGGGTGGGTTAGGGAGAAGAAACAACAGATAACATGACATGGAATAAAGGGCTCAGAGGCACTATTTACTTTTCCTCAGCTTGTATAATTTGTTGCTTATTTATTCAATTGTACAAGAGTGGGTAAAATGGATAGCGTGCAGAAAAGATGGCCTCAGAAGAAAGGACCCTTCGATAATATTTTAGTTGTAGCATTGAATTTTATAAAGGAGAGACAAGAAAGTACTCCAGTGCTCTCAGAACTGCATGAACCAGAGTTGTGAAGTTCCACAAAATTGCCTCGCCATAAGGTAGGAATATGGTGTGTTTTGGGTTTCCTAAAAGCACACCTTTATTTGTTTAGAATGGGTACTACAGCCAAATTACTTCAAAATTTGATTAATCCAGGATTCATTTTACGAGTTCTTCTTTTTTTGACAGATTAACTTTATATCTTGATCTTGGCTATTCAGTTTGTTAAACTTCTATAAATCGGTGGCTGAGGTGGTAGAACTTTTCTCGTTACGAGCATTGTTTTCTATTCTTTGCAATGAGATGCTACTGCACTACTCTGTTTCTGTTTATTCCCAACCGTAAAATTTGGACTTGTCTGGATCTTTTCCGATTATTGACTACCTTTAGCATAATATGTAGGAACTTGTAGAAAAAGATGGAGAAAAAGCCCAATAAATTGTTCAAGATGAGGTTCACTGGAAAAGGGAATTTATTTTTTGACTTTTGGTGTGGCATTTTCCCCCCCTGTTGGTGAATGTGTATTTCGCTTTTTAATTGTGTCTTTTGGTCCAGTGTGGGCACGGAAGTACAGATGATGAGTTGAGTCCAGCATGTGTGTCAGCTCTGTTGGGTATCCGGATACAAAGCGTTGCTGCAGGACTATGGCATACAGTCTGCATTTCTGCAGAAGGAGATGTGTATGCGTTCGGTGGGAATCAGTTTGGGCAGTTGGGTACCGGTGCTGATCAAGCTGAGGTAAATTTTTAGGTTTGCAGAAGGATCTAATTTTGTGTCCGTTCATATCAAGTCAATAGAAAGTAAGAGAACTCTTTATTGCTTGTTAAAAGGATATGCTACCTTAGGTATGGCAGAAGTGTGTTGCATAAGCAGACCCTGGTGATTGGTAGTGTTTTGCTCATGGGAGCAAAGCATCTAAAGGCAGAATTCAATAACTCTTCTTGTTACGTGTAAAACTTGATACAACAATCATATGCTTGCAAAGTACAGACACCAAACTCCGAAAGAGTATATGGACTTACAGTTGCATAGGTGTGCGGTGTACCTATTATCTGATTTAGTGACTAAGAAAATGTGGGTTCATTTTTGGGTTAGTTTTATATTTCCTCCGTCCAGAGTTATAATTTCTTTGAGTTTTTGGAGTGGTTAGATATTATATTTGAACTCTCTTCAAGTTGGTCTATAAATGTAGTTGACAATTGGCATAATGCCAAGTTGTCCTTGTAGTGCACCATTTAACGGGTCATGTTTGCCACGTTCCATGTATGGTTTCCATGTCAAGGTATATTTCCTTCATTATCTAGTTATGGGGACCTTGAAATATAAGATGGTGAGCCACCTTGGGCATCAAGATATACACCTTGTTCTGCTAGGTGGTCACCTAATCAATACAAAATAACTAACTTAAGATGAATGATTGGTCTCATCTCTTATTCATCACGTTTGCTACTGCTAGTAGCTATAGTAGTGATTTTCTTGCTTAGGACATCCTGTGAATATAAGAATTTTTAGTTGCCAAACCAATTAATTTAACTGAGATCCTGGTATATTGGTTTGGGTTTTCTATTTAGTGCATCTCACCTGAGAAATCTATAACTATCTTGAGACTGTTAGTTCAGCAGTCTAAACCTGTGCTCTTAAAATTTGGATACCTCCTTCTTCTTCTTTTTTATTTTTTAAAGTAACTATAAGGAGTTAGGTGAATGCCCAAATTAGAGTTCTGACTCTGTTGTCTCTCTCTCTCTCTCTCTCTCTCTCTCTCTCTCTTGTTGCTGTGCCATGGGTTGATGGTTCTAGTTTTTCTATTGAGGTCACAATATATCTTCTTCTTGGGTACCCTTTTTTTTTTCTTTTTCCCAGCAGAGGCTCTTGAAATCAGCTCTAAACTGTTTTTTCCCCCTTTTTGTGCATCAGACTCTTCCAAGACTTTTAGATGCCCCAAGTTTAGAAAATAAGCATGTAAAAGTTGTTTCTTGTGGAGCTCGCCACAGTGCTGTAATTGCAGGTATGTCATCTAACTGTTCCCCTTGGAAGTACTTTGGCTTTACTCTTCACCTTTATGAATCTAGTTTCTCCATTGCACTCAGTATGAAGATAAATGTTCCATTGAATGGTAATAGTACATGTGTTTCTAGTTCATTCTGATTGGGTTGAAACAAAGGGGAGTGTAATGGAAGTATTCAAAAAGAAGAATAAACAAATTGTGCAATCTTCATTAGCAAGAATAACCTAAATGTCTAAATCTTGGTAGTGAAATTTACTTTATTTTAGACCAAATCTTTTTGGGGTGAGTTTTTAAACTAAATTCATGTGATCCGAAAAGAAAAAAGAAGGATACTAATTGAGAAAATTTGTCATTCTTGTTTGGATGTGTGCATATGTGCATGATCATGATTACATAAGTTTATTTTTTCTTTTAAAATGTAAATTTAATTCCTCTCTGTCTTAGATTGTGCTGCTTGAACCAGCAAGAACCTAGCTCTAAGTTGATGTAGCCTTAAGATTGTATAAGGGCCAAAGAAATCAGATCTGCAGAGAACCGTATCAAATTAGGCAGGATTAGCACTTACGAGTCTCTAAAAGAAGGGATTTGGAATTTAGGGTTTCTAGAGATCTGTTAGGGCAAGGGTTTAGATATTGTAGGGAGGAATGTAAATGTTAATTGATCCAAAATTTTAAAGAATTGTGATGATGAGAACTTAAGGGGGGCTTGCTATCGTTAATATATGGAAGGAAATTGTAATGGGAGATCTTTTTTTTTAATCAGCATTTTGGAGAAATTGATCTTTAGGAAAGAGGATTGATTCTTGAATTTTGAATGGGAGAATAGGGGTGAATGCTGGATTGAGTGTAGGGAAGATGTGGTTGCAACTTGACAAGAAACAGATGGTTACTTGGGGTTGGTGAAGGGATGAGATGAGTCATGGTTTTAGAATGTCAACAAACAAAGAGATCATTTCTTAGGGTTTTGATTGGGAGAGGGGTGTGGACCTGTTTGATGGGGGATGGTGTGGAAGCAGCTTTGGGCTTTTTTCTCGTATGGAATCTGGTGTTGGATATGCGCTGTGGGTGGGTTCTTATAAATTAGGGTTTCCAAAAACAAAATAAGAAGGGGGGAGTTTGGGTTTGAGATTTACAGGGTTTGAGAGAAGAATTTTTGGGCTTGGAGATCAAAGCATGAACATTGATGTATCAATGCTTTGACAGTAGGTATTCAAAAGTTAAAACTGTTTGAATCGAATCTGATCTTGAACAGTGTGTGGTCTTAAAATAAATAAAGAGGAAGTTTTACGAAGAAGCTCCCTGGCTTCACACCATCAAGGATTCAACTAGTCCAGCCAATCCCACTGAGTTTAGATAGAGATCTCGCACAATGATGAGGCAGTATCTGGCAAGAGCATAGAAATCAAAAGTCTAGATTCTGTTATGCCTCCCATGATAGTTTCTATATTTAGTGTAGCCTTTCACCTTAGTCCTACTCTTAATTACAATTGGAAACCTATATTTGATATAAAAGATGGCACTACCATTCTTGACGAATCGTGGAAGGGTGTCCTAAAAGACATTAGTTTATAAAATCAAATCAAGCTATAGTTTACCACTGGTTTGATCCAATTAAAAGTTTTTGAAAAGAAACTAGTATAAAAACTGCTACATGACTGCTACTAATTATACTAGGATTTATCTTCTTGTGCTTTCTGATGTAGATCTCTAGGTCTGCATTACATGTTGGACCTGGTTCAGAGATTATTTGAGTCACCCAGCTTTGGTCGAGGTATCCAGTTCATGGGGCCAATGATGGAATGTAACCCATTTATTTATGTGCTGCTAGGCAGCATCCCTGGGGGGCTTTGTTGACCTTGGCCTTCCACTTGGTGTCAGACTTTGATTCTGCATCAGAGCTGTATTAGCTACCTTAGTTTCCCATTTGTTTTCTAGTCTAATAGGAATAGCCTGTTTAGTTCCTCACTCATGGTACTATCATCATATGAATTTTCCAGTGTTCATAGGTAGGATTCTGTTTCACTTTCTATAGGAACAGTTATAAGGCATGAGGAAATACATGACTTTAATTTATGCAAGTTTATTGCATCTGGCCGGAACGTGAGGGACAGCAAGTGGGATACCATGACTTTCTTCGTCCCCTCCTTCCCCATGCATACTTTGTTTTTCTGGTTGATTCTTACTGATTTGGTTGTTCATTAAACCATTCTGCATCCTATGGTTCTGTATTTTGGTTGTCTGATTTGTATTTATGCTGTATCTAGTACTGGAACAACTGTGGACTACTGGAACTGATTAATAACTGTGGACTGCTGGATATAAACTGTTGATACTCTCTCTCTCTCGCTTGGACTTCAGATTACTGTGGTTTTTTCACCTAAACATATTTTACCGATCTGCTTGACCGAACTCTGGGATATCCTGGAGTAACCTTTAAGGCCACTTGACCTCAATTTGAAGCCGATTGGTGAATTGTCTGCTGCTTGAGAATCTCTTGGATCCTCTATTTTTGGGTTCAAGTTTGTCGATTCTTTTAATTACTTCAATCTATCTGGTATGTCTCAAATTTTGGGCCCATGAGTTGTTAATTTAACCCCTGAATTGAAACTTATTTCACAATTACTTCATGCTAGAATTCTGTCTAAGTTTAATTTCCTAGTTATTCCTAAACCATCCGACAGTTGATTGAATCCTTGAGTTTGACCTTCATCTGAGAAGACTTATTTCTTTGTTTACTTGTGAGTGATTTGATTTGTCCTCTTGAGTCAGTGTCTTGGATTTAGGTCCAGTAAACTATTACATTGTTTAAGATCCCAAGAACAACATTGTGAAATTAGGTCTTTTGATTCAACCTGACAAATGTATGCCTGATTTTACGTCTGATTTAATGTTTCTATGTGTTGGGTTCTCTCCAGAGGAAGGGAAGGTATTCTGCTGGGGGTGGAACAAGTACGGCCAGGTACAAAATTCTCAATCCATTGGCCATGGTAAACACCAAATTAGGCTTTACACTTGTTTTGAGAGGTCTTAATTTTCAAGTTTCTGTGTTGGTGCACACACAGCTTGGTTTGGGTGATGTCATCGATCGCAATATTCCTTCTCAAGTTCCTATCGATGGTTGCCTCGTGAAGAATGTTGCCTGCGGCTGGTGGCATACATTAGCACTAGCAGAGTCTCCAACTTGAGCCAAACTTCTCCTAAGGAGCCGAGCACAGTTTTGTTAGTGTAGTTACTACTTTATTGATTGATACGGCCATATATGTCAATTTATGTGTATGTATGTATATGTAAATACAATTTCAGTGTATTCATATACATATAGGCATGTATCAATTCTTTCATGATCCAAAGCTGATCTTAATTAGACCATCCCTGTACACCACTGGTGTTTTTTTCCCCTCTGTATATCTTGATAAATTCTTCGTTGGGTTTTGTACATATGAGAATATGCAAATATTCACTAAAACTTTTTGGTTTAAAAATATCTTAAAATTTGTATGTTCCATTGATAGTTCATTCCTTGATTTTCTTTATTGAAGGTTTTCTGCTGGGTGAAAGTGATCGGAAAGCTAAACCCAGTTGGAGGAATTACGCGATCAAAACGGATGAATACATTTTCAGTTAGATTACATACCCATTGAAGCGCAATTTTTCTTGAAGCTTCTCTTTAATAATCATATCTTGTCAAAATGTCAAAGCATAGCTTTCACCGGTGAAATCTAAGCTGATTTAAGTGTAACCAAATTGTGTCGAAGCATCTTTTTGACAATGAAACCAAACCAGGCCAGATCAATGGCATTGAACCTAACTTTAAAAACCCCAGCAGCAACTTGATAACCAAATATAATTGAACTTCAATCCAAATTAATAGATGAAACACATTTATATATATATGACATGATTAACCAAAACAAAACTGAAGCTGAACTGTTATGGCTGCTCTCATTTTCACACTAAAATTAGTGAAATCAAATCAAGCCAGCCGAACTAACAGATTGTGGGGTTTGACTCCTCTCCTGGGCTATGCCTTTCAGGGAGTGCCTAGTTAACTTTGAAAAGATGCCATCTGTAAGATGCAAATCTAAAGTAGAGATGTAAATGCATCGGATAGTGGTAATACGAACATTCTTCTAAATGGATATGAATACATATAGAATATAAGTTTTGACCACTATTAACATCCTCACCATTTTTTTGTGAATGTTAGATATGATATTTAAGAATTTAGCAAATTTGGTATTTATTTTAAAAAAGTATTCAGAAAAATATTCTCATATGTGAAGTAATTTTTTTTATAAGAAATAAGAAAACAAATCCAAATAAGTAATTTAATCGGATAGTTTTATCGACCCAATAATAATCGGTCAGAAATGGGTGTTATATTCGCATCCTATTAGTAATCGGACAGATTCGAATACTCTTATACAAATATAGATGCATTTGAAAGCAGATTTGGATTATTCATTTATACCCTAATCTAAGAATATGATAAAACCCCTAGTCTTTCCTTATTTGAAACCCACTACAGTAAAACCTGACAACCACCTATACCCAATTGTTTTAGTAGTGGAGAGGAGATCCTCTCTGAGGAGATCCTCTCTGCCCAGCTTGTACCTCCTGCTCTAAATTATTATTATTATTATTCAAATGTGAGCTCCAGTTGATTTTGTGGCAAAAAAGTATCTCGGGAGCACTCAAACTTGATGGGAAGATAGAGAAAAAAGAGTGAGATACTAATCATGGTAAATTAGTAAGATTTGAATATGTATAGTCTCTCCCGACCGCTGCTGACCACGAATTGAGGGGGCCCCACAGGGTTAGGGTGATATATATATATATATATATATATATATTATTTTATTACTTTTTACATGTATGATTCACATAATTTGTGATTGTAACCTGTTGAGGGCTCCCCGTCAGGAGAGATGATCCACACTCAAAAGATTTGGGGGAGTAAGAGCGAGACATATAAAGGGTTTATCACTCTGATAACAAGAACGGAGGACGAAAGGAAAGGAAATGTATGGATGTGGGGATCCTTTATTTGGAATCGGCCTATATCTTGTTCGTATTTCCTCCACGAATAATCGTTTCGTTGGATATTCGGCCCATTTTCAAGCTGATTGCAAGGGACTCTGACGATCCTCTTCACCCTTGTTTTCCTTTCCTGTATTTCAGAGATTGGAACATATTTCTTTTTCTGTATTTCAATTTTCTACGATTAGTCAGAACAGAACAGAACAGAATCATGAAAAAATTAAAACAAAAGAGTGGCAAAACAAACCTCAAGCTTTGGGCAATGGCAATGCCCGCACCTGAATAATTATTTACAAAATTATAAGTGGGTCCCAACATGGGCCCACCCACATCTGTGGACAAAAAAGCATCCGGAGAGCACATGTTCCTTTTGATCCCTCTTCAACCAAACAAAGCTTTTATTACGCCTTATTTGGGAAAATGAGAACAGACAACGCATGTGTCTGTATATACATTAGATGAGCACACAATTTTAAAAGTTTAACATTTATTTCAGACTTGATAGGAAGTCGATTCTGCAGTTCAATCTACTTGTGTTTTTTTACCTCTACCAATAAATATGAAACAGATACATTACAATGATTTAATGAATCCTTTCTCCTACACTGTTCCTATCTATTAACTTCAATTGCAGCAACAGACTTTTTTATGTACAGAGAGGTTGCATGAATGTTCCTCATGGATCACAAGAAGCAAAAGATAAAGGATTTGCTAAAAGGGAGATACCGTAGTACAATAAATATGGCATAACTGAGCTAGTGTCCAAAAGAACAACTGAATTGAAGACCATCAAGCATGCATGCATCCCTCATGGTTACTAAGTACCCTCTAAACCACGTCAATATTGCAATATAGCACATTCATCAATCCAACCTGTGCAACAGCAAAACTAAGTCAGTGAAAAACAACCAAAAGCTTTAATAGGGAAAAAGAATATCAATGCCAAAATGAGACAGCAGAGTTGTTAACTTCTTTTTCCTTTTTTTATATGGAACAATAGAGGTACTCCACTTCAACCCCCCCCCCCCCCCAAAAAAAAAAAAAAAAAATCCATAGAGATTGGGAGACTTTCTCATGCCTAATCTAAACCTGGAGGTGCAGATTTCTCAGAAGATCAAAGTTACACAATAAGAAATAGATAGCCCTCATGGACAATCGCACTCTGTTGTCTTTTACCTAAGAGAAATAAAGCTTGATGAAGTGAAGATGATGTAGCCATCAGTACCGAGGAGCTTGCTGCAGTATTGAAGGACTGCTGGATTTTGAAACCAAATTGTCTGAACCAGGGGACAATCTAATTGGGTGGTTAGCAGCCACTGGGTTGCTAACACCAAGTCTGTTCACATCTCTTGCATTAGTTGCATTCACTTCAGGTTGTAAGGATTCCGCTGCTGGTTGCATCTGGTAAGATCACAAACGTCAATGATGATTCACAACCAGTTGGGTTTAAGTATAGAAAATAAGCAACATGGATTTGTTAAATTTCAAAACAATAATAATAACAATACCATCTCAAGCCGCTTCTTGCGCAGGAGATCCCATGACAACTGCTTGAACATTTCAAACACATCGTGCTTCTAATTAGTTTTTCTAGATTTTCGAAGCGAGAAAATATTCTGAAAATTACAACTCTATAAACTGTAATAGTAGCATCAAGTATATAAGGAAGCTTCTTACAGATTTCTTGGGGTACTTCTCCTCGCTCGTAAACCCTGGAATTGCCAATTGCCAATTTTTCTCTGCACAGTAACTTTCTGAATTAGATTCTTGATATAAAAGTTCATACCTTCACACATAGCAAAGTGGGTAGGGTAAGAACTGCAATAAAATATTCCATATTCAGAACCACCAAAGTAATTGGATCCGGAAATGAGGACTAGCAGAATACTATTCCATTAGGCACTAGTAGAGAGGATTGTAGGGCTAAACCCCTAAAGTAGATCACGTTACATTTGGAAGATAATAAACATGGTAAATCCAACATTCAACAACTGCATGCCATCAAATGGTTAATATTAGAGCTGGCATGTTGCTGTTGTTATCATATCTTGAATGGACCCAAAGGCTGGTTTGAATAATAGGGTTCCTGTCAAGTACTAATTCTACTCTGAACAACAACAATATGCAACCTATCAGAAAAAAGCCAAATTGTGAATCTACAATAAGTTTTTCTCATTTGCATTCTTGACTACTGAGAGAGCATTGATTCATTGAGAATTAAAATGAGTGCTGTCAATTATAGGGTTCTCAGTATTTGGGAGATTAAGGAAATGAGAACATGGTGATACAGTTAGTCCCATAATTTAAAAGGCAAACAACACATGAGATGAGGTTCATATCTGAATGATGCAACATGCAGTGCATACTTTGGTTTCTTGTTCCTCTATTTAACATGATTTCATTAACATTCAGAGAAGCATTTTCAACATTAATACATTCATTTGTTTATAGGGAAGGTCCTGATATCATGAAATTTGTCTTTATTTTGGTAGTCTTACATTGGCAGAAGGCTTTATGCATGGTCGTCCTTTTAGGGGCAACATTTATGGACAATCATGCCTGACGACAATGACCATGTACACAACTGTTGGATGGGGAATTATGCTCTATAGTGCACCATCCCACCCCATCTGACAGCAATTGGCATCTCCATGCACTATGTCCACTATGCACAAAAATTGACCCATTTCTTATTATAACAGAAAAAAGTCACTATTTGTGAGGGGTATTATGAGGGAAATCTTTCCCCATATTCTTCCCTCCCATCTTTTGTTCTCTTTACTAGAGGGTACTGATAACAGAGCTTGTTTCTGACGGAGCAATTAGACAAAGCCATTCCCACATGGACTCCTATATCTGAGGAAAGGCAGGGCTTACTCACTAAGTTTAGGAAATATTTTTGAAGTATGTGGGTGTAAGTGTGAGCATAGAAGACAGACCCAAATGCAGCAATAAATCCTTGGACTCTAGTATTGAAGATTTCCTGTGTTTCGCCAGATTGCATGCAAATGTCGTAACCTGCAATGCCAACACTTCAATCAGGCAATGGTGAGATAAGATTGAGCTAGAATTCTTCTAATACACAGGCAGATAAGCAACAACTATTACTGCCATGGGAAAATCCAAGTTACGAATAAGATGAAATAAATGGCATAGCAAGCCACCTGGCTCATATGCGGTACAGTCAATCCACAGTTTCAGGGGTCACATTAAGAAAATGAATGTCCAAGATCAATTCAATCAGGTAAAATAACCAAGTGGTCAGCATGTATTTCAACCAGCTAGAACAATGCGTGCCTAACCCACAACATGAAGGCATGAACTCAGTCTCAGGTCATAGATTCATGAGCAGAGAGCTAGAGAGGGCAGAAAATGAATCCTTAAGATTTACTAAAGAGTACACAAAATTGAACAGTTATATACTATACAAATCAGGTAACAAAAGAGTCATATTATATCCATCAAATTTCCTTTAAATAAAGGGAAAATTACCAACAACCCCTTACTTAGGAGAAATCACAGCCTTTTCTAGTCCCCCTGAATCCCTAACCTTCTAGGTGTTTGTCCCCTGTACCAGCAGTTTATCAAATAAGTCATAGCAGTCTATACTTCATCCACCCCCAATGAATTACATCCTTTCTTATGTCCATTTTATGTGCAATAAATAGAAAGTAATCATCTCTTTATATCTATTTTTAATTCATTTCATGCCCAGTTGTTTTACTAAAATTACTGCTTATGTTCTGTTTTTTTTTTCATGTTTATGTTAAATATATATGTGCATGCGCATGCGAGACAAGGCTTGTTGTTGTTGTTGTTGTGTGTGTGTTGCGCGTTTGTAGACAGAGGAGAAAGGTCAATACTCTAATAAATCGTTGTCATGGGGGAATATATTTTCTTTTGTAGTAAAGAATTGTGGGGCTTAGTACTGATCCTTGATGTGATCCTACTGGGAATTCACTTGTTTGCACAGCTGTGGATCTGTCACTAGTCAGTATGCCACCACAAGTACCCTTTACCACATCAATAATTCCACACACCTACTTGCAGCATTTTATTTTTGGCTAAAACCCACTAAATAATTTTTCTAGTTACTCTATGATATGATATTCTATAAATCAATAAAGACCAAGTGAAGATCTTTTCCTTCTATCTGAACCTTTCCATCAATTGGTTAAATAAGTAACTTAAATAGTGAATCCAACAGCACAATTTGAAATTGAACTTTTGTATGGGTTTCATTTCTCTCCTTCAGAGCCTAATTACCAAGTCAGTTAAGTTCTGATTCCATGTCCATAAGCATACAACACACACACACACATATATCAGCATGCTTATACATATGTAATTATTGTTTGCCGACACATTGCATTGTTTTCCACATATATCAAGGTGTTCTAAGACAATAATTATATACACAAACCACAATCCTATCCTGCCTTATAAGGAAAAACATGCTATGAGCATCACCGAATCAATGAAGTCGTCCGCCATCTCCAGAAGAAGGTCTTCAACTTCAGGATCCAACTTCGCCCGTGAATCCACCTACAGTACAACCAATCAAAGCTTATGTCATTTCATATTACAAACTTAAAAAAGGCACCAAAAGAGAGGAGAGGGAAACATTAACCCATGAATACGTTAGTAGCAAAGTAAAAACATTGTGCATGAAACTGAAGTACTTTTTCTTTTCATGTTACTTCTATTGCCCATCAATTGAATGAACACATTCATGAAAAAGAAGTCAACATATCATGCTGAAGTGTTTCATCTAGACTCCACCTCGTTGGATTTAAGGAAATATCAAAAACGTTGTGAGAGACCACAATAACTCCAAACCAAACAGCATATAGGTGTACATGCCAAGCACAAAAAATGGCTGTTCTGATATGATTTTGTGTTCTAATCTGTGAAAACCAATGACAAGTGGGGTAACAGACATGTTCTCTATGCTCTTGATAGATTGACTTTCATTTACCACATACTAAGTTCCAAACAAAATCACGAACAAGAGACTTGGAACATAGAATCTAAAATTATAAGTGCAATATAATACAGTAAGAGAGAATGAAAGACCTGCGAAACGAGATCCTGTATCTTTCTCTTTCCGAGAACTTGATTGCTCGGTTCTGTTCCATGGCTTGAACTTCCTCCTGGTGTAGTTGTGCCAGATGCAGGAGTATCAGGCTGTGATCCAGTCAAACTTAATGATTTCTGGACAGTGGGTCCTGATAACCTAGGAGAGTGTTGTTGCTGTTGCAAAGGCTGCTGTAGCTGGGCCAGTTGGGCCAGTTGGGCCAGTTGGGGCTGCTGGGGTTGTTGTGGTTGTGGCTGTGATTGTGGCTGTGGCTGTTGCTGTGGTTGTGAATGTGGTGGTTGCTGTTGCTGTTGCTGCTGCAGCTGCTGTGTGCCCAGCTGTGGTGGCTGCTGTATTAATTGGGATATTTGCTGTGGATTCAAACCCATGGATTTTTGGAGCAATTGAGGTGATGCAGCAAATTGTTGCTGCAGGATAGCTTGCTGTCTCTGCTGCTGTAGATGGTATGAAGCGCTTGAAGCAGAAGCTGATGGTTGCATTTGCTTCAACCACTGTTGCTGAAGATAGGCAGTCTGGATTGTAGGCGATTGCCCATTTTGACCCAATCCAGATAATTGTGGGTTCATCGATGCAAGCGAGGATGTCCTTGGAAGGTTTTGAGCCTGTAGCCTCTATAAAAGAAAATAGCATCAGAAACAAACATAAAAAAAATGAAATATCATATTATGTGATTGTCTTATCTTCATTTCAACAGTCTAGACTTCAAATAAACTCAAAGGCCAAACAGATTTCATGTAGCTGACTATTTAGTTGGGCAATAGTTCGGTTGCTTGAATGGTATTGACTATATAAAACACTGCATACAGAAAGGGGGATAATAGAGGTTACCAAGTCCAGAAAAGGAGAAAGTTAGTGTAGTCCACTGCAAAAAAACTGTTAAAAACAGCACAACCATGAGAACTGAGATCAGTATTAATAATGACTTTTTAACTATTGACTGTCTCATTGGTTCTGGAATAAACAAACGGTTAAAGCTTTAACCCTTTTTTATTCTAGAAACACATAAGTCATTCTAAAGATTATTAACTCTTTTTTGGACCAATATAATTCTCTCCATATTTGGATCACAATCCTGAAATCAGTTCCAGGATACCTTCGTGAGCCAAACAACCCAACTTGAAGATTTGGTCTTCAATTTGGGAAGTCCATCTACCCCAAAAATTAAAGGCACTTTGCATGGAAGTTGCCCAAGGAAAGGTCAAAATTGTTGACTTACCAGATAGGAGAATGAGTTGGTGCGTCCTATTGCCCCCAAAAGTCTGCACTTCGCAGACAAGGAATCCACTCACCATTTATTCCAATTACCCCTTTAGAATAGGAGTGGAAAATTTTCCCCCACTGTTTGATACAGACTATACTTTCCGTTTTGTACATCTACTTCCCAGTGAAGGTGGGCACTAGTGCAATGGTCAAGGGATTGAGTCTAGAGACAGCCTTTCTGCAAAAGCAAGATTAAGTCTGGGTATGTGACCCTCCATAGTTGTGGGAACCCTGTGCACTGGGTACATCCTCTTTGTGGATTTTGCTTTCCTAATGAGACATTTCGCCAGTAGAACCTTTCCCAGAACGGGGATATTTTTCCTATGGTAATGTACTTCCACAGCAATAGTATGACCAAGGAGCAAACATCAGGCTATTCCATCAAAGCCAGATCATCAATATGAGATGGAAGACAAGTTTGCCATGTAGAGGTGAAGAAACAGAGAGTATATCATGAGTCTATAAGATGGTGAAGCCGAACCTTTTTCTTATCCTTTATGAGGGTGGAACTTCCATTATCTGTTGGATTTTGTTGATTCTACTTTGTTGCCAAAAAATAATGAAATTGATTTGGTATAAAGATGAGAATTTGAGAAAATAATCATTATTTGAAAGGATATAGTAATCAATGATCTTGATAAAACATAGTGGTAGACCTAGTTTCTAGCAGTCAATGACAATTGGCTTGTAGAAATTTCAAACTGGAAGAAGCAGCTCAACCACAAAAATTCCTTCAACAAATCGCTTGACAAATTGAAAAATCGCTTGACAAATTGAATGAGAGACTTGAAATACTAGAATCAGTAACTCCACAAGGAAAAGAAACTACAAAATTCTGGCCACCAACATACATAAATAAATCAAGGACGTACAAACTAAAAACTCCACATGTAAAACAACAAAAAGTGAACAGAAGTGGGATTTATACCTGAGAAGAGGTAAGCAAAGTTTGTTGTGACAATTGCTGAGGCCTCATTTGCCCGTGATTCATCCTCTGTTGAGCATAGGGAAGAGACCCATTTGCTCTTAGCTGTGCATTCAGACCAAGTGACCCCATCATTCCCGCTGCCTGCATTGCTTGCAATTGCTGACCAGGATTATTACTTGGATGAAATTGGGATCCTTGGACTAAACCCGCCTTTTGCCTAGTCTGCATTCAGAGTTTATTTTCCAAAATGAATAAGGATTTTCAAGTTATCAAAGGAAAATATTAGAGCCACATGTTAGGATAACGAACAAGAACATGGATGAATACAATATAATCATTCACGTACAACCACAGTGAAGAGCATTAAATGCACCATTGAACTGGTTCAAACTAGAGGGGTTAGATGGGATATCACGAATGACTTCTGCTGAAATAGTGATGGTGATCGTAAGTTAAAAAGCCAAGATTGCCTTGAATAGGATGTAATCGATGTAACTGACTCTAATTACTAGGGTGAGGTTCATTCAGCAGAATTGACTTCAGTTAGTAGCCATTGTCAAGTGTCAAATGGAGAAGAAAAATAAGGCAACATAACTAAATAAACAATTAGTCATCAGAGACATAGGCACACAGATATTAAAGTAGAGGACCACCTAACCAATCCTAAACTAATAATTTTTTTCAAAGCAAGCAAACATAATAATTCAATCAAAATGAGCTCAAATACCTGCGAGAGCACCTGAGGCTGCAAATTGTACTGAGCAGCCGTGGCGGCCCCAGGTTGTCCTGATAGCATGGGCAATTGACCACTAACCTGAGAACCCTGCCCAATCAACGCAGAACGATTCAAACCGCCACTACCCATCTGCTGCTGCTGCTGCTGTTGTTGAAGTTGTGAACTACCAAAATTCATCTGCCCAAAATATGCCGACTGTGATCGCATCCCACTAGCAGCTGCACCAAGTTGCTGCTGGTGGATCTGATTTATCCGTGACATCGATGGTGATCGCTGCAGACTCTGCTGAATTTGAAAATTCGAAGGGGAAACCATATTCTGCTGCTGCAATTGTTGTTGTTGTTGTTGTTGTTTCTGCTGGTAATCTAATCCAACTCCCGGACTCATAATCTGTTGTTGTGATGGGGTTAATGGGGACTGAGCAGCAGCAGAAACAGTCTGGGTTAACGGAAGCTGTGGGGATGAAATTTGTGAAATTTCCATAGAAGGAGAAGCAGAAAAGTTCGAGGGGGAAGGAAGATTTGGATTTGACTGGTTTTGAGGAATTGAATCAATCACATTCGCCGACTGGATAGGCATCGATGAAGAAGAAGGAATTTCTGCCATTTTCACCGATAAAAATTCAGAATTGGAAGTTCGAATACACAAAACTAGGGCATTGCTAAAGGGCGCGAAGATTCAATAGAAACTCGAAAAGCACGGTTTAGACCAAAGAAGAAAATTGAACTTTTTTTTCGCGTTCTTCTCTCGGTGGTGTCGTAAAGACTCAAGAGCGAGAGGGAACGCTATCGCTCTTGAGGTATTCGACAGTTTCCACAAATTATACACAGATCCCCCTATTTCATATTTTCATTCTCACCTAAGGGCCGGGTTACCTGGTTGATCGTCCGATTTTAACTCGCTAAAATTCTCTGCTCGTCCTTTCTAGTCAGAATTATACATAGATCAACCTATAATATTATGACAATTTCAGATTTTCACCCCGAAGTTCAAGTTCTTATGCAGCTCCAGACCCCCTCTATTCGGGTTAAATTATAAATTGATCCCTCTATTTCTTTTCTTTTTTCTTTTTTCTTTTTTCGTTTATGATGAGAAAAACAACTATATTTTTTATTTTAAAAAAATATATACATAGGTCGCATGCTGCGACATCCCTCCATATAGTTAGTGTAGCACACTATACAAGGCTTGAATGGCTATGCTATGTTAGTTAACCATATTAACAAAAATTCACTCTCAGATACTGTAATATTTCATGTTAATTTCTCAATAAATTAAATTACTTTGATTTTAAAAAAAAAAATCATTCTTGGAAGAACCAAAACAGGAGTCCCTCGATAATTTGAGGATTTCTATTAGCCATTTCAAACGATTAATAGGCTAAGCTTGAGCACAAGATTTAAGTAAAAGATCAAGAATTGCTTGCATATTCCACTAGATTTGTTTGACCTAGGATTGAGAAAGAAGAGCATGATCTAACCCAACTCTAATAGGAAAAAGCAAAATCAACAAAAAGTTATTAGAGGCAAACGTCATATAGAAATAACTTATATGCCAAACAATATGTTGAAATTTGTAGTATGATTTCAAATTTAAAAAGTTCAAAATAGACTTGTAATTTTTTTGCTTATTGTTTGGCATCTAAGTACACTGATGTTTCTGCTGTGCACAGAAGATGATGTTTTCCCCCAAAAACAATCAAAATAATCTAACTTGTTCAATTCAACTTCAGATGAAGAACCCTGCAGACATTAGAGTGATATAATTAAGGGAAGTAAATCTTGCAGCAAAGAAAGACAAATACATTGTTCAAACACATTGACCCCTCTAATGATGACATTTTCATCTTGAACTTCTTAAAAGGCTCCAAAAGCTATTTTGGTCCTAAATTGAAAAGTATTAATTGAATACTAAATCCAAGTTTAAATGATTTGACAATATCTATGATGCAACGATGGTAGTTGCAATAGCAAAAATGTATTTTTTTGTAGACGTTGCAAGGTACCTTTAGGATTGCATTTAGGATTGCAATAAGGCTGACTTGGATTACACATCAAATTGTCTCAATCTTGATCCTAATTCAAAACAGCGAACAACAATGCATAATTCATAGGTGGTCAAGGAGAAAAAGTAGTCAAAGACCCTAGAAGTAATATGAATTTATTATTTGATGGTAAATTTTTCTGGCTCTTTTGTTTTTTTTAAACATGTGGGCTCATAAATCTAGAAATGAATTTACCAAATGAGAATGGTTGTGGCCTATGAAGGATATAGCTTGGATTTTACCCAAAAGAGAAAAAAGGTATGCCCTGGATTGAAAACCCTAAAAACCCATTGTCGATTCTAGCTAGATTCTAGATTCAAGTGCTTTCGAATTAAGTTTTCCTTCTGCCCTTCTCTATTAGTATTGGTCTAGTGATTGTGTAATTAGATAAATAGTCGTCATGATGAGGAGATTCTTTTGAAACTCGTGATTTTTATATACTAAGGATGGGTATTATATAATATACCATTAAGCATAATCAAACTCACAACCTCTTCACTAAGAAATGTTGGTCTTACCAACAGAGCAACCATCCAATAGCATGATGAAAAAAATTCTACTTTCACATTAATGTTTCCTATAGATAGTTTTAGCTTGGTTTTTTTGGGTCAACTATAGATTTAGCTTGTTTGATATCATGATAAACTCTTTTTGATCTGAAACTCACAAGCAAGCAACACAGCAAGAGAAATTATCTACTGAACAATGAACTTTTCATGGTTGACAAAGTAAAATAATAGAACCCAGCCCTGAATAATATGATAGACTTTCGATATTCAATTGTTAGTAGTTTTTGAATCATAGACAAGGTCTTCATTTTGAATCTATCTAAAAATAATTCAACCCAAAAAGGTATGTATTTATATTTTGGTGTTAACTGTCAAATAGTCGGCAGGAGAGAAGTGTTTTGATCAAGTCACTTCAAAATTACAAATTACAATGACTGAATCAAATAGTTTCTTGTGATTGAAGAGACGCCACAGTAAAAGAAATCAAACAGAAAGAATGAACAAGAAGCTTCCATATTGGCAGCTAAAAACCTACCAAAACTTTTGTTTAAAACGATGGGCTTATCCATTAAAAAACAATCCGTAAAAGCAAAAACCCAGCCATCCAGGGAAGAATAGAAGAGAGAAATATCATAGTGAGTCAATGACATGAGAATGAAAATTATGTGCCAACCTACAAAACCCATTAAAAGAGTTACAGACAAAAATATTTTAGTTTTAATTTCAATGGAGATCTGTCCAGAGACGTTTGATGGTGGTAGCTATGGTTCAAATAGAGCTTTCACTCGTTTTTCAAGAATTTTTTGAGCATAGCGTTGAAGTGTTACCATCCGCGTGGTTTCGCATTCTTAGCTGTAATCAAATCCATTTTTCCAGGTCCATCACCACCTGCAATTATTTAAAGCCAATCCAATCATCCATGGTTTCTTCAATCTCACAATCCAATATCTCTAGAAGACCTGAAGAGGTAATTCTCTCTCTCCCTCTCACAGGCAAAAACACAAACATATAATCCGCTGCTTCCTTCAATCTCACAGTCCAAGTTCAAGAAGGGGCAGAACCGCAGAAGGGGAATCTCTCTTTCTCTCTCAGAGACAAAAACATATAATTCTCTTCTCCCCTGCTTCCTTCAGTCTCACAATCCAAGCTCAAGAAGGGCTTGAAGGAGAATCTCTATCTCTTTCAGACAAAAACACAAACAAGTGATGGAAGGTATCATCCCATTTGTGTATAAAGCCATAATGCAATACAAGACAGGAGGGCAAGCTACCATGGAAGGGACATGGTTAGATGATTCGCCATCAGGTCCATACGTGAGGCTTCCAGGTGATTCAGGGCGGTTTCAGTCATCAGAGACTCCACTTTTCCATCAAGATCATAACTTTTCGTTATCTACTACTTCTGCCATGTCTTCTGCTTCTCAGTTGCTTCTTTCTTCCGCAGCCCAATCTCCTCTGACACGTCGTCTGGTGTCTTGAAGCTGCTGTTGACGCTTCTCCCAAATCGATATCTGTTAGGTTGGTGTGGGTGAATAAAGTAAGTGAGCTACCAAAGAAACCTCACTTCCACTACTGTGGTTTTCAAGATGGTTATTTTCTCTTTTCTGATAGGAAGTTCCAAGATGGACTGAGATAAAAATAAGTGATGATGTTTCACAATAGTTCGAACTTCGAACCTGGATCATGGCTTTTTAACTGTAAATGCAAGCTAGTTTCAGTTAATGTTAAATTTGTTCTGTAGTTTCCCCAGATTTTTTTTTTCGCTTCCTCAGTCAACTTCTTTTTTAGGTTTTAGGATTTAGCGGAAAAATCAGAAATTGGAAAAGTTCAGGAGATTGACATCTGGGTATCAGTGAGTTAACTCGCTAGGCAAAATTAGAGCAGCCAAAAAATGGCGTTCTATACAGATCAGCTCACACAGTTGACGAATCATTTTTCTGAGAATCGGGATCCGATTACTGGTCTGGATTAAATCGGATTCTAAAGAAGCATTTGGTAGCGCTCTAGGAGAACAGTCTTGAGTTCAATTCTCACCGAATGGAGGAAGTGGTGGTAGGTGTTTCTTAAAATTAACCTAAGGGTTAGAGGAATAGTCTAAAAACATACAAGAGATGTTTTGTCTTTGTTTTCTAGTATGGGCAGAGATGTTTTGTCAGGAGAACAAAAACTTAATGAAATGGTGTTGATGATGAAAGTTTTTTAAGATCGTCTCATCTTCTTTTTCTTCGCTACTTCAAAATTTGAGTTTTCTTATTACAAACTTAATTGAGATTATTTCCAAAGACATGACCGTGTGATTCCAATTTCCCAATCCTTGTCAATTGTCAATATAAAGATTTGATTTGATTTCTCTAGAATTAGTATCAACAGAGGTGGACTATTCTTCTTCCACCAATGCTGGGAGGTTGGAACGCATCAAAGTCACCAAAAAAATAAAAGATGAATCTCCACCTACATGAATACATCCAAAATATTTATAATGGTTTGTTTTATTTGGTTATGGTCCACATCATGTATTTTTCATTAAATCATAATAATGCATCAATGGTCTAAGCTTGACATGAATATGATATCCCACCACGTCATATAGAGTTTTTTTTTAAGAGAAAGGCGAAGCCGTGGAGTTAGTAAGAACCCAAAGAGACCATTAGAAAAAGTAAGAAAAAACACAACACTTACTAATTAGATCACATAGATGAAATGAAAATCTAAATTTAATAAGATCAATCAAAGAGATCAACAGGAAAGAACTAATAATTTAACGATGATATGTGTAAACACATCAAACAGTAACCTTCAAGAGCAAAGCCTTGCTTTGTTGTTTTGAAGGGATATCCACCCATGTTCTATTAAATTAGGCTTTCCACAGTGTGAGGAAAAATATGTACTTTACTCCTTCAGGCTAAAAAACAACGGGCAGCAGTAGTAGAGTTCCTTGAAAAATCATCATCCAAAAGAAATTTGTATTGAAATCTATATACAGGAAAATTTTATTCTCAAACAAATAGATTTGACTTCTAAAAAAGAAAAAAAAATGCACCTACCAGAAGTTGCGTCAGTGGATATTACTCAGAACATCCGTATCGCCGCAGAAGATGCTAAAGTAGAGAAACCAATAACCAATTGGAGATGGAACTGATTTGCTGAAACCAAGCTATGTTTTCATAAGTTTTTGTCTCATTCTGTAGTTTGTCCATTTGACCAAAAGAAGAAACCCAAAATTACTCTACGCCGTCCCACGTCTTTAAAGGTTTGACTTCTACCCAAAAATTATATTTCTGGGTGGGTGCGGGAACATCCTGTCTCTGCTTGAATATGAACATATAAGTATATAACAACAATTCCTTCATTTCCACCTCCGAACAACAATGTCTTCCCTTCTGCTATCACTCATGGTGGTGTTCTTGCTTTGTTCAGGAAGTTCCAATGCTGCATCACCTTGTGGTAACTGTGGCAACACACGTGTTCCTTACCCACTCAGCACTGGATCCAATTGTGGCGACCAATCCTACAAGATACATTGCAGTGATGGCACACTCTGGTTTAATACCCAGAACTTCACCTATCGCATCCAATACATAAACCCCTCCACCCAAAGGTTCGTGATAGACCCAGCAAGCTTTGTCGGCAACACCTGCATCAACACTGATTTTAACAGTCATGGCATTCAACTCAACAATAGCCTTCCCTTTAATGTCACCGGCAGCAACACCATCTTCTACTTCAATTGTTCCAATGGTCTGCTAGCATCACCTCTTAATTGCTCTTCGAAAAGCCTCTGTCACACCTACATAGATGCCACGCCTGAGATTGCTTCGTGTTCATCAGCAAGCCTCTGCTGCTCATTCAAGACTGGTAGTTCGAATTCTGCCTATTCGATTATAGTTGGGAAGGAAGAGTGCATGGCGTATCAGAGTTTTGTAAATTTAGATTACTCGTTGCCGGTGAAAAACTGGTCTGCGCCGGGGGTGGAGATACAGTGGCAGTTACCCCAAGAGCCAACCTGCCACTCCAACATAGAATGCGAGGAGGCCTATGATATTCATGGTTCTTTATGCCTAGCAGATCCATCGACTTCTGGGTTGAAAAGATGCTTTTGCATTGATGGGCTATCTTGGGATCCTGTCACTGCATCTTGTGTTGGCTCCAAAAACAAAAACCATACCACATTAATTGCAGGTAGGTGTGACGATTGATGTTTTTGAGTCTTTCTTGTGTATAAGTAAAACTGTAAAACACAAATAACTGGATTTGGGTTTGATTTAGTTCTAACAAATTTTGAGAGAATACAGGTGTAACCACGGTATTAGCAGTGACGATGGCGGCGATGGTGGCGGTTGCTCTGATAAAATACAAGCGAAACAGGAGAATCGAAAAGGCGCAAGAGCGGCTCGTTAGAGAGCGTGAAGATCTCATAAATGCTAACAGGGGCGGCAAGGCGGCCAAGGTTTTCACTGGTAAGGAGATGAAGAGGGCAACCAATAACTTCTCTGATGAACGATTACTGGGTTCCGGCGGCTATGGCGAAGTCTACAGGGGCATCCTCAGAGACGGCACCGTCACCGCCGTCAAATGTGCTAAGCTTGGGAACACCAAGAGCGTTGATCATGTCCTCAATGAAGTTAGAATTCTCTGCCAGGTTAATCATCGCAGCGTCGTAGGCCTTCTTGGCTGTTGCGTAGAGCTTGAGCAACCTCTAATGGTGTACGAATACATACCAAATGGTACCCTTTATGATTCCTTACAAGGGCTTCACCCTGGCGCAAGGTCGGAGCTAACGTGGTTGCGCCGCCTAAGAATTGCCTTACAGACGGCGGAGGGGCTTGCTTACTTGCATTCCTCTGCAGTTCCTCCCATATACCACCGTGACGTGAAGTCAAGCAACATACTATTAGATGAGAATCTGAATGCCAAAGTTTCAGATTTTGGGCTTTCTCGACTTGTAGAGACTGATCTGAGTCATATCTCCACCTGTGCTCAGGGAACATTGGGTTATCTTGACCCAGAATACTATAGGAGCTACCAGTTGACAGACAAGAGCGATGTCTACAGTTTTGGAGTTGTCTTGTTGGAGTTGCTGACATCGCAGAAAGCCATAAGCTTTGATAGAGAACTGGAGGATGCCAACTTGACTGTTTATTTCCAACGGAAGGCAGAGGAAGAGAAGTTCATGGACATTATCGATCCAATGCTCATTGAGGGAGCTAGCGACACTGATCTGGAGACCATGAAGGCGTTGGGGTTTCTGGCTTTGGGCTGCTTAGAGGAGCAGAGACAGAATCGGCCTTCTATGAAAGAAGTGCTGGAAGAGATAGAATATATTATGAGCATTGCAGCAGCGGTTGCAACAGAATAGGATTATGTAGTGTTGGTGTCGAATTTGTGAGGATTGCAGACCACAATTCACACCAATCGGTTCAGATCTGGCTTTATCTGATGCTAAATCCATATCAACCCATTTGTGAAAACCTAAAGAGTTAATTCTCTCTCTCCTTCTCACAAGCAAAAACACAATAAAATAATCCACTGCTTCCTTCAATCTCAAAGTCCAAGCTCAAGAAGGGGCTGAACCGCATAAGGTGAATCTCTCTTTCTCTCTCAGAGACAAAAACATACAAGTCTCTCCTCCCCTTCTTCCTTCAGTCTCATAATCCAAGCTCAAGAAGGGCTTGAAGGCAAATCTCTATCTCTTTCAGACAAACGCACAAACAAGTGATGGAAGGTATCATCCCATTTGTGTATAAAGCCATAATGCAATACAAGACAGGTTGGCAACCTACCATGGAAGGGACATGGTTAGATGATTCGCCATCAGGTTCATACGTGAGGCTTCCAGGTGATTCGGGGCGGTTTCAGTCATCAGAGACTCCACTGTTCCATCAAGATCGTAACTTTTCGTTATCTACTACTTCTGCCATGTCTTCTGCTTCTCAGTTGCGTCTCTCTGTCGCAGCCCAATCTCCTCTGACACGTCGTCTGGTGTCTTGAAGCTGCTGTTGACGCTTCTCCCAAATCGATATCTATTAGGTTGGTGCTGATCGCGCCAAGTAAGCAAAAAACGTTGAGAACCAAATGACAGGGGTATATTTATAAATATTAATTTTAATTTTTTATATTTTAATGATTTAAAGTTTACTAATTTACAAAATGAGTCCCACATATAACATCTCAAAGTCTAGCCATTTCACAGTAGAACGAGAGCGAGACTGAGAGAGATGGAGATGGTCGTAAAGTATGAGAGGGGGAGACATGGAAAGTCAATCGAGACTAAACACAAGGTATACCAACAATCGTTTCATGGTCTGGATTTGGGGGAACTTGGACTTGCAAGCTTAATTGGGGCTCCCTATTCTGAAGAGGAATCCCATAATACAGGGGAACAACACGACCTATGTTTGATGCGGAGGAAGCAGAAATTGGTAAGGATTCGTTAAACCCAGTTGAAGGAAATTTCTCAGAGGAAAAGGGGAACTCTTGGGTTGAGTTTGGGTTACTGTCTTGAGTGACAGGACTGGTAGATTTCAAGCGGAAGCCAATTGATCCCACGGTTAAGGGTCTCGTAAAGGTAGAATAACGAGGGATTAGTTGTGGACTATTGGTTCGATTGCCTGATTGCAGAGGGAGTGATCCTTCATGGGTCGTTTTATCTGGAACTCCGAGATTAGCATAGGTGGGTTGATCTTGCGTGCTAGGGTTGAGGTAGGATCTCAGGTTACTGTGCCGTTGGCTCGTCTATGCTCTTCTTGGAATGCAACCCATGTTAAGGGCAGCTGACCAAAATAGGGAGAAAAGGAGAGAGATGAATTACACACCGAGTACCTCCTTTTCAATATACAGTCTGTTTGCAAAAGAGACTAAGCCAAAATATTCCCCAAGAGACAGCAATCTCACAACGTTGGAGAAAAACAAGAAAAAACTAACTAAGAAGGAAGAAAGCCTAAGATGAGACCAGTAAAAAAAATGGCGATTTTCGCAGATCAGCTCACGCAATTGACAAATCATTGTTCTGAGAATCGGGATCCGATTATTGGTCTGGACTAAATCAGAAGCATTTGGTAACGCTCTAGGAGAATAGTCTTGACGTTCTTCAATTCTCACCAAATGGAGAAATGGGTGGTAGGTGTTTCTTCAAATTTTGTTCCTGGGTGAGAGGATTAGTCTAAAAACATATAAGAGATGTTTTGTAGGAAAACAAAAATTTAATGAAATGGTTTGGATGATGAAAGTTTTTCAAAATCACCCCATCTCCTTTGGTACCTCCGTTTATCTTCCTCTGAAACTTGAGTTTTCGTTATGGAGGCCTAATTATTTTGAGAATAGATTTATAAAACACCCATTTCCATCTCCACCACACCCTAAAAAAAACAAGAGCTGATCTCCCAAATTAGAACATTACCAAACAACAGAGGTTGATTTGTTGCCATATTCTTCTTCTTCCACCAATACTGCAAGGTTGGAACCCATCAAGCTTACATGAATACATCCAAAACATCCATATTGGAAGAAAAGATTTTGTCTTATTTGATTATGGTCCACATAATGATGCATCAATAGTCTAAGCTTGAAATGAATAGGATATTTCAGTACATCATATAGAATTTTTTAAGAGAAAGGCGAATACGTGGAGTTAGTATGAACCCAAAGGGACCATTAGAAAAAATAAGAGAAAGTACAAGACTTACAAATTAGGTTATATAGATGAAATGAAAATCTAAATTTAATGAGGTCAATCAAAGAGATCAACAAGAGAGAACAAATAATTTGACCATAATACGTATGAAACACATCAAACAGTAACCTCATGGAACAGTTCAGTTTTTTTCTCCCCGTGTCCGACCCGGGCGCCGCCTTGCTGTGGCCTCTGTTTGTGTGTCTTCTTGGTTTCCCCTTCGTGTGTTTTTTTGGTTTCCTTCCCGCCCGCCCGTGGCGTTCGTTGGAAGAAAAAAAACCTATCACTCTTTTGGATCAAGAGCAAAACCTTGCTTTGTTGTTTTGAAGGGATATCCACCCATGTTCTATTAAGTTATTAGGCTTTCTACCGTGTGAGGAAAAATATGTACATGCTACTTCAGGCTAAAAAACTACATGCAGCAGTAGCAAATCCAAAAATATTTGTATTCTTAGAAGAAAAAAAAAAAGGAAATTTATATACAAGAAAATTTTAATCTCAAACATATAGATTTGACTTCAAAAAAAGGGGGGAAAAATGCACCTACCACAGGCTGCGCCCCTGGATATTGCTCAGAACCTCTGTATCACCGCAGAAGATGCAAGAGTGGAAACCAAGAACCAATTGGAGATGGAACTGATTTGCTGAAACCAAGCTATATATGTTTTCATAAGTTTTTGTCTCATTCTGTAGTTTGTCCATTTGACCCAGAAGAAGAAACCCAAAAATACTCTACGCCGTCCCACGTCTTTAAAGGTTTGACTTCTATCCAAAAATTATATTTCTGGGTTTGTACAGAACACCCTGTCTCTGCTTGGAATATGAACATATAGCAACAATTCCTTCATTTCCACCTCCGAACAACAATGTCTTCCCTTCTGCTATCACTCATGGTGGTGTTCCTGCTTTGTTCAGGAAGTTCCAATGCTGCAACACCTTGTGATAACTGTGGCGACACACCCGTTCCTTACCCACTCAGCACTGAATCCAATTGTGGCGACCAATCCTACAAGATACGTTGCAGTGATGGCACACTCTGGTTTCATGCCCAGAACTTCTCCTATCGCATCCAATACATAAACCCCTCCACCCAAAGATTCGTGATTGACCCAGCAACCTTTGTCAGCAACACCTGCATCAACACTGATTTTAACAGTCATGGCATTCAACTCAACAATAGCCTTCCCTTTAATGTCACCAGCAGCAACACCATCTTCTACTTCAATTGCTCCAATGGTCTGCTAGCATCACCTCTTAATTGCTCGTCGAAAAGCCTCTGTCACACCTACATGGATGCCACGCCTGAGATTGCTTCATGTTCATCAGCAAGCCTCTGCTGCTCATTCAAGTGTGGTAGTTCGAATTCTGCCTATTCGATTATAGTTGGGAAGGAAGAGTGCATGGCGTATCAGAGTTTTGTAAATTTAGATTACTCGTTGCCGGTGAAAAACTGGCCTGCGCCGGGGGTGGAGATACAGTGGCAGTTACCCCAGGAGCCAACCTGCCACTCCAACATAGAATGCGAGGAGGCCTATGATATTCATGGTTCTTTATGCCTAGCAGATCCATCGACTTCTGGGTTGAAAAGATGCTTTTGCATTGATGGGCTATCTTGGGATCCTATCACTGCATCTTGTGTTGGTTCCAGAAACCATACCCCATTAATTACAGGTAGATGTGATGATGTTTTTGAGCCTTTCTTGTGTATAACACAAATAACTGGATGTGGGTTTGATTGGGTTCTTACAAATTTTGATAAATTCAGGTGTAACCACGGCATTAGTAGTGACGTTGGCGGCGATGGTGGTGGTTGCTCTGATAAAATACAAGCGAAACAGGGGAATTGAACAGGCGCAAGAGCGGCTCGTTAGAGAACGTGAAGATATCCTAAATGCTAACAGAGGCGGCAAAGCTGCCAAGGTTTTCACTGGTAAGGAGATGAAGAGGGCAACCAATAACTTCTCTGATGAACGATTACTGGGTTCCGGCGGCTATGGCGAAGTCTACAAGGGCATCCTCAGAGACGGCACCGTCACCGCCGTCAAATGTGCTAAGCTTGGGAACACCAAGAGCGTTGATCATGTCCTCAATGAAGTTAGAATTCTCTGCCAGGTTAATCATCGCAGCGTCGTAGGCCTTCTTGGCTGTTGCGTAGAGCTTGAGCAACCTCTAATGGTGTACGAATACATACCAAATGGTACCCTTTATGATTCCTTACAAGGGCTTCACCCTGGCGCAAGGTCGGAGCTAACGTGGTTGCGCCGCCTAAGAATTGCCTTACAGACGGCGGAGGGGCTTGCTTACTTGCATTCCTCTGCAATTCCTCCCATATACCACCGTGACGTGAAGTCAAGCAACATACTATTAGATGAGAATCTGAATGCCAAAGTTTCAGATTTTGGGCTTTCTCGACTTGTAGAGACTGATCTGAGCCATATCTCCACCTGTGCTCAGGGAACTTTGGGTTATCTTGACCCAGAATACTATAGGAGCTACCAGTTGACAGACAAGAGCGATGTCTACAGTTTTGGAGTTGTCTTGTTGGAGTTGCTGACATCGCAGAAAGCCATAAGCTTTGATAGAGAATTGGAGGATGCCAACTTGGCTGTTTATTTCCAACGGAAGGCAGAGGAAGAGAAGTTCATGGACATTATCGATCCAATGCTCATTGAGGGAGCTAGAGACACGGATCTGGAGACCATGAAGGCTTTGGGGTTTCTGGCGTTGGGCTGCTTAGAGGAGCAGAGACAGAACCGGCCTTCTATGAAAGAAGTGCTGGAAGAGATAGAATATATTATGAGCATTGCAGCAGCAGTTGCTACAGAATAAGATTATGTAGTGTTGGTGTCGAATTTGCTACCACAATTCACACCAGTCGGTTCAGATCTGGCTCGATCTAATGCTAGATCCACTCACACCTGCAAGATCACTAAAGAGCGGTTAGAAACTGAGCTGGATCCGCTCCGTCTCCAACAGCTAAGTAGTAAAAACGAAGATTTGTTGTTCCATAACTCTAAGTGAGCTCTAGGTTTTTTGAATGTAAGAGAGCTGGAGTTACAGGGTTTTGAGTAAATGAAAGTGTGTTACTCTTGCTTGTGTCTGATCTCAATTTATAGATTTTCCTTACTGACCAGGTCTTATCTGGGCCGTCAATTGAGTGCTACGAAATCGATAGTTATGATTAAATTCTAACGTGGCATGCGGTCTAACTCATATCATGTTTGGACCACTGGTTGGTCTAGCGTGAACCGGTGATAGATGATTTATCTACAACATGTAGTAAATGAAGGTGTTTGATATCAGGTGCAAGAGAGCTTAAAGATTAGATGGCTCCTGGGCATTTCAAATATCTGCAGATGCAAATAATTCATGACTCATTTCCAGAGTAAACTAATTTGGTCAAACTAACATATCAATCTGAAGAAGTTCTTCTAATTTCGGAAGTAATTTTTGTATGATTTTTATTTCATCACAGAACATCCTTGAACACCAATAGGTTACTACTATAGTTTTAAATTATTTTTACATTATTGTTTTAAGTGATTGAATTTTGAAGTATCAATCATTTTTAATTGATTTGATTTTAAGAAATTATTAGAATGAAAACCAAGAAAACATGAATAAGAACATAAACAAATTGAAATAACACAGATATTTAACATAGTTCTCACACTAATATAGTATGCTACGTCAATAGGCAAATAACAAGAACTTTTACTATGTAAGAAAAAGATTACAATGAAGATTTCTCAACCAATTACTAAAATTGTATTATCACAGTCATCACTCAAAATACTAAAAGTAAATATCTTAAATCTCACAATGATTAACAGAGTATAAAACACACATTTATATACTTCCATCCCATATATCAGAATTTGTCAGAAGTCAATTCTTTAGACACTTACAGATGAGGAATCCAAAAGTTATATCTTTTTATGGTAAAACCTGTGACCATGTCAATTCATATCAAATCACTTACATAAGCTCTTGTTTTCTTTTAATTATTTTATTTACAAGATTACTTATCAGCGATGCCCAAGTAAGCACCCTTGGACAAGGTTTAAAGTATCCTACGATACCATACGATACTAGCCGATACGGTATCTATATTTGACCCAACAGATACGATACATCTCCATATGTCTCTATATTAAATTACACTAAAATACATTAGGCAAAGCGATATAACACTTGATACAGGATGATACGTCTCTTAAAATCATCTAACCGATACAATACTCAATACCGATACTTTAAACCTTGCCCTTGGATGGCTATGTTGCATACGTCTCAATGTCTGCTAATCGCTGTTAAGATGTTTGTAATACAATCAGACGATGACATGAACTGTTTGAAAATGGGCTCCATGGAGGCAAGACCAACCATTTAGATTATTATTTTTCTCTCAAAACCAACCAATAAGGTTATTCCCCAAGTAAAATGTGCATGAGGATCTCATCAAATTAACATTAATTACATGTGGAAGTAAATCCCCATCCAATTAACCTTCACTTAATGATTTTCTATTGTTTGGTGAAGAATCAATCGTTCGAAGCTATAAACTTTGATATGCACCTCCAATAGCTTGTATTGAAGTTTCCCTTTCATTAAAGATCATTTTTAGTACTAGAAGAAGATGAAGTAATACTACTTATATCCAAATAGAGAACAAGTACAGTGTGAAAAGCTAGCCACATAGCGAAGAAATTGAAGACTTGAAGGCCTAAAACAGGCTGGTGTAAACTAGAAACGGGGTGGTATAAATGCAATGTGGATGCTGCAATGTATAAAGATGGACACAAACATTAGGGCTGGGTCGGGTCGGGCTTTTGCAATTCCAAGCCCAGTCCTATTATTATAAATGAAGTTCATTCTTGCCCGACCCTAATTCAGGGCCCAAGGATTATTGTCCATGACCCTAAACCCTATAGGGCTAAGTCAAGTCCATTCTGGTTCTAATTGGCTTTGTTCTTGACCCTGATTGACCTTATATTTGGCCATATCCTTGTCCCTATTCCTAATTTTATTAAGATCAAGCATTAGGGACAAAATTAGGACCAGAATCAAGGTCAGGGTCAAGGCCAAAAATCAAGGATGGGTCAGGACAAGCCTAGCGGGCCAAAGAGTAATCCCAGGCCATAATATTTTGGGCCTAACCCACTCTCAAGGCCAAAATCTTGGCCCAAGCCCTATTCGGGCTCAGGGCGTGCTTAGAGCCGGTCAAGGCCAAACTTACACCCCAATTTATAAAACTAGAGATGAATTTATGAGAGGTTTTATAAGAAGATCACAAGGGAAGAGTATACTAGAAGTAGAACTTCAAATAATATATGAAGGATTCTGGAATTGTTGAAATCAGGTACCCAAGTACAAGGTGGCATTAGTTTCAGCCACGTCTACAGAGAATCCAACAATGCTGCTAACTAGTTGCAAGGAGGTCTACTACCATAGAGAGCTCTTCACCAGACTTTCAAGATCTGGCTCTTGAACTAGAGGGGATTCTTCAGGCAGAGAAATGTTCAGTTCAACCTAATTAGTTTCATTTTGTTTTTGGGTTATATACCCATTTTGTAACAACAGAAGAAAGAAAAAAAAAAAAAAAAAAGAGAGAGAGAGAGAACAAGTCGTAAACAAAATCACCAAATATCTACAAGATGTTTTTCAATAATAAATTCTCAAATAACCTTAAGAAATACAATTAAATAATTATAATATTTTTATTGACCCTTTTATCATGCAAGGGTTGGTGTATATACGTACTTCATTTATCATGCAAAAGCATTTTTATAATATACTTTACATATTATCGGATTTATATGAAGTGAACTTGATTTATTCTTCTACAACAGCTGTATTCCATGAACATTAATATGATCTTTTAGGACCTGTTTGGTTACATGAGTTTGAAGATTTCAAATCTATAGAGTTATAATTTATAAAATTAAATGTTTGGTTGTGGAATGAAATCTATGGATTCATCCTAAAACACTATTTGATTGACGTGATTTTTGTGAATGTGCAAATGTATAGCTTTTTTGAAATCTTTGGATTTCAACCCTTACCCATAAATCTATAGATTCAAGTTTTTAGTGTAAAAATGTGAATCTCTAGATTGCATGAATCTAGAGATTTTTTACAACCAAATAGGTATAATTCTCAGATTCATGAATCTAAATATTTGAAATCTCTGGATTCATGTAATCAAACAGGCCTTTAGGGAGTTCTTTTTGCTTTTTATGTTTTCAGTTTTTTTTTTTTTTTTTTTTTTAATATCATACAGTTAAGAGTGTTGGCTATGAAAAATTATACATATAGAGATTTTTCTACCTCAACAATTATATATATTATAAATATACTTTTTTTTGGGGGTGGACATGACCTTATATACATCTCAATGGTCAAATTCTAGTCCAAATTACATAACAAAAATACCCAATCAAAATTTTAGTAATGATAAAAAAATGCCTCCAAACCATTAACTGAAACTAATTTTATTCAAGTGAAATCTAGTCTTATCAAGATTCTTGTATTTACAATAAGAACCTGTTTGATAACTCACAAAATGTTTATGCTCTTTTTTTTTTCTTTTTTAAACACAAGAGGGGATATTTATGCTTTGAAAAACACTAGAAACAGTTTTTTAGGCGTTTGATAAAACTTACTTCTGGAAGAAGAAAAATTGAAAATTGTAATAAAACTTTTGAAATTTGTTTGTTATATTTAGATTTTAGAGTGCCAACTTTAATAAATATCCCTTATAAATTTGTTTCACTAAAATCCAACCTGCACTCAACTTTCCTTTAATAAATAAAAAGTCAAAAGTATTTCTTGAAACAAAGAATTTCATACATTTCAATTTATGTTGCAAAACTCATGTAAAATATAACAATTTTATCAAACAACAACTAACATTCTGCTTCTCAATACAAGAAACATCAAAAACTAATTTTAAGTGGATTATCAAACGACCCCTAAGTTTATTTTTATTTATTCTCAAATTTCTTTTTATTTATTCTCTTGGACACTTGTAGATTCGTCATCATTAAAAAAAACCAAAAAAAAAAAAAACAAACAAACAAAATCGTCTACATAAAAGTTTAAATTGCTATCTTGATTTATTTATATTTTAATACACAACCATGATATCGTGAAGACATCAACCATATGAAAAATCAATATCTCTAACTTTTTTTTCTTTTTTAGTTGCAATTTTCTATGTCCCTCACGGGACCAATATCCATTTCTGACAAGGATAAATTTCCTTCCTCACCAGAATACTACCAAATAACGATTAAAATTATTTAAAAAAAAAAAAACTGAGGTAGTCTCTGCTGTGTACCCTAAATCAGAACCATTGGATGGGCATTGGGGTAGGACCCACTGCCACATCATCCAACGGCGTCAGACCCATGTTTTCATTGGAACATGTGAAACAAGTCCACGGTAAAACCTACAATAGTCTTACTCTTACGTGCCTCCTTCTAGAAACCAATAAAAATAAAATAAATATCTGCCCCCTGCTACATTTTCTGCCCCACTTTGATGTTGATGAACCAGAGGAGGAGCTCTGCTATGAACAATGTCTTCACTTCTGCCACTACTAACGGTGGCGCTGCTACTCTGCGCCGGGTGCTCTAACGCCGCACCAAGCTGCGGTAACTGTGGCAACACTTCAGTTCCTTACCCACTAAGTACCGGAACCAATTGTGGTGATCAGTCTTACAAGGTCCGATGTACAACCGCCGGCGAACTCTGGTTTGACACCCTTAACTCCACCTATCTAATCGAATTCATCAACCCATCTACCCAACGATTCGTGATTCGCCCAGCCAGCTTCGCCGGAAATACATGCATCACCACCGATTTCAACAGCCAGGGAATTCAGCTAAACAGTAGCCTCCCCTTCAACGTTACTAGCAGCAACACCATATTTTTTCTCAACTGCTCCAATCTTCTGCTCGGTTCACCTCTTAATTGCTCTTCAACGAGCCTCTGTCATTCATACATAAATGGGTCATCAGACGCGAAGGCGTGTGAACAAGCTGGTCTCTGCTGCTCGTTCAGGGCTGGTGGTTCCACCACCTCTTATTCCATTAGGGTTCAGAAGCAGGGGTGTATGGCTTACCGGAGTTTCGTGAATTTAGACTATTCTCTGCCCGTGAGTGAGTGGCCGTCGCCGGGGGTGGAGATACAGTGGATGTCGCCGCCAGAGCCCGTCTGTCAATCTCAGGCAGATTGCGGTCAGACTTCCAATTCAACATGCAAAGTCGACCCATCGACTTCTGGAGTGAAGAGATGCTTCTGCGACCCTAGATTCTCATGGGACCCCATCCATGGATCTTGTGTAAACAGTAAGTGTGACTGAAAACGCAAAACCCTACTTTTTTTTTTATCTGAAACTGTGACTGAAAATGAAAAATCCAATTTTCATTTTTATCATCAGATGCGAAAAACCCTACTTTTTTTTATCTGAAACTGTGACTGAAAATGAAAAACCCAATTTTCATTTTTATCATCAGATGCGACATGTCAAATTTCAGGAGGTTGTGGTTCCACGAACAGAACCCCATTAATTGCAGGTATGTGATGTGGAGATATGTTATTAGCATTAAACAATTGAAATCTGCAGTTGAATTTGATTGATAATCGTGTTTACAGGTTTGACGGGAGGATTAGGAGCAACGCTTCTTGTAGCGGTGCTGGGTACTCTGATCTACCGGCGTCACAGACACATCAAAGAAGCACAGGAACGCCTGGCTAAAGAGCGTGAAGAGATCTTAAACGCTAACAGCAGTGGTAAGTCAGCCAAGATCTTCTCAGGCAAAGAGTTGAAAAGGTCGACCAATAATTTCTCTGAGGAAAGATTGTTGGGCTCTGGTGGTTACGGCGAAGTCTATAAGGGTATCCTTAAAGACGGCACTATCATCGCCGTCAAGTGTGCCAAGCTCGGTAACACCAAGGGCGTCGATCAGGTCCTCAATGAAGTGAGAATCCTCTGCCAGGTAAACCATCGCAGTCTGGTACGCCTACTTGGCTGCTGTGTTGAACTGGATCAACCTCTAATGGTGTACGAATACATCTCGAACGGTACCTTATACGATCACCTTCACACCCTTAACCCCGGCATCCGTTCCGAACTAACATGGTTGCGCCGCCTGAGTATTGCACTGCAGACGGCGGAAGGGCTTGCTTACCTCCACTCCTCCGCCGTGCCACCCATATACCACCGTGACGTGAAGTCCAGCAATATACTGCTAGACGAGAAGATGAACGCCAAAGTCTCAGATTTTGGGCTTTCTCGACTTGCAGAGACTGATCTCAGCCATGTCTCCACCTGTGCTCAGGGGACTTTGGGCTATCTTGACCCAGAATACTACAGAAACTACCAGTTGACAGATAAGAGCGACGTTTACAGCTTTGGAGTTGTGTTGTTGGAGTTGCTGACATCGCAGAAAGCAATAGATTTCAACAGGGGACCTGACGATGTAAACCTGGCAGTTTATGTGCAGCGGAAGGTGGACGAAGAGAAGTTAATGGAAACCATCGATCCAATGCTCACAGGGAATGCCACCAAAAGGGACCTGGAAACCTTTAAGGCTTTGGCGTTTCTGGCACTGGGTTGCTTGGAGGAGCGAAGACAGAACCGGCCTTCTATGAAAGAAATTGCGGAAGAGATAGACTATATTATGAGTATCGCCTCCGGTGTGGTTAAAGAGGTTTAGGTGAGAGTTTCAGAAGTGGCTATATCTGTGTGTGTCTGATACAGAGTTGTGATAGAGATGAATGTGGAGATTGATGGAACTCCATGGTTATACGGGAACATGTTTGCTTCTTTTTTCTTTTTCTCTTCTTTTTGGGTGTTGTGTTGTTAATTCATGCACTATGCACATGTTGTATTTCTCTGATAGTTTGGCATGGTTCATCAATTGGTTTCAGTACCCAAGTCGAGTGGTTGCAAATGAAATAGATGATGGTGAAGAGCTACCCCTGTTCGATGGCTTGCAGCAAGACCTGAAACAGAAGTAGTTATCTTTAAATTTTCTGGGTTGTGCTATGTAAATTCCTTTTTTGAAGTTTGATCTCTTCTGAGTGGATATATATTCAGCTCTCTCTTTTCTGATAAACCTTCTTAAGTGAGTGTACATGCCGCCTAAGTAATGGCACATATACTATGCGCATGAGGGTTTCTGTGGTAGTTAATCTGGGCTCATCAATTGGTTTCAGCTACTAAATCTAGTGGTTGCAAACGAAATGGATGATGGTGAAGAGCTGACCCTGTTCGATGGCTTGCAGCAACACTTGATCGCAGAAGCATTGCTTGGGTGTGTTAATGCGCAGCACCGCACAGCGTACAGAGGTCAAGATTTCGGTCAAGATCTCAACCGCTCGTTTTGCACAAGTGTAGTACGCACCACCCAAACAAGACTTGTTACCTTAAGGGTTCGGCTCCTCTCTAGTTAGAAAATCTTCCAAGGAGTGACCAATGAATCATGAGAGGGTGCCATATATAATATTCTGGTCCTGCAATTATGATGAAAGTACCCATTTTTAGCCTAATTTAAACCCATTTGTGAAAACCTGAATGTCCTTTCAACCTACGTCTTCCTTCTTTCGAACCCCTTATTACCTTCAAAACTTCATTTGAGTATTTCAAGGTTCAATCATGTGGAGCAAGCAACAAGATAAACTTCATTTTGGATGGTTCCCATCTATTGGACCCCAAAAAAAATTTATGAATCAGACAGCAAACGTATACAAAAAGTTAATCAGATAATTAATCATTTGGATAAAAGTTATCAAATCCATATTCTATTAGTTTTGAATGCATTTATGCTGACATCCCGACATATGAGGACTACCTAGTGCTGAATGAATTATCATTGAACTGCTTGAGGTAATGGTTAAGGTAGATTAGCAAATTAATAGACGAATAAAGCACGAGAAAACCAAAAAAGACATCTATCCTGTGACTTACAGCAGCATCTGATGATTAAAATCCTGCACAGAGAGCAAATATTGGCTTGGTTTTCTTGCTGGTAACAGAAGCAGAAGCAGTGGTTTCTGATGCAGCAGGCAAGATAGTCAACAAACCCTTCATATGGTGAAGAAAGGTGCTCTTGTGGGTGTCCAGCACCTTTATGTCCTTCAACTTCTTACCACAACTTCAGCATATCATAAGAACTGCACTTCTTTACTTTCTTCAGCTCTACCTCCTTAATTAGTGAGAAGAATTCAAAAAGAGTATGGCTGGAATTGAAAGGAATAGTGGAAATGATAGCATAAACAAAGTGAGATTGAACATCTAAACAGAAACCACAGCCAAGGAATAAAGAGTTGCTCACTACTGTCCAAAATGAGCTCTTTTTTACAAACACAAACGACAAACCACCAAATTGGCTGTTTCACTTCAAGACATTAAAAATTTGCAACTATATTTTCCAAGCTGAAGAGGTGAAAGACAAACTACTATATAGTTTATTTTACTTATCCCAGTAGATAATCATGTATTTCTGTCAATATTGATTTGAAGGCAAATATGTAATCTCAATAAATCAAAACCAATTTAGAACTCAAATTGGCTGCAACCCTCCATTTAGAATTCAGAAACATTCTGGTAGACGACATGCCCCACCTTTGAAATAACTACATAGCAACGACCGTCAAAAGGGGAAAGAAGATTCAACTCCAAGATTCCTATGTTTCCATATCTGTGTGGTGAAAGAAGCAACGCACGCCCTAATCAGAATGTTCAGCATCCCCATCAGTCTAGGATAGCTAGTCTTTCTCAGTGGGGGAAGACCTTTGGTCATCCAGTCAATTATTATTCATTTCATTTTTCCTATCCATGAGACTAATTTTTACAAGCTTGAAGAATTATTACTTTTTTCTTATTAAATTCATTAAAATGGCTGAACAATGAAAGAACATAGATGTCAACAAAAGGCATAAACTGCATAGGAGACAACATAATACTTTCAAATCATTTTCTCCAATTTCCTTCTTCTCAACCCACAAGTATGCATCAAAGAATAAGTAAATGATTAGCCAAAGCTATAGTCAGGGGGAAGGTTTTTATTTCAATTTAAAAACACAAGCAACAAAGTCATTCTTATAACAGGAGAATCACATCAAGTTCCAGCCTTTTGAAGTTATAGAAATGTGCAAAGCAATCATTTCCTCATCAACTCTGACAATGAGATTGGTCAAGACACCAAATAAATTGTACCTAAATCATGAGATGTATGAAGATGATTAGTTTGCTTACTAATCATTAACTAATTGGTATTTGATTTACATTTACTCCCACTTATCATTCTGAGATTTTACTGCCTGGGTGGGTTATACAATGTTGGGGGCCACAGCAGGTTGATTTTCATCCTCAAGTCAGGCTGGTTTAAAGAGTTAGACAGCCTGTTGTCCCGCTCTTGAGAAAATCCAGTGTTGTACCCCCAGGCCAGGGAAGAGATTTTAACATGCTCGCTATTCAAGAACCGGAAATTCTGAAAGTACTAAGTGTTCACTGGTTTTCGAGCACCCTCTATAATTATGCCTTTAGCCAAAGGATACATTTTTTTCTTTACAAATTAGACAGGCCCCATCCCAACAACCTGTTGTGTATACATAACACTGTTCATGTCATTTGAGGGATGAGATCCAGGCTCAAACTTCCTCAAGTTTCCATTTTTTTAAACCCCTTTCTCCTGACTAACTCTTGCACACCCAATCTGAACTGTGCATTTGCCCAGCCTACCACACTTCTTAATTTTCATTGCAGTGCATGAAGTTGCATATTTTGCTGGTGTCTTATCTACTTAACCATCATGCTAATTGGGTTGAAAAGAAACTTTTGATAGGTTACAAGATTCTTGTGATTTGTTAATGATAGTAATTGGTGATTTATCACCACAAATTCACTTTGAATAAGGGATTTATTTAAGGATCTGCCCTGATAAACATAACCTGTTCTTCTATTATGGACAGCAAAAGAGACAGCAAGTCTTACTAGGCCCACTCACACCTATTTTTCAATCACTTTTGCCATATGAAACTAAAATATGATGGAATTTCAACTTGACATGCCGTAACTGAAATTTACCTCTCTGCTGCTGGTTCTTGCAACATTGCTGTTGTCTTACCTACTCAACCTATCTATAACTCATTTATCCATTCAACAGATTTGGAATCTATTTCCATATGCTAAAGCCTCAAGTGATTCCATCAGATGTTGAAGCCTTCTAGATTAGTCTGATCAGTCCAGTAATGCTTTTTCTTTTCTTTTCTTTTCTTTTCCTGATGTCGAGGTTTATGAGCCATGTTTAGTTGTCAGTGTTTGTTAATAACAATCTGCACAGATATACATATTGACCCAGATTACATAGGTAATTCATTGTAATCCTGGCTAAGATTCCAAACAGAGTTTAAAATCATGTGAATTAGTTATCCAAAATAACTGAACTTAACCTAAAAACCAAATAGGACACTAAAATTGGCTCACAATACCTATCATGCTTAATACGAATAACTCTGGCCTTTGGTTTAAAACAAAGAAATGGATACTACATTAGCCCAACTCATGTGGCTAACTTAGCACACCAATCATTGCCATTCAACCCATTTAATCCCATTTCTTTAACTTGTATACTGCATACTGGCCAAGCACCTGAGTGGTCGAGGATGCAACAGCAAGAACAACGTAGGTCCTTGACATTATCTACTACTCTAGTAGCTTAAGAAACTCTCCAATGTAAGTTGATTTGCAGCACTGATACCATTTCTAGGTCTTCTAAGAAGCGATGGAGCTGCATCTCTGAAATTATGATATTGTCTGGACCAAATCAGTTCTTCAAATCTAGACATTTTAACCATGTGTAGAAATAAAATATGATCAATGAAGTCGCAGAACCTGATTAGTGATTACTGCTATAATCACAAGAATATGGAACATACGAAGACAAGGGCAACATATCATACAATATATTCAGCATCATAAAGTTAAAGGCAAGCTTGGACAAGCATTCATTAGCACAAATTCAAGAATGCTGCTTCAACGAAACGAATTATTCTCCAATGTTGAAAACCTCACGAATGAGTGTTCAAATCTGGTATATTAATTCAGAGAGATATAGAAACAGCGAAATTGCAGATCGAAACAAACTAATCGATCCTCTCTAACACAAATCGAAACAAACTAATCGATCCTCTCTAACACAAATCGAAACAAAATAATCTATCTCCCTCTGGTAAAACGATTTCCTAAGATCTCAAAATCAAACTTCTGTGGAAACTAATGAGAAATTGAACGACGTTACCGAACTTACTGCCGCTTGAGGTGGCGCTTTCTGAGTCGAGCCTAGGCAAGTTTCCGAATCGGAATGGTGGTGATGATCGAGTCCGGATCGACTCGTGATGATCTTGACTCTGAGTTTCTATAATTTAAGGGTGTCAAACTAGAGTCGGGAACTGGAATTGGATCGGACAATCCAAATTGAACCGAATAGAAGAAATTTAGAATTGAGTTCTAGGCTTGTTTAACCAAAAAAAAAATTCTAAACTTACTTTTTACATTTATATTAATTTTTGGCGCCGGGGCCCCCCCCAGTGGGGTTCCTTTACCCCCCCCACGTCCCCCCCCCTTGCCCCCGCTCCCCCGGGGTCTTGTTTTTTTTTTTTTGTGCTCTTCCTGTTTATTTGCGCCCCGGGTTCCTCTCCTTTTTTTGGCACCCCGCTCCTTGTTCCCCGTCTTGGTGGGTTCTTTCCCCGCGTGTCTGTGTTGTCGTGCGGTTGGCCTCCTTCCGCTCCTGCTGGCCCTCTCGGGCCGTGGGCCCACCCTCCGCCCCCCCATCGCCCTTCTCCTTCTCCGTTTTGGCTGGCCGCGTTGCTCCCCTTCCTTCTCGTGCCCCCCTCCCCTTTTCTTCCCTTGTTTCCTCCCTCTTGCCGCCTTTTTTTTCGCTTCTTTCCGCCTGCGTCCCCCCCGCGCCCGGGTTTGCCCGGCGCCCCGGGGCCGGGTGTCCGTGTCCGTCCGTCTCCGTGTTCCCTCGTGCCTGCTCGCCTTTCTCTGCTCTCTTTCCCTCCTCCGGCTTCCGCCGTGTTCGTCGCTCCGGCGCCTTGTGTGCCTTGGGTTTTTTTTCCGTGGTATTGGTGGGTTTTTGGTTGTCGGTGGTTCGTTTCCTTGTGGCTCGTGTTTGCTGGTGTTGTTTTTTCTGTGGGGTGTCGTGTTTGGCCTCCTTTTGGGGTGCTTTTCTCTTTTTATTACAAATAGCAACAAAATCTCTATTCTCCACTCAAAAACAAAGGCTAAGAGTGGAATTTTGTAGAAAGAGTCCCTTATCGAATTTGAATTGATGGCTAAGACTGGAGCTTTGTCGAAAGAGCCCCTTATTGGATTTTAACTGATGACTTATGCATTACCATGGCGGTACTCTACTGCTGAGTTAAAAGGGTCCATTACCACTATAGTCTATAGCGTATCTACCTCTCTCGATCTATAGAATATATATGTACATTGCGACTCATTCTGGAAGAAGAATAGTGACTTAGCAAGTCTGGGGTAAGGTAAAAATTTGATAGTCCATGGTCATGAATCGTTGTTTGACTATTTCCTTAAATGTCGTTTAAACTGAGAATTTTCCATTTGGAAAAATAGAGGAGAACCAAGAGTCTTCTTGATCCAGTAGAATTACTGGAATAGTTATTATTGGAGTGGGATTAGAGGAGGATGAAGGTATCTCCTTGTTCAGCTTGTGTAATTTATTTGCCACTTTCACCACTATTGCCTATCGTGACCACCTTGTGAAGTCCTGTAATGTTGTCATCCTGTCACTTTGAGGGTGTACCCATGGATCAAATCAAAATGAGGTTTTATTCCTCTTTCCAACATTACGGTTTACCATATTTTGTAGTTGGGGTAGAATACTCACAATGTTGTTCCATATCCATGACCATTTTCTTGTGTATACCTTTGGATAAAAAATACTTTTATCCTTGAAATATCTTGCTTTCAGGATTTGTACCCATAGTGCGTCTGGATTCAGTCTTTCACCCTCTGGCAGCTGTCTACATGATCCTCAGGACTAGCTCCACCATTGTTATGGCTTCTCCTCTAATCTACTAGAGTGTGAGAGAATCGTAAATTTTTGAAGAATCAAACTTAGACAAGCTAATCACCAACTTGCGGAATAGGGGATTAAAGTCGGGGAAAATATGGGGTTTTTGGTTTATAAATTTTGAAAATATCAAACATTAGAACGTAAAACGAGAAAATATAATTACAAATAAGCCCTCGCCATTTTGCATTCGTCTGACTATATTTTGTAGACATGGCAAAATCCAAGTTGTTGACAACTAGCAACAACCACTATTGTAAATAAAAATCATAAAGCCTACGGACTATTTGGATCCTCCAATCAAACAAAGGGTCAAAATCAGTAGGTTTAGGGAGTAGGAAATGGAAAAGGAATCAAGAAAAATATCAAAGAATAAAGATTCAAGCCTAAGACTTTGTTGGTCTTATTATCTCTACATAAGAGGTTGCCCCAATTATATACGAAAGTACATCCACATGAATTCATATTTGCAATGATGAAGAAAAAATATTCCAACCCATATTGTGTACTATTACCATGTTTCTATTAATATGTAATATTCTCGCCTTGCTTCAAAAAATATATATCCGTGAAATTAAGTTCACATTTATATTTTTTCTTGTACAAATTTTTTTTTTTCTTCTTTTTTGACAATTAGTAACTTTATTAAAGGGTAGAAGAATATTATATATACGAAAAGAAGAAAAAAGTCAACCACTTACCTCTTTAGTAAGAGCTACTAGTCTCTTGTTTGATTTATTAGTTGGCAAATGTAGTAGAATCTTTAGTCATTATGAAAAAGAATTCCAATCTACATAGTTGAATTCTTATTAGATGCTCTACCACAACGTAGAGAGAATATTCTAATCTAATTGGGTAGATTCTTATGGCATAAATATATGGTAAAATAACACTAGAGCTAGCTTGCATGCACTCAAATTCAATGAATTTTTAACGAATCATGGCTGTTGACTAGTAACAAATGTGATTAATGGGTTTGATTTGTCAACGTGATAGGTGGATGTCATGTATCTAATATAATCCAGTGTATTGTTAGGCAGTTTGCACAAACCACGACGATGTATCGTTTGGTAATTTGAATAAACAGATTTTTTTTTTATTGGGCAACTCGAAATGCAACTTATCGGATTAAAGGTGCGATAATCCCAATTTAATTTCGGGTTAAAATTGGGCTTTGGCACGAAGAACAAACCAGCATCGTTCGAACAGCGAGTAATGTGATTGTCCTGCTACTCACGGCCAATACGTTGCTCTATCGGGAAGGAGGAGCAGAGGAGGAGAAGGGAACGAAAGGCCGGGAAAAAGGGCCCGGAATCCCGTTTCCCGTCCAAGTTCAAGTAAATCTCCAGGTGAGTTTCTGCATAAATCTTGCGATTCGTCTATCATTCTCAGTTTTCTGCTTAAAGCTTTCGTGGGTTCAGTGTTTTGTTGGTTGATTCTTTATTTCACCCCATTCTTGCTTTGAGGTTGAAGATCTTTGGTAACTACTAAGCACTACTCTGCATGAGTTTCAAAAACAAGTAATGGGTGGGATTTATATCGGAAGCCGGAGAGATTTGTGTTCAGACCTAAGTCTGTACTAGATTAATGGGTGAAGGTCTCCTTATTGTTTTCTTGACAAAACGAGAACTGATTCAGATTATGTGTGCTTCCGAGTTCCTTGAGTTGACCACAAAACCTGTTGGATTTAGATCTCTTGAAGAATTCTGTGATGTGGGCGCTATTCAATCTCGCTGCGTAATTTCATCACTATGGAAAACTGGAACGACCTGGAATGATTCTGTGTTAAACTTGGTTGGGTCTTTTTGCTGTATGCTCCATATTGAAGAGGACATTGAAGCTTTATTTTTGAGTATATACTCAATCCTATTATATAAATTCATTATTATGTTGCATTTAAGTATTTGAGTTTGCAGTTTATTCTTTTCTGCTTGTTTACCTCATCAATCTGTGCAACCCCTATATCTTTGTGCTGAAGGATGAGTGTTGGTTCAGGTAAACTTGTCCGTTACAGTTATTTAGTTCTGTCACAATCGAAGGACATAGTTGAAATTTCTGTTCACTTCTTGCTATCATGCACATAGGCAATGTTCTTAGAGTTTTGGTCTTCGTTTTGGTAATCTGGCTCCCCACCCTCCTTTTTTTTCGCCTGTGTAAAGTGCCACCAATTTTACTATTTGGGAAACAAGACCAGGAACACCAGTTAATAGTCCCACTACCTGACCCAATTTCAAGTTGTTGGTCCTCACTATTCAAACCAAAATTTGCCTCCATGAACTGCAACCCTACCACCGATTTATTGACTAAGTTTATATCATACCTTATTCAGATGAAGAAATATGTATTGGTTCCTACTTTCTAGTATCGCATTATTACTCATCCTATGACAACATTAATTTTTGGTGCAAATTTATTATGCATCCTTTAATTTTATTAGTGCCCTTAATCTATGGTTCTTATTCTGGACTGTTGTTCCTTCTTTCTTCTTGCATCTGGTGAATTCATTTTGAGTTCAATTTGTCACCTTATCTGAAACTTGACAGCTTTGTTTCAGCAGACAAGTATAAGCTCATTTATCATTGTTTGAATCAACAAATGCTAATGCTTTGAGTTCCATGAAAGAACTTTTCTCTTCTTGTGTCATGGATAAATTCACATTATTGAATCTATTACTGGGATTGCTTTCTCCTTTAATTTATGATGAACTGATCCTAAGAGTCTGACTTGTTGGGTATCAGGAAAGGCAGGGATTTCATCATGAAGGCACTTATTCTTGTTGGAGGGTTTGGAACACGGTTGAGGCCACTGACACTTAGTGTCCCCAAGCCGCTGGTTGATTTCGCTAACAAGCCTATGATTCTGCATCAGGTCTTGTTTCCTTAACATGCTTTTCTATGCTCCACATTGTTTCTGCCCTAATTGTTTCGCCAATATCATGCATGCATTTCAACTTTCTGGGAGGTGTTTCTATTGTAGCATGCAACTTGAACTGATTGGATGGTTGAATTCCCCTTGTGTCCCCCCCCCCCTCCTTCTGTTGTTCAAAGAGATTCTATATTATCCTGGTGCAATATGACAATGTATACATTTTGTACATTTGGAGTTAACAGTAGAAAAGATGAGGAAGCTGAGATTGATGAGTGATAAAACTTAGAAAATAGGGAAAGAACAAATTAGAGTTAATTTAGGAATATCTCTGGTACATGATGAGTTGGGAGAAGGTTTTTGAGATGGTATGAACTTATCTAACAGAAACCTCTGGTAGTGTTTTGATTAAAAACCCTAGCAAGTAGTCTCAGCTTTAAGTGGAACTCAGGGTTCTCATGGGTAACGATTGAGCCTGAATGAAGTGACCCTGCACCTTGAAAGGAAGTCCTTAAAATTCATGTTCTGCTATTGTGTAATTGTTTTGTCCCCATGATCAAGCTCTTTTTTATTTTTAATATATATAAATATTTAACTACTGATCCTTGAATTTCTTATCAGATAGAAGCTCTAAAAGCAGTTGGGGTAACTGAAGTGGTTTTGGCTATCAATTACCAACCAGAGGTAATATAGTGCAAGTGTAGAGCAACAAGGACCTTCAATAACTATTTTGCTTCTAATTTCTGGGGTGCACCTTTTGGTAATTATTATTTATTTATGGTGTAGGTGATGCTCAACTTCTTGAAGGACTTTGAGACAAAGCTTGAAATAAAAATCACCTGTTCACAGGAGACAGAACCACTTGGAACTGCTGGTCCTTTAGCTTTGGCTAGAGACAAACTGATTGATGGCTCTGGTGACCCATTTTTTGTTCTCAACAGTGATGTTATCAGTGAGTATCCACTCAAACAAATGATTGACTTTCACAAATCCCATGGAGGGGAGGCTTCCATTATGGTGACCAAGGTAATTTTGGCTTCTTACTTTTTCTTCTTTCTCTCACCCCACTATTTCCATGAAAATATTCAGAATGAAAATCAATATGTTTCCTGTTGTTGGAATTTTGAATTATATCATGGTACACCAGAAAATATTGTGATATTATTGTCTCCTCACCCCTTCTATCACTACCTATTTGTAGGTGGATGAGCCATCCAAGTATGGTGTTGTGGTTATGGAGGAGTCAACAGGGAAAGTCGATAAATTTGTGGAAAAGCCAAAACTATTTGTGGGTAACAAGATCAATGCTGGAATTTATCTGTTGAATCCGTCTGTTATCGATCGCATTGAACTGAGGCCAACATCAATTGAGAAAGAGGTTTTCCCCAAGATTGCTGCAGCGCAGCAGCTATATGCAATGGTCTTACCTGGATTCTGGATGGATATTGGACAACCAAAGGATTACATTACTGGACTGAGACTATACCTCGATTCCTTGAGGAAGCAATCCTCACCAAAATTGGCTACTGGATCTCACATAGTTGGAAATGTTCTGGTAGACGAGAGTGCTGTGATTGGAGAGGGCTGTCTGATAGGGCCAGATGTTGCAATTGGACCAGGATGTGTAGTCGAATCAGGTGTGAGACTCTCACGTTGTACAGTGATGAGAGGGGTTCGTATTAAAAAGCACGCATGCATCTCCTACAGCATCATCGGGTGGCACTCTACTGTTGGGCAGTGGGCTCGTGTTGAGAACATGACTATCCTTGGAGAAGATGTTCACGTCTGTGATGAAGTCTACAGCAATGGAGGTGTGGTTTTGCCCCACAAGGAGATAAAGAGTAGCATTCTGAAGCCCGAAATTGTCATGTGAAGCTGTAACGGTGAACTGGAGTTACTAAAGATTGTTCAGGAATTTTGTTTTCATAGTTCTCACTTTCTTTTGGAAATGTTAAATTTTTTCCCCGGTTGTGCTATATAAATTATCCATGCTTTGAGTTCTCTCATGATCTTTTTCCTTGAGTTTGCATAATTATTGCTATAAGATGTGAACAATATAATTGTAACCTTAAAAACTGAATTGTTCGAAAAGAACACGAATACCACTGAAGAGGAGTCCAGTGATGATAACTAAATCTTCTTCTTTAGGAACAAAGGGTGCATTGATCATGATGCAACTCCGACTACACTTTCCACAACTTATTTATTGACGGCAGAACCCGGCTGCAGATGCCTTGGGTTTATCTGAAGCATGGCATCAAAATTTTTGCCCTTGGTACAATTTGATGCCTTTAGGGATGCTTGGTTTCTTCATGGTGTTTCCCGGGGGGGGCATCAAGCAAGGTTATCGGCAACAATGTTGCATGACAAAGTTTTCAGATTTTGACCAAAAAATAGAAGACTAATTGACTTTGGATTGATCCATTAATGAGTAAAACGCACCATGCCTGAAAAACTAATGCGGATACTGATATTAGTATATACATGAAGGATTCAAAATTTTACATGGAATCCATTACCAGGCTAAAAGGAAGTGAACAGTGGGAGGGGGTGATACAGAGAGAGAGACAGAGAGATTGGTCTCTCACACGGAGGCTGCTAGCCAAAACACAACAAGGGAAGATACAGCAACAAGGAACCATGTAACAAAAGCCAGCACTACAGAGATCTGGAACTTGCTGCAAGCGGCAGGAGAGAGCATCTTGCAGAAATCCAAGTCCTTAGTAAATATAACTGTGACCCCCGCCGATGAGCACGCTGCTGCAAGTGATAGCGTTGCTGTTACCTGTATTCCACTTTGCAATTATATACTGGAATATGCATTGCATAAAGTCACTGACATAAGTTTCATAAGTGAATCATTATCGGGTAGCACCATGACTGGTGGGACAAAAAGCATCCAATAAGATGACAAGTATATAGAGATGTGGCATTGTCAGCCGTACAAGGATAAAATACAGGCTTACTGCTAATATTACAGGAACTATGATAGACATGAATGGGAAATAAATCTCTAATGTCTATTACAGAATGAAGTAAGAAAAGTAAATCAAATGGCAAGTTTGCTGAACAAGTTTATAAGGACTCGAAGACTTCCACAGACAACCAATGAAGGCTCCCCCTACCCCAAAAAAGGAAGAAACATGTTCGGATTACATCTGAACTTCTTTCTACCCCCTTCAGCCTGTTTCAGTCCCGCAAAAATATTTTGCACATTTTGACCATCTGAGAGCCTAGAGCAAATAACAATTGTGCAGACAAGAAGGTGACTGAAAACCACCAGCAGCAGCTACAATTTTGAGCAGGCTACTACAATTTTGCTGCATTCTTATGTTTTTAAATTTTTTAATCATATAATAACACCAACAAACACGTTGGTTCAATTGCTAAATTAGAATCCCAGGACATCTACTTTTTATTTTCACTTTAAGTAGTAGGTTTCTATTTTCAGAACTAGTAGCTGAGAAGAGTTAGCAGTCCACATCAATCTTAGAAACTGATAGTGTCTTGTAATTGTAGTAACTGGTCAACATTGGAAGCTTCTATTTTAAGACCTCATAATTTTGATCCCTGCCATTATCTGTTTTCTTTGCAATCAATAATACAACCCAGAGCCAGAAGGGCCACAGCAGGCAGTGATTTGTGATTCACTATTCTTGTCAAGCTACCACATCTACTGATGTGTCCCTCAGTGTTTGATCCTTGGACAAGGAGCTGTTGTGAATCATTTTTACTCCCTGCAGCATGAAACCCAGGGGGCACTTCTCCAGGGCTTAAAGCCATCAGAATACTCATCCACGAAATTCAAACAACCTGCTCCTGCTCCTGCCTCTGCAGTTCCTTGGTTTTCAATTGATCAACCAAACTCCTAATCCATTTACTTTCTCTTCCTGTCCAATCTAGCCATCACCATTTTCATTTCTTTTGAGCAAACATTTCCTTTCCTAGAGCACCACTAGATTCCACTCTCTCCTTCATCTACCTGTAGATCACCTTCCATAAATATTATCCCAAATTCCCTTAAAACTCATTTTTCTGGTAGCCCGCAAATTCAACTGTCAGAAGCTACAACTAGATATGGATTTGTTTGCCTCATCCTGCTCCACCATACTGCCAGACCTATTCCATCATAATAAGCATAGCCCCTAATTGAAACCTTAACCTATCTAACCACCCTGTTCTATCGTATCAAAACTGAGCCTTTTCCCTGTTTCCAGAAACTGGTGTTGGACCTGGTTGACCCTTCAACCCTGTCCTACATAAGAAACTCATTTGCATCCAGTGAAAATTTTGTGACCTGGACCACTGCTCACACGATTGTTTGGATCAGATATTGAGGAGATCTGATTAATCATAAACAAACATTTTGGCAAGCTGAGTCAGTGTTGAGGATATTTAACCTCATGCTAGGATTGTAAGTGTTCCAGCCAGAGTTGTGTGTGGAAAAAAATGATTGCCACAATGTTCACCATACCGACCCATCTCTCAAAAACGAATAGAGTTGCTTGAAAATGGGAAAAGAATCACCATTTCATTAGTGCGGGATGCTTTCTCACCATTCTATTAGTTTGAGGATGCTTTCTCACAAGTCACAACTTCTCACATCCACGACACTTTCTTATCTTCTTACCCTGTCAACTCCCTATTGATGAAACTGATTACCATAACCCATACATGTGACATGGGGGAACTCCCCCCACCCCAACAAACAAACCAAAAAAACCACCCAGACACCAACAGAAACTCTCTTTCAAAAATATATAACATACATGAGATACAAATTTTGAGTCTTTGACTACCACTAAAGTCTGCAAACAACAATATCATGTGTATGCATGCATCCACAATTTCAAGTTCCAGTGAACATGCATTTCTACATGTAGAAGTTGCTACAGGTAATGAAGTTCAGAAGGAAGCAAATCAGTTACCCAGTCGCCAACAACAAACATGCTCACTAATAGAGGATGCTGAAGGTCCCTCTTCATCATCAAAGCATAAGCATCAAGACACGCAAGTGCCATGCTCCAGAGTACTTGAAGCACCATTGAAGCTACTAGGTAACTGAATCCAAAAGATGCACATCAGTTCAAAGTGCAGGGTGATATGGAAGTTAATAAGTTATAGTGTCTTTAGCAATCCCCAACAGCAATATTGAGTTTAACATAAGAAGGTTCAAAAAATGGATCATTTAAAAGATTCAACACAACCAAAACGACAACTGCATAACAGCCAAATAGTAGGCCAATTACCAGATGTGAACTAATTGCAAACAAGTTACTGTTAATTTTTCTATACTGGCAAATATGGGACAAGAGAAGGTAATATACAAGATTTATAAGGGAAACAAGTGGGGAACACCAAAGGAAAAGAAAAAATAGTCTCCACGGTGCATGTTAGATACACTTCTGTAAGTACAGGTCCATGTGAAAATGTTTACATATTAGACCCCCAAGCCTTGACTACCTCATACATACTACAAGCTTAGAAAATATGAGGTTTTCTAGTGTTTTATCTCTCTTCACGTCAAGACTCATGAAATGGGTAGAAGTTCTCACTTATTTTGGTGAAGTATTTATAACTGTCAATGCCAAAACTTCAAAACAAGAAGGCCTTTCTTTTTTTTTTTCTTTTTGGGAGGCCAGAATCTGGTATTGCCTATAGAGCAGCCACCCTTTTCATTTCCAGGCTTCTTGAAATCAAATTATTTCACAAAATTCTAGTTAGCAACAAAATTTTGAACCATGATGAAGACTAGTCTACCAAGGAACCAGGATGTAATGTGGGCTTCTAAAACAAGCGCCAAGTAGGAAGCAAATACGTGAAGATATACACCTGAACACAAAAAAGGGGGGGAATAAGGCACCTCCAACAAGACGTACTCACAGTACACATTCGAGGATCTAATTTTGTACCCATATAAAAGTCATTTAGCAAAGTGAATGAAATTCCTAGGATCTCTAAAACTAGGAGAAGGCACAATTTCTCCAAACCCTAGGACTTCTAGTAGAGGAACCATCATCAACATATATATTAATAACTTTTGGTCCCTTCTAATAATACCATCTTCCAAAACTTCATGAGAAATTTAGAGGCAGTGGAGCAGCTGAGATTGACAAAACCTCACAAAATGCAACTGGCCAGCTATGAAATACTCTAACAATACGAAGCATCTAAGATTAACAAACCTTCAAAAGATGCACATGAACAACTGTTATATACTCTGTTAGACCGGTGATAGTGGATAGGACACTGGAAAACACCAGTCACTTCCTCTTGGTAAGTGAAGTGAAATGGGTAGGTACAGAATTTAAGAAGGAAAAAAGGTTATATATTTGCAGTGTCAACTTGTTCAGATGGAGTTCAGACTCATGATCATTTTAAGTTAGCTATCTAATGATTTATAAGATCTAACTTGAACTGCCACATTGGATTTCTTTAACCTCACAAAATGTACATGCTCTGATTAGGTGGAGGTTTGAATTGCTAAGTCTGACAACAAATAGAGCTTTGAATATGGATAATCTCATCCTGTTCCAACTGCCAGGTACAATGTAAATCAAAAAAATTCAGAATTATGAATCCTAGATAAACCAAACGAATGAAACTATAAATATAATTATCTGCACTGGGGATCGGAACAATTAAAGAACCAGTCAAATACAAAAAATTTAAAAATAAAATAAAATAAAAATCTATAGCTCAGACCAGGTTTCTACTTGCTAAATCTCTAATCAATTACTCCATCACTAATTTGAAGCTCATATAATATGTTCAAAAGCCGAAACACGTTTAGCGCTAGAAACCACAAGCGAAACAAGCAAAAAAAGAATAGAGGCACTACCAGAAAGCTGTGTAGCTATTAAACTTGTGCGCAGACGCCATTGATCCAATGGAGGCAGCAGCGCCAAGACACTGTCCTATCCTCAGAATAAATCCACTAACAGTACCAGGACTCCCGAAGACGTTCTTCATCTTTCTGCCGACTAAAAGGACAGTTCCCTCTACCTGATTCCGAAATTCATGAAAAAAAACCTTTTCTTTTATCTCCCAAGGTGTGAATCTGTTTAGATCGAACCTTTGCAACTGTCAAAACATTGTCAGAGATTCAAATGGAAGAAATACTATCCATGATTTGAATCGAGGAAGAGTTTTATCTCTGAATGTGAGTGAGATTTGCAGAGCGAGTGACCGAAAGTAAGAAACCCTCTTAGAGGTTTTTCTTTCTAAGAGAAATTATTTTCTCCCGCTTTTGCTTTTTTGTGTTCTTGGCGTTGCTTCATTAGTTTCTTTTCTCAGTGGCCCAGACCAGACCGCGAAAGTCTATTTTTTCTACCTTTTACTTTTCCTTTTCTGGAGCGGCCCGAATCTATTGTCACCGGAGCTTTGGGCCTCGAACGCGGAGATATCATTGGTTATTGGTCACGCGCACCAAAAGCAGCAGATGCAAACAGCCGAGATTCCGATACTCTATCAAAGCCCATGTTTCCATGTAGAATTACAATAAGGACCCCCATCCACTCTATCAAACCCTATGATCTCCTTGGTCTTATTCGGAATTCACATCCTCTACAATTCCCACCTCCTACGATTTTCTATAATTCCTATCAAATAGTCACAATTAAAACTCAACTAAGAATTGAATCTAATAAATTCCTAAATTATTTTCCAATTCTATCTCTTCTCTCTTCTTAAAGCTTAATTTTTGGGTTTTATTAAATTCAGTTTCTAATTGCGTTCTAATTCTGACCCTTGGATAATTAATTGTCATGTATAGCAATCCTAAATACGAATTACAAAGAATTGTAGAGGATGAGAATTATAAAAGATGTGAATCCATCTTTTGGGCATTTAGTGAAGAGGTCATGGTTTGACATTGCTTATGTTATATTCAAATAGGTAGAGGATCCGGATCCGGACTCTTTAAATATTGGTTTACTCCAACATTTTTCGAGTGTGGAGTCTAAACTCTAGATCAAATGGAATAACCTAATGGGTCTATCTATAGCTCAATGTATATTTCATATTTTCAATGCAATTGAACGAGACTTATGTATCATGTAAGGGCATTTTTTGTTACATGAATCTAGAAATTTGATCTTTGGATTCATTAATGTAAAATTTATTACCCGTTTGGTTGTGAAAGTTCTTAGTTATATGAAATCTAGAGATTCATTTATTTTACACTAAAAACGTGAATCTTTTTAGATTTATGGGTATGGGGGATTTCACCCCTATTATAAAAGCGCTAAACATTTGTGCATTCACAAAAATCACGTTGGACCAAATAAATTTTCGAGATGAATCCACATATTTCATTCCACATATTCGGATTAACCAAACAATTAATTACAATTAATAGACTTTATGAATTTGAAACTAGATACTTTGAAATCTCCATACTCATGTAACGAAACAGCCCTAAGAGGTGGATTTTGTAAATTTCTTTGTGATATATTGGTGACAAACTCTTCTAGGGGGTTCTTTGAGATTAAGAATATTTTAAGCTCAAGCCTTCGTGTGTCTTATATTTTTATAATTTTGTTATTTCAAATGTTATTTTTCTACTAATTTTGGTCAAAACTTACTGTTCGTTTGATTGTGAAGGAAATGCAAATGTTTTTATTCAAACTAAAATAATTCTGTTAAGAAAAATAATTTAAGTACTTAATTACGATTTGTTTTCTAACTAAAATAAATTTAATGTTTCAAATGAAAACACAATTTAAATTTACTTATTAAAAACACAAGTTATTTAAGAATCTAAGGAACCTTTGATTCTCGATTATTCCATCATCAATGAGAGTATCAAAAGCCAAAAGCAAATTTATCAGCGACGTAGCCTTGCACCTCACAAGTGTAAAATTACAAACGTTTGGACGGACTATTCTTGCGTTTGTAGGGGATAAACAGTTTAAATGTGTATATTTGCAATGCAGTCATCAATATGTATGTAAGGGCCTGTTTGGTTGCATGAGTTTGGAGATTTCAAATATCTAGAGATTTTAAATCTATGGAGTCATAATTTATAAAATTAAATGTTTGGTTGTGTAATGAAATATGTGGATTCATCCTAAAAAACTATTTAATTGACGTGATTTTTGTGAATGTGCAAATGTATAGTTTTTTTTAAAATATCTGGATTTCACCCCTTACCTATAAATTTACATATTGACGTTTTTAGTGTAAAAATGTGAATCTATAGATTTTTACAACCAAACGGGTATAATTTTCAGATTCATGTAACTAAACAGGCCCTAAATCAATTAAGTATATTATAATGCATGTGATATTTTCAATGTTGTGGTCTAAATTCCACCTCTTATACCAATTTGATCCCATTCAAGATGCACATAAACTGCTCCAGGAAAACCTCAGTTTCAGAAAAGAAAAAAAATAATTAAAAAAAAAGAGCAAATTGCACTAATACTCCAAAATATAAGCCTTAAAGCACTTTCATTGGATATATTTGTCCAATTTATCATTGAAAACAGTCAAGATACTGTTTATTATAGAAATATTTTTAGAATTGAAACAAGATAAACACTGATTTAACTGTTTTGAGTGATAAATTAGACAAATATATCTAATAAAAATCCAAATTTTGAGTATTTGTGTTTTTTAAACACAAAGTGCTTGTCAGTAATTTAAGGCCTCCATTTTGTGGTGCCAATGCAATTTGCTCAAAGAAACTAATGCAATGAAAGCATGGTAGGCCCACCCAAAAGATATAAAATCGAAATCGAGGCATTATTGGCAAGGTTTTTTTTTTTATTTTTTTTAGATCTTTAATTTAATCTTAACAAAAAATAAAAAGGAATAGCTATGTTCCTTGAATCTCACATAAGTCCAACAGTTCATATACTATGGGACTAGGTAGTTATCAAAACTCTTTATTTTCAACCCCAAATTTAGAACTGCAAAGTCACTTTGCAGTTTTCACCAAAATAGATAAAAAAAAAATCACTTCCTAGATATCCAACCTCTTAATTGTATTCAACACCAATTTTGGAACTGCAAAGTCACCCACATGCATGAGGCCTTCTTTCTCGTAATGGCTTAAAGTATATTTTTGTTTGTTCTCTTTTTGTTGTTAAGTCTTTAGAAGCCCTTGTCCTTATTATTCCAGTAGCAAGTTTATTAGTGGACAAATGGTAGTAATCAAATGAAGCATTTACATTTCAACCTAATTAGGGCTGCGTTTGTTTGCTGAAATAAAGATGGGGTGGGAAAATTATTGAAAAAAGCAAAATTGTTTTATTTTTTTGTTAAATCTTAAAACTGTATATTGTTTGGTTGCTTGGGGTGGGAAAGTGAGAGAAAGTTTCATTATCTGGCGAGGTGACAACCCAACTTTCTCACCCCAAGCCTTTTCAAAACCCCAAAAAAAGTGTGGGACTTTGAGGAAAAGTCTGAAAAAAATGAAATATGGGTCCCACCATTAATATTTTTCCAGACTTTCTTTTTCTTGTTTTTCTTCTCCTTCACCCCATTACACATAGGGCCCACATTTTTTTTTTCACCCCACATTTACAAACAAACACAGCCTTAAAAAAAGAAGGAGAATAAGAAGAGCATTAATCACATTAGCATCTTAGTGTTGTACATGTATTCCGGGTGTCTTGACCCATGTCACTTATCAGTTGTTTCACCATTGTAAGTTTGTTATCTTGCATTATACATGCCTTAATACATTAATTATTTTGATCATTTGGGAAAAAATTGAAGCATTCTTGCATGAATTACACTGACTATCATATAAATAATTTATCGTAGTATTATCATATAGATCCAAGAGTTAGCAACTCTAGTATAGTCATGAATAAAAATAGAATAATCCTTTGAAAAGTAAGCCTTAAGAGAACTTGAATAGGGGCAGAGTCATGGCTCAATATTGGAGGAGGGGGCACAATGACTTTTCTATCCATTCATTCACCTTAAAAAAAGCAACTCCCCCATGAACTTGAATGGTTGACATCTTATTAATAGGTGTCTTTGCAATTAAGATTTGCTTGATTTTACTAATTTTACATAAGAGATTGTCACTACTATGTTCAAAGTACATCTATAAAAAAAAATTTTAAATATAATATAAGAATAAAAAATTTAGTCTCACTTTTGCAAATACTAGTGAGGTAATAACTCCAGATACTTTTATAATCATACATCATCACATACATCAGCAACATAGGTATAAAAGTTGGAATTGTACACAAAATCTCCTCCTAGTGAACTTTTGACCACTATAAATGTATCATTTTCTAAGATCCTTGTACTCTATTGAAGTGACGCGACATGAAGATCCGATGACTATCTTACCAAATATATATATATATATCCATATCCGATGACTGTGATTAAAAAAAGAAAAAATTATAACCAATGAATCCTAAAATATCCATGTATCGCCTTCCAGAGCCCAACCAAAACCTTTCTCGGAAAAACCTAAATCCGGAAAGGTTATAAGATTTCCAAATCCCTCTTACCTCTTTGTCCACTTTCTCAACGGCCAAACACCACACGTCTCTTTTGGGAAGACATTCCAGACGATCTTCTAGGTTCTCTCCCAATAAAAACCCTCACTAGATGCTGATGTCACCACCGTTCTCTTTATGCGAGCCTTTGGTGTCCACTCGATTGGAATAAAGTTAACTACCAGCTGTACACGTGGCAAATCCTCCTTTATTGGCGGGTACTACTGCATGCATTTGGCATGCCGAACCGTCATTTCCCCGCGTGCCCCACGCAGAAATGGAAAAAAAAATGAAAGCGATAGAATCAGTAAGGACATTTTTGGATTTTCATATTATTGGAGGGAGGCAGACACTCTGACGGTCTGACCGTATAAAGTGAGCCTGTTTTAGCCGCACGATTTATAAAGATTCAAGAATGGCACTGCGTCTATATATTCTTGGAGGCTGGCTTCAACCGAGCACAAGAGCGATTAAGAGTAGAGCTTTCTCTGTTGTTCACAAGAAAGCTTACAAGTCCTTCTTCCACAGGTCTTACTGGTTCTCTTGTTCTTGTTTATTGTTTATCTTATCGAAAGTCGATCTGATCTTCGCTTTTGTTTTCTTGCATTCTTCAGTTGCAGTGCGAAAATGGCAAACGAAATTAAATTTTTCGAGTTGAACACCGGAGCTAAAATCCCTTCTGTAGGGTTAGGAACATGGCAATCAGAGCCTGGAGTTGTCGGAGAAGCTGTCACTGCCGCTGTCAAGGTTTCTTCCTCTTCTTTTTAACGAATAATCAGTCGCTATGATCTACATTAACTAAAGTGATAACCTTATTTCGTACTTTGGTTGAGTTTTTATCTGTTGTTTAGTTATAATTTACTCTCTTTTGGTGTTTGTAAATGTGGACCATTTCCTTCTTAATGCGAAATGAAAATTATAAGGTCCATGAGTAATATGCAAAAATGATCTGTTATTGTTCTTAAATCCTAAATTTGATAACAAATCCGTCTGAAGAGTGTAGACCAGGGTTAAATGTTGTGCCTCTTTAGTTTAATATTATCCTGATTTGGGTTAGAATCAAGTAGAACAGTGGATTGAAATGCTCTATCATGGACGGTATTGTTTCTTATTCCTGCTTACCTCCTTACATGGATTGGTAGGTAAAAAGGAACTGAGTTCATGTGAAGTTGTTGTTATTTACTCCTTTTTATTTATTCAGCTTTAATTTTTTTAATGCCATTTCTTAGTCACTCTGACTATATCTGTTAAAATACTAATCAATTGACGACACAAAGCACACAAGTTGGCCCAGCATCGAAAAGTTAAACGTTTTTAACTTTTTTTACTCATATTTTTCTTGCTCACACAAAAGTATGAGGCCAAGTAAAATAAAAGGAAAAAAAAAATAGTCTAACTGGTTTTATCATGTGTGGAGGCTGATTTGGCTAACTGGTGGGCAGGAAAAAAGATTCATGAACTCTTGAAAATGGAGGGGAATAATGGCTTCATCAATTCCAACTTTTATGTAACAGTCTTACTTTATAAGTGCCTAACATGGAGTAAGTCTCTACAAAATTTGGGAGCTGACTGAATGATCACATGGCAAAGTATCATGCCTCATATACTCAGATAAAAAATAAAATTACATAAAATGAGGATGACCACTAATTTGCAATTTAAATTGTTTTATGGAGTTTGATCACTAATAAAATACTTACTTACATCAGATTCTAGTAAACTATTTTTAAATCCTGATCAGAACTCCTTCTGTTTAGATACCAAGACCTGTCCATTTGACACTTTTGATATTATATAGGTATACACGTTTACAGTGGGTGAGTTTTGGTGTAACAGTTAAGTTGTGCTACTCCAACCTGTTGATCGTGGGTTCAAAATTAGGGAACAGCCTCTCCTGTAAAGCAGGGGCTAAGGCTGCATAAATTTGGTCCTCCCAGACACTGCGGCAGAAGTGTTGTGCATTAGTATTATCTTATATCCTGTGCCTATCTATACCTGTTTTCAGTTGTCTAAAGTCCAGACATTATTGAATTGTTTGTCTGTAAATTGCAAGCATATGTTTTCTAATGTATGTATTATCCATGCTTTCTGGTTTATTGATCTCTGTTATTTCATGGACAGGCTGGCTATAGGCATATTGATTGTGCTCAAGTTTACGGAAATGAGAAGGAGGTGATTAACCTGCATAATTCTTGTTCAGGATATGCATTTCTATTTCTCTCGTCTTTCTGTCTGTCACAAACACACACACACAAAAACTGTCAACCATATCCATTAGGTATAGTAACTAGCAACAGTACTTAATCAGTAGTCACACACTTTAATACAGATACCAATGGAAAGAGATGGTCTAACCAGCTATCGGTGTATTCTTTAGTAGGTCATGGGCCTGGTCTTTTTTCTTTCCAAAACATTAGGAGCTTTTGGCTGCTAGGTTTATACTTTATTCAGGCCTGCTTAACAGGTTTCTGGTTTTCATGAACCTCAAATCCAATTCAACAATGGAAGTGGTCAATGCATGACTTCCAATCAAGACTTCTTATGAGATTAGTCAAGGATTCTATTTCAATCCAATGATTGTTGAAGCAGGGCAGTTACATTGAAATAAAAAGTTTTTCTGCAATACAGAGAGTAACCCTGAAAACACTTTTTTTTTTTTTTCAACCCTCATGTCACAACCAAGGGTATTCATAATTTTATTTCAGTGGATATGGTTTTGAGATCAATTCAAATTCATTCTGAATTCCCATCAATTCTGACAACATACTTTGTTGCCATGACCAGGATGAATATGTCCTTCTATCATGATGGCCAACTAACCAATTGTATGATCTACAATTTGACATTGTTTGACCTTGACATGATTGCTTTAGTTTTGGCCCTTGATTGTTTCACCTTTTTCCCCCTGGTTTCTGTCTGCTATAGGTTGGCTTGGCACTGAAGAAGCTATTTGCAGATGGTATAGTGACACGGGAGGATTTGTGGATTACATCCAAACTCTGGTTTGTATTGATTCTTATATTGGATTTTGGCCTTGATTAGCAAAATAATTGAAGCAACACCATCTATACCTGACACTTGGGTTAAGCTTTCTACATGTTTACAGTCAGTACCACGCTTTCACTGAAAGAGAAATTTGATTTGGAAAGCTTACATGTTAAATGAATTTGCAGGTGTAAAGATCATGCACCAGAAGATGTACCTAAGGCAATAGACAGAACTTTGCAAGATTTGCAACTTGACTATGTTGACCTTTACCTTGTATGTGCTTCCATTCACAGATTACTTTCTAAATGTTATGTTTACTATCAAGATGTGTCAATATTTTAGTAGAAGGGTTCCTGCTTTAATGATAATGATCATCTATCTTGGCAAACAAGGATAAAGTTGTGCCAATTTTATCGGATGCAGTAGTATGGTATATAAGGGATCCCCTATACCACTTCAGAATGGTTCATTTGTTCAGTGAAACACTATTAGTGCATGTGACTCCAGTTGGTCCGGATAGGCTTTTTTGAGTTGAGTTGCATTTATATTATTCGATTCGATTCAAATTTGCTATCTGTCAGAATTAATATGGATTAGAGTGTTTCGAGAGGGCAGACATCGTAATGGTTAGGTTGCTCCATTATGACCTAGTGGTCACAGGTTCTAATCAGCAAACAACCTCTTACAAAGCTGGGGTAACGCTGTGTTCATTATTCCCATCCCCAAACCCTACAATTGTGAGAGTGTTTTGCATTGGGTACACTCTGAATTAGTGTGTTGTGAGTTGCAATTTCTTCAATATTAGAAGAATTTGATCGTCAAAAGCTCTTGGCTACATAATTTCATGGAGCCTCAATGAGGTTGGGTGCAGGGTTGGAATTACCTTGCTTGTCCATTCTGCTTGAATTTCGTTTCAATTTTTTTTTTTAATTTAATAAATAAAGACTTCTTCCTCATGCTCTCTCATTGATTCAGAGTCTTGTAATCATCTTCTAATTATCCTTCATAAAGAAAATGTTTATCTGAATTTTTTGTTTGTGGTACTTAGTTTCATAGACCTTGTACTTGAGTATTATCTGTCTGCTAACTGAGCTACCAAATTCTTGAAGATTCACTGGCCAGTGAGCATGAAGAGTGGATCTGTTGGTTTTAAAGCTGAAAACCTCACTGTACCCAATATTCCGAGTACATGGAAGGCAATGGAAGCACTCTATGATTCTGGAAAGGCTCGTGCTATTGGTGTAAGCAATTTCTCTCCAAAGAAGCTGGGAGATTTGTTAGAGGTTGCTCGTGTTCCTCCTGCTGTCAACCAGGTGGAATGCCACCCTGTTTGGAACCAGGCCAAGCTACGTGCAGTGTGTAAAGCCAAGGGAGTTCATCTATCTGTAAGCAAATTTTTGTGCCACAACTCCTCTTATTTAAGAATTTTTCTATTGTAGTATTGATTTTTCCATTTATCTTTATGCAGGGTTATTCACCATTGGGTTCCCCAGGAACAAGTTCTATAAAGACGAATGTCCTTAAGCATCCTGCCTTAGAAATGGTTGCAGAGAAATTGGGCAAGACTCCTGCACAGGTTGCTCTTCGCTGGGGACTCCAAATGGGTAACAGTGTGCTTCCCAAGACCACAAGTGAGAAGAGGGTCAAGGAAAACTTTGATGTCTTTGACTGGTCTATTCCTGAGGATTTGCTTTCAAAGTTTGCTGAAATTGAACAGGCAAGTTATTCCTTTTCCCTTTTGCTGCTACTGTAGTGCTGAGCTTGTGCTCCCATAATGGTTTACTGCACTGCTGACACATCCTCATTCTGGTATTAGAGTATCCTAATAGTTTGTACATCCTAATTGGTCATAAATATCATGACATAGTTTTTAACAATGAAAGGATTATGAATGCTCCATTTTGTTGTGACAAGGGTTTTGTAGAGTAGATTTGAGTGACGAGTTTCATAATGTGAATTTGGAAATCCTTTACACCCGATGAACACAAGTAAGACCTGAAAGGATTTGGAATTCATGATATGTGATCTTGACCTGAGGAAATTCACTTTCTACGAGATTAGATGAAAATCGCAAGCACATTGGTGTCATGGTGAACGGTTTATAGGTGTATTTGGGCACAACGTTGATTTTTGAAATTGAATCCATAATGGTTATAACATTGTAGTAGGATGCTCGAGTTCTTCTTGTCATGTAAAAATTGTATTGATGTAATTTTTTGGTGTTAATGCAGGAGAGACTGGTTAGAGGTACAGGTTTTGTTAGTGAAACTTATGGCGCTTACAGAAGCGTTGAAGACCTCTGGGATGGTGAGGTCTAAGTGCACATTTTTATCGAAACTGGATGGAATTCAGCTTATTTTCTTACCCGAACGAGGCCTAGCTTGTCGCTTGAATTTGTGTGTTGACAGGATTTGCTCATTGTCAGTTCCTTATGTTTTTAGTAGGAATAAATGATCCAAGAGACAACTGAGGTTTTATCATGATACTGTAATACTTAAATTGAAATGTTTGTGGCTGCAAGAGTGCAAGGTTTTGAGGTGTTCTTTCACTGGTAATTGTAAAACCACCTCTTAATAATAATACCATCACTTTTACTTTCTCTGTCTCTCTTGTTGGGTAGAGGTTTCTCTTGCTGTTTGGTTAAAAAAGAGAATAGGATTTTCAAGATTTGTTTTATAGTGGAACATGGCTAAGCTAAGATTTAGCATGCTAGGGCTAAGTATTGATATTTCGCACTAAACATAATGAATTTTCTATCTATTATCTTTTATTGTTAAAAAAAAATTCAAAAGAGGATCAAGAGGAGAATTTCGGTAAGAGACGAGAACAAATTTCAAAATAATTCATCAAAAAAAAAATATATTTTCTTAATCAAAATAGAAGAATTTTTTTAACGACAATAACTCAAAACATTTCATTTCAAGGGAAAAAATTTTAAATCATAAAAAATCTATTCCAATTTTTATTCTCAACACCAGGATGATTCTACTCGTTTGCTTGCATCCCCTTATCTAATGGTGGATTAGTAGAGTGGTTAAAAAGCCCAACTTCCCAAGGGAGGTCCTGGGTTCGTATTCATCCGGCGGTATCTATATTAGTAATATTCCTCCTTATCCAATGCTTTTTTTTTTAATACTGAAAATTTAATGCCGTCCCCGACAAGGGTGGAACCCACGGAACCCACGACCTCTCCACTGAGAAGCATAGATCTTTACCACTCAACCAACCCTGCATTGGCTAATACAATTATTTTATGTTTTTATTACTAATTTCTTTTGCATTACTACTAATTCATGATAATATCCTTTATATCTACTATCTCAATTGTAGATTTTGTTTGAAACTATTATATCCCTCCTATCAAGTATTGTTGGTTAACGAATGACTTGACGTCAATGAATTGTTTAAAAATCTTAAAATAATTATGAAGTTTGTTATTATTTATTAATCTCAACAAAATTCAATCTTTTGATATCCAAAATGGTGAGTTTAAGGGAAAAAATTGGTATCAAATGGTTTTTCTAAATGATGGTAGTATCATCTTTGAGTTTCTTGTCTCTAATAAAGGGCAAAATAATATCATACATCCAATTTCAATAGTCTCTTACCGTCTGAAAATCCTGATAAAAAAAAGATTCTCATCTAATGGTTGTACATCCTTTAACCACTTAATAGTTTTGGCCATGCCTGCCAGTTTGAGTCAAAGATGTATACTTTTGAGAAATTTTCAAATGTCAGTCCTTGAGTTATTCAATTTATCATCAAATCTTTTACATAATAAAAATATATAAAAAATACTCTTACCGATGAAAAATTATATGTAAGTATTACTGAAAACAAGTTAAATATTTCAAAAGAACAAAAATAACTTTAACTGTAAAACCTAGAGTTATTTTTTATGCTCTATTTACACTCCAAGACTTCATCATCTTCCAACCATGGTCAAAAAATTAAGAAGATCTGCATCATGGAAGTGTTTTAAATTTAAAATGTAAAGGATAACATTAGAAATAAATAAAGAAAAAACTTTGTTAATACTAAAGGGCCTGTATGACAAATTGAATAAGTCAAGGGATGGCATTAATAATAAGAGTAAATTCAACGGGTGGCGCTGAAAAGGTTTCTATATTTATTCCGTTCTTCGTTCAAAACTGTACGGAAACAGTAGAAAGGCAAAACAAGATTTGAAGTTTCTTCGATAAACAGATTAGGGTTTCTTCGATCAAAGATAGCGAAAATGCCTGCAGGATCTGCTCCATTCAAATTCCTTCGGTCTGGACTTCTTCCTCAATCTACCGACATTCAAGCTGCCGCCATGTGGGGAGTCGCTGCCGCTACGGGAGCAATTTATCTGATCCAGGTAATTCTGCTGCTTCGGTTTTTATGATACAGCCTCAATCTCGTCTTAATTAGATTCGGAAACATGTTTGGTTACATTTTTGGGATTTGTTTGTCAGAATTTTCGATTTTGTTTCCTGATCTCCCTTGGTTCCACTATTTTGTTGATTATGTGGAACATTTTAGTAATTTGTAATGTGTTTTACCTTATTGCCGTGATTTCTTAAAGTGTTAGATCTGGTTTGTTTAACTGTAAATTGAACTGCGTTCTTTACCAAACCTTGCACTGATGTAGAAATTCTTAAAGACGTCCATCGCGAATCCTTTTTTGACACATATGATCTTCCACTACAGTGCTCTAGTCCATGGCTTGTCAGTTGTCATACGAACTTGAAATAAGGTCCTCAATTTGAGAAGCTCACTTAGTGTCTTTGTTATTATTATTATTTGTTCGGGCTTGTCTTCTTGCAAATCCTTGATGCTTCAGAGGTTTCCAGTGTACTACTTTTTCATCACTAAACACAAGTTAGTGATCCCCAAAAATATTTATAAAACTTAATGTCTCAGACTCTTAACAGTGAATGTATCTTATTAGGTATTATCCTAGATCCTCAGCACTTCATAGCAGAATGTTATTTACATGTCCCTGTCAAATATAGTTACCTGCTCGACTTTTTTTGGACATCTGATAAGTTGGTTTTGGTCAATGGACTGTTGGATTAGATTTGAGGACAATTATGATAGGCTCTGAATGTTCAAAAATTGTTGTGGTGATGGTGGGTTTTTTTCTTTTTTTTTTTTTTGGGGGGGGGGGGTGTTCCCTAGATTGGAAACGTGTCTGGTTTGCAAGATGTTGTACTTGAGACTCATTTCTCCATTTTCTTTTTTGATGAATTTTGACGGCTGATCATGTATTGATCTATGTGATTCATAGAACAGTTAAAACTTAGAAGTGATGACCATATGAGGTTAAGACTTAGAAGTGATGAGCATATGAGGTAAGTGTTAATTTAGTTATGAAGACTTCCAATGGTGGTTGAGTATCAATGGATAATGCATCGCAGTCCACCGACAATTGGGGGGAGACAATAATATGCTGTTATTCCCCAAGGGTTGGGTAGAGTGGTGGAAAAACAACATATGAAAATAAAGGAAAGAGAGAATTGGACGAGAGTTAATATTTGTTCCATAGCATGGGCACCCACATTGCACAGAGGGCTTTAGAAAAAAGGCAAAGATCTGACTAGGCACTTGCATACATAGGCTGATGTCCAGTCAGGTGTAATGCAGGTGGAGGCTTTTGGAATGATATAAAGTCAATGTACACAATTGTGAATCTACAGCATCCTGGAGGAGATTCATCCACTTGATGAGAGGCTTTCCAAAGGGACACGACCTCCTATAGTATTTATACTGATGCTTCTTGGGATCGATCATCAATGAAGGGGGATGAGAGTGTTTTATCTGGGACCCGGGGGACATTTCACGGCAGCAAATCATCATTTGGGTGAGGTTTTTCAGCGACAGCTATGGAGATTGAATCGATTAGAGATGCGGTATTGCTGGCTTCCTCTCTTCAGATTTCTCGAGTCAACATTCTCTCATACGGTCAAGCAGTTGTTTAAGCTCTTAATGGGTAACCCAGTGGATTGGATTGGGTTTGCTCTTGTCTTACTGAGGAGATTTTGAACTTAAAACCAAGATTTAACAGTTTCTTTTCTGGTTTGTAAGTAGAGATATGAACTTGTTTGCAGATTACTTGTGTGCTAGCAGGTTATTTTCTAAAACTTGGTGGTTAAGCGCCCCCCCCTTTTTATTGTAGATCAATCGTTTTCTGCCACCAGGAAACTTTCTTTAGGGTGCTTAAAATATCCTCTTATTGACTGGAAGAAAAAGAAAAGATATAGTACTACAATTAGTAAGTTTAATTTGAATACTCTCTTACTGGCTTTTACCATTGTGAGATATAACAGAAGTGTTACTTATGTTTCTTTTTTATTTCAATGATCTCCTTGCAGTTTTAAACTGTTTTTTTAGCTTACTTATGTCTCTCTGTTTGTAAATTCAAAATAATTTGATATGATTTTTAATTCTTTCTTTCATATTATATGGTTAATGCATTTTTTGGTCATATTGTAGCCATTCAATTGGATCAAGAAGACATTTTTGGAGAAGACCGAAGGGCAGCAGTAATTAGAGATTCAAAATCCCAGTACAATGTTTTGTTATTGCCGGGCTTGTTTCTGGTGAGAACAGTAGGAAGCTAGCTAGTCTATCTGAATAATGCATTTCAACTTTCACAGCATTTAATTTTTTCTGGAGGCCTTCAGGGATGACACTGAAGGAGTCTGAATTAATATATTATTAAAATTTCTCTTTCTTTTCCCAACTTTACTGCTTTGTATTTATATATATATATATATATATATATATTTGGGGGGTTAAAACTTTACTGTTTTGTCATTAACAAGATATTTCACCCCTTGTTCACTTTTAATAAAGATTCACAAGTTTGCTGCTTGTGAAAGATCTTAACCATTGAAACTTGTGGAATCTCCTGTCTACCTTTCTTTTTCTTTTTTTTTTTTTTTTGCATATTCTCGGGGGGGGATGGAACCCCAGACTTTCAGATGTTGGTCATCCGACGCCCCTCTGATTGTTGCCTACCTTCATGTTCAGTTCAGAGCAAACTCTAGGATCTGGCCGCTAGTTATTTAGCAAATCCGGGTGTGTGTTGTGCAACCCCACCTTTTTATTTTTATATTATGTATGTCCCCCAGGAAACCAATATCAGAATGAAAGGTTAACTTATTCACCAAGCGTCTTGGGTTTGTTCATGTGCACTATGGCCAAAAGTCAAAACACACTGAAACGCTGTCTAATGTTTACCAACCCTGGCATTTTGTTGGCTTGGCCGACACAGGCCACCATATCATGCATTCGGGCCTTCTCCCAGCCTGGGCCCTGGAGAAGTGGAGTTTAGAAGATCGCTGTGGGGACTGATTGCAGTGAATTAGGTTAGATCAGCTTCGCTTCTTCCTCTGATGTTCAGTGTATCTTCCATGTTGAACTCTTTAGGCTGCGTTTGTTTTGCTGGAATAAAGGTGGGGGTGGGAAAATTCTAGAAAAAAAACAAAATTTTCTTATTTTTTCTTTAATTCCAAAAAATGTAGGTTGTTTGGTTACTTGATGTGGGAAAGTTAGATCTGGTGAGGGGGCAACTTAACTTTTTCATCCCAAGTCTTTTTAAAATTCTCATAAAATGGGTGAAATTTTGTGAAAAAAATAAAATGTAGACTCATAATTAATACTTTTCTACAGAATTCTTTCATTTGCTTTCATTCTCCCCCACTCAATTACACATGGATGCCTGTTTGCCTGTCTTAGTCATTATATCCACTTAGTACTTGATTGGCATCACCAATGGGTCGTAGGGATTTAAGTAAGGGTCACCAGGGAGACCGGATAGGGCTTGACGTCCGTGAAGAAGTCAAGGACAATTAGGGGATTAATTGATTGCAAGACATTCCCGCTTTCTCGTTCTCCGTGCCGTCAAATTTTGTTTTTCAAAAGTTTTACAAAATTTCAATTTGTGTGGGGGTGGGGTGTGTGAGTTATTTTTGGGGGGTTGTTTTGTGGGGGTTTTTTGGGGGGAAAACCTGAAAGGGAGGAAGGGGGGAAAAACCCGCTGTTTTTCTTGTGGTGGGGTTGGGGGGAAGGGGGAAAATCTTTGGGGGAAACCCCCTTTTTTTGGGGGGCCGGAAACCCAAAAAGAAAACAGGAAAAAAAACCGGGGGGGGGGGCCCCCGGGCGTGTGCGGGGGGTCCCCCACCCCCAATTCCTTCCATGTTACTAACAATAAATAGCCGAAAAGTGATTAAATCAAAGGCCACCAGCACACCTAATACTTGCGTTGAATTCTCTGTTTTCTTTCTTTTGGTTTAATTACTTAATATGAACCAGTGAAAGAACTTGTTTAACTTTTCACATACCTGGAAATGGTCGTAAAATCTTGGGGCGCTAACCTCCTGGCCAGTTAACAAGGTACAATTTGTTTCCAGGGAAAAGTTTACTCTTTTTTTTTTGGGCCAACAGGGAAAAATCTACTGGGGTGAAATTCCTTGTTAAAATTTCTTGGGCCTGTTTGGTTACATAAATGAGAATTTTATACCTGTTTGATTGTGTGAATCATTAGATTCATAAAATCTAGAGATTCACCTTTTTACACTAATATAAAAGCACTAAATATTCATGCATTCACAAAATCAAGATGAATTTACATATTTCATTCCACAGATTCAGGCTAACTAAACAGTTGATGTTTTGAACTGTAACTCTGTAAATTTAAAATCTATAGATTTGAAACCTCAAGATATTTAAAATCTCCATACTCAAGTAACCAAACAGGCCCTTAAGGAGTCCTAGTCACTAATGAATACATAGAATAGAGGACTATGAATCACAGATCCAGATCCAGGAACCGGACCAGATCGGCCAATCCTTCAATAAAATAACCCCCAAATACCCAAACTCAATCTTCTAGATCCCTGGTGATGCCACTTCATGAACCTCACGTGAAAACCTGGGCATCATCAGAAAATACGCTACTTACGAGGGGTAAGAAAAGAAAAGAAATTCAATATATTTACATCAACAGACCAACACAATTGAAAATGGCATCATTGTAGTTGACAAATTTGACATGGATTCTACACAAACCTGCCTCAAGATTCCCTTAATTACTCATTTCCAAAGTGAATGAAACTATGGTTGTGTGTGGCTACGGTAACACTATGAAATGAAAAATACAAAACTATATTTCTACAATTGAGGTTGGGACCATGAAGGCGCTACTCCAGTGTAACACTGCAACGTGGCTCACCGATCAGTGGATGTAGTCATGGCTTGTTAAATGTGATCCGGTACTGAAGATGGTTGGATCCTATCTCTCGAAACTAAAGAATCTACAATTCCTATAACTGAAAGATGCTGATCCAGATTATGTATATGTATTTCCCCTGGTAGCCATTTTTTAACCCCGTGATCTCCATATAATCCTACCCATAAGCTCCCATGTTTAAATAAATGTAAGATCAATACATGCTTGATTTGACGATCTCACTCATCATCGAACACAATTCCTGCAGGGCTTTGCTCTACAGCTTTCTGTGAATGTTCCCCTTGCAGTGGTCACACGCCGGCTTGTAACCATTTTCCTTTGTGCTTGCTGGCATGCGAAATTCATCTGATAGGACAAGAACCAAGAAGATTAGTTCAGACGACTCGTCAAGAGAGGACAATACTAGAACGGACATCATTTTGCAAAATGCATACACAAATTGTGGAAAGATATTGACTAGAAAAGGGTACATTGTGGAACTCCCAACAACACTACGTAGTTGAGCTCTAAAATTTTACCTTCTAATTTTTAACAATTTTCAGGGTCAATGTGTAGATGTCCATGCACGCACGTGAGTTTGGTAAATTTTGCAGGAGAATCATTATGGAATTCTAAACGCTAAAGAATGCTAGGTTAGTCAAACCGGATGCAAACCCAATGGTCAGATTTGAATACTAGGAGTTCTCATATTGCATCTCAGAAATTTAAAACTCCATCAAACAGTAGAATTGGTAAAAAGGCTTTGGAGTTTCATACCAAAATGCAATGAGTGCAAAAATCAGGATAAATCAGCAAACGGAAGCAAAGATCAGTAATAGTAACTCAGATCTAGAAAACCAGAATTGAGAAGTAGAGTAGCAGAAGGATTACCGAAATCGATGGAAAGCTCTAGGGGTTCTGGGAATTGAAACTAAAACCAGAAGCAAAATACAAAGATTAAATTGAGGTCAATGTAAAACAAAAACTTAGAAATATAACAACAAAGCATATACAAACCTGAAAGAGAAAACTAGCAGGATTTGAAAGGTTCAGATCTGACCCAAATCAAAGAAGGATTGTAGGAGAGGAGGAAGAAAAACAAAACAGTCAGGAATCAACCTGAATAATGGGTGCAGCCTTCCCCCACTCCCACAGGAAATTTAATGGGAAAAAAAGGAGTACCTGAACCTGGAGTCCACCAGACCTTATACTGAATCCACAGCACAAAAACTGTTGAAATCCATAAAATCTTGAGTGAAGCTTCTCTGTTTTAATCTGAAAATTGTTAGGGCCTAGTCCTAAGTCCTGATTCATATGAAATATGTCGACCCATTTAGACTCCAGCGTGCAGAACCCACAATCACTTTTGGAGGGCAAAACAAGTATGCATGAAGGAAAAGAAGGCAAAAGAAGGGACCTGGCCTATCAATGGCTATGCTGGGTATTCAGTTTTCCCAGCGCAACTATGACAACAATAAAACCAAAAAAAAAGAAGCTCCCAAACATGTTTTCCACAGAATTCCTATTCACTGAAAAAGAAATTTAACAAAAGAATAGGAAACCATCAGCTCCATCCCCTAAGGTTTGCCCTTTTCCTAATGTCCTACCCATTCGAATGGCACTTATCAGTGGTTCCCCTTATCAAGTAGAAAAATCAACCTTTTGTCTGCGAGTAGTGAATGACTGTCGAATAGTGATATCAGCAGGATTAAATTTTTCTTGAAGACAATGCTGCTGCAATGACATGCAGTACCTATTCTCCCCTATCCAATTAAAAGAACCAAATACCTTCTTTCATCTCACACCACCATTAAAACCTCCAACAACCCCTGCCACCACCACACAACAGCCGGAAGGGAAATTTGGAAAAAATAAAAAGGAAAACAAAAGAAAGGGGGGAATTGTTTGGTGCAAAAGGAAAGGGAAATTCTGTCAAAAGCAAATGTGCTCCTTTTCGCTCTTTTACTCACCCACCACCAACATTAAAAATTCATGGAAGTTAGGTTAGTGCTTTGGCTGCTCAGGGAGGTACCAGCCAGGATCATGGAGAGAAAGGGACAAATCAAACAGAACCAGATCTCCAGCTTGGGCTCAAGATTGGAATTGCAGCCAAACAGCAATACTAGCCATTATCTCAAACGAATAGAGTCTGAATGGAAAGAAAAAAAAGGGATCCCTGCATTTTACTGGTGAAGTAACCTGGAATACAGGGACAGTAGTAAGACCCATTTTTAAGAAAGCAGCAGGAAATCTAGGGCTCGATACTTCGATGTTTAGGTCTGGTTTTCAAAGGACAGCAGCTAAATAGCACCCAAAACACTAAGATCCCTGCAGCTAGATCTGAACAGAAAAGTATTCTGTTTAACAGAGATGCAATTGCAGAATTTTCACAATTAATGGGTTTCTATGTTTTAGAACTTCTAGGGTTAAACATGGGATGATTCGGGGGTTCAGTTAGGCCAGAATTATTTCTGTCTTTATTGTTTTGTAGTTTCAGAATTAAATCCTAGAGGTTAGGGCTTGGAAAATAGGTCTCCAAGTTGGAATAGGACTCTTGAGGTGTTGGATATGGTTAGGGTATGTAGAGTAGGTAGACAAGGTGTAGAAGAAGGGCCCAAAGGGTTTAGGGTTTGGTTGAGAGGTTAGGGAGCTAAGAGTGTTCAAGTGAAACTAGGGTTTAGGGTATTTGAACAAAGAAAACCTACTTGGCCTCAACTAAGGGATCCTATTTAGATTAAAATTCCCTAGTACAACTAGATCTAACTTCTAAATTAGGGAAAGGACTCTTAAGTAAGAGTTCCTCAAAATCATGGAGCAATTTGCATGAAATGTTTTACTTTCTCAACTCTAAATATTACTTCCTCATTTCTGTGGCAATCATTTATGGCACTGCAAGAATCATACCAAGTGCCAACCACAATAAAAATAAACAAAAAGAAAAGAAAGAAAGAAAAAAAAGTCAGAATTTGCATACAGTGAGTTGAATGGTATTCTCCCTCCTAATCTCAAGAATCGAACTAAGGTTTACTTTTGAGAAGATTCTACCAAAGCCCAATCTGATCATCAAATCTTCATTCCCATTGTACCACAACCATAACAAGTGATCTCGGGTTGCCCCAAAACTCTTACCTCATCCCATCACAAACCTAAATAACCATTATTTTCTTATCAAATTTGCAATCAAACAACCACTAGACAATCTCGATTCCATCAAGCCTACACATCAGATCCACCCATTCAAAATCCAAGATTTGATCCCCTTTCTTGGATATCTATTTTCCACAAAACACTACACAACTTGACCCCATCATTCTACCCATCCAACCACCAACTTCCCTCCATATCTTCACTACAGTAGCCAGCCACCATAAAGACCATTACACGATCCTCATTACAGCCATCCAACGATTAAGACCCTGAAATCCTACGAAACTCCACCTTCACCGAAAATGCCACTTTCAAGAAACATACTTCCAACCCAACGGACTTCTAGAAACCCAAATACAGACTTTCAATTCTCAATCTGGTCCTTTGGAGATCCTGTTTGATTGGCCCTTAAATTTCTCCAAGGCTGCATTACTAACTGGGGCCCTGAATCATGATTCATGTCTGCTAAGATCAGAGCATGGCTGAAGTAAGATCACTTATGGCTGAGTTGGGTTAGGCTGGCAGAATTTAGTCTGGGCTGAGATATCCCAATCTAGCCTTCATTGGGCTGGGCCTGATCTGAATTAAAGAGATCTAATGTTGGACTAGAGCTGGATTGGGCTGTTTCCTAGACTTGAAGCTGTGAAGACATGGTCAGAGTGGAGCAACACCCACACTCTATGAAAGCAGGAGTACGGCTGAATACGCTACAAACCTCACCCCTGCAGTGGCAGTAGCCTGGTGCACTAGATATGCCCTTTTAATGTTTGGCTGGGGTCTTAAATCTGACCCGCTTGCAACCCAACTACAGCAATATCAAACGATTTTCATTCCCAAAATAATTACTACAAAAAAAATCAAATTTAACTGCTACATGATGGGATATGGGATACATGTTGGATACATGAGATTCATATAAAGGAAACCATTCCACCAAACCTAGAAGAAGGGAAGAAGAAGAAAGACAGGTAATTTCCTCAAACTCAGGATCACGGCCTCTCACCATCCTCTCAGAAATGGCATCTCAACATACTCTCACAAAGAGAAGCACAAATGTAAGTTTTTTCGACCCCAATCTAATCAACTGTGATTCCTGTACCAGTTGCAGCATAGTCGTCACTTAGGCAAAATTTTTGGGTTTAGGCAACTACCGTGTTACTAGTACTGGACACAATGTCCTTATTTACAAATAAGAACTTAATTCAACTTATGCTAAACTACATTTTTAATAATAGGAGAAACCTATAACTTACTGATGCTAGAGTTATTCTCAAATAAAAATTTTCCCTTAATGTTTTAGAATGGTAAAATATTGCTAAAAACCAAAGGTGTAGTTGGTGTGGCAAAAAATTAATTTGTTTTGGTACATAAAATTTATTCGAAGTGACTGGCAGTCACACACATTAAAATAAGGTTTGACAAGAACATAACTCCTTAATACAAATCAGATTCAAGTCCTCTTAGATTGCTGGGAAGCTGGTTTTATGTTCTACCTGATGCAAAAGTCCGGTGTTAAAATATCATTTTATCAGTCAAACTTCTTAGTGAATAAAACTATTTCTCGAAACTGAGAACAATTTTAATTATTTACAGATGAGATCATATTTTCTAAGAAAATATAAACCAAATAGAAAACTAGGCATACCAAGACAATGATCAATTCCATGAACAGTAAAAACCATGCATGTTTTGTCTATTATAAACTTCTTAATGTAGATGCCTAACTGTTTGGCAAGAAATATGACAGAAGAGTTAAGAAGAATAGGACTGGTTCACTTTTTAACCAACCCCTTGGGCCATAGGGCCAATGAGTTGCTTAGCTGGGCATCTAGAAGAGCCAAAACACTGTTCACGTGAACAGATATTACGGGAAGATTTGATGGGACCTACTAGAGTCTGCAGCTTTGGATGAGCAAAGACCTTAATAGATTATATTTAGTTTCTATATCCTAGATTCTGATTGGACTATTTTATTAATTTTATGTTGTTTATTGCTGAGAAAATTAGTTGGCTCAGAAAAATCTAGTAGTTTCTATGTTTAATGTAACTTGGAGAGCAAATATTACTATATTAGCACTTCATAAATCATAATATCTTATGTTTTATGTTATTTTCTTGTCTCTTCGTTAAGTGATAAAGGTGAGGACCTTGCTGTTGAGAGCTAAAAGGGAGAGGACCGTGGTGTTGAGAGCCAAATACCTAAGGAACCAAGCTAAGAGAATTGAACCACCTTTATCCCTTTACTTTTAATTTTTCCTATTTCTTCTATTCTTCTCTTGTTTGAACTCAACCTGATTTCAAGACCAGCACCAGCTGCTACTGCTTTGATAGTTATCAACCTGTTGAAGCCTACAATTCAAACCAGTCCACCTTCATTACTGTGAGTGATCTTCAGTTACTAATGTATGTCCTTAATTCTATTTCTCAGTTTGTGGGTTATTTGGGGCTAAATCATCCTTGATCTTAGTTTTACATTACTTCACACAATGTCATTTCATTCTTAGGTTTTGTACTGTAGTTCTATGTTGATTTTTGATGACTTGAAGTGGCTTAATATGATTAAAATGACTTATATTTGATGTAGCTTAATCTCGATATTGATGGTATAAAATAAATATTTTAGCATACTAATGAATGTTAGAAAAGGGAAATAAAGAATAAAACTTCGGCACCTTGGTTGCCCTGAGAATGCCTAGACATGTGCCTTGTTGCCAAAGCAATTAGGTACTCCTCCACTGCCTTGAGCTGACTTGACAAGAATGGGCTGTAGACTCTGAAAATTAGAAGACTCAAAACACTAAAAGAGAGGCTTTACCCAACCCTTGACTAGTAAGACAACATAAACAGACTACGAAACAACAATAATGAAAGAAACTAGCTCAGAAGACGACCCTAACGAAAGAAACTAGCTCAGAAGACGACCCTAACTAATCTAATGAAGTAAAGCTCGTTTTCCTACATTCTACGCCAATTTACGCCTATCAAAGTGGTCCCCTATAGCGAAACCTCACGGGATCAAAAGCCAACACTTCAGTAACCCAACTGATGCAGATCCATCGCTGAATTGGGCTTTCTAAAGTACGAGTCCAGGACAGGATCATGTATGTATTTGGATTTTGATTCCATGAGAATGATTTGCAATTGGCCAACCTGACAGGCCTAAATGGGTTAAAACTTAAAAGTAGGAAAATGTGACTTATTTCATTGGTTTAGGTAATAGTCTAGTATTAAGTCAATTCCCTTTTTATTTCACTTACCTAGTCAGCTTAGGTCACCTGATAGGTCACGGATTGGGTTAGGCCTCTCCTTTTCAGTATAGGAGTCTATTTCAAAGTCTTTTATGTAAGGTTGTAATAGGTGACAATACCAAAAAGGAATTGAGGACAGTAAGGTGCAATGGGCATTGCATCGTTGTGTAATTCCACCCCCCCCCTCTCTCTTATTGCTGAAAATTTGTATGAGGTCAAGGTCTTCGTCAACCGGTCCACCTGGTGATCTTCAAAACAGTGGGAAGTTGGGTCACCATATCTTCAATATTCTTCTTCTACTCCTCTAAGTTCCCCAATCCGTAAATTATCTTTCTCTATTTTCATTTTCCCTAAACCATAGCCATTAAAACCCGTAACCTAACCATTGGAATCCATTGGAAATCCATTCCATAGCCTATACATGTCATGCCCTTCCTTCAATATAATACACATCAGAATAGCATCCAAAATCCAAGGTGTTAAAACCCCTTCTTTATTTTTTGTACTCCCCCAGAAACTCAAACTTCAATCCTAGATATACATCAATCAATTGTTAGAACTGTCCCAACTTCAGGGATCATCCCCATATTATCCTTATCTTTTCTACAAGCTTCCTCCCTGTCCAAACCTCTATAACCTAGGTTCTTGCATACATCGATAAACTACCCCTAAATCCTAAAACCCTAAACTTTTGAATCGAGGTCCGGGAAGATGGAACCTCTTCAATCTAGGGCTACATCAACAACCCAAGGCTTATTTCTGATGAAATACATCTTTTGGCTGACTTGTCCACATCAACAGCCCACTATCTCTCTTCCACTTTTTTTTTTTGGGGGGGGGGGGGAGGGGGGAGGAATTGGTAGCTTTATATTAGGGGGTGGGGACTATTACAATTTACAAATACCACAGGGAGCGTCAAACCCGTGACCTCTTCCACTAAGAGGTGCCAGTCATTACCGACTGACCAACCCTTCAATGGTCAACACTCAACACCCCACTATCTTGATTCTTAACTGAGGAATAGGTTCATGATTCATCCATTATTTAGAAGGCATGCATAAATCATAGACTTGTTTTGTTGAAAAATGACTACAACGATTAGTTAAAGATCATATGAATTAATGAATGTGATAACCAACCAATTAAATTACCCTATTAAATGCCATACGGATTTTTCGAATATTAACACCTAGAGTTCTTATGAGTATGCTAAAAACTCATAATTTAGTTAAACCTAAAGAACATTCTGATGAAGTGATGATATATGCATAACTATTGTGCAACATATATGATATTCTGACATGCATAATACTTGTTCAGATCATTGTTTCCTTATCCTATTATGAATGAATTTGCACCATCATTTCACATGATCTAATTTTAAAAGATGATAGAAAATAAAAGCACAGATTACCATGGACATCCTGAAGATCAGCTCCATAGGAGCAAATGTGGTGGGTTAAACATGGTGAACCACATAGCTTTTAATTCTTCCAGAAGAAAGCAACATACTAGTTAACTTGAACGGTTTTGAACTCAGCTATTCAGGCCATTTCCTCAGTATTTCAGCTTCCCTAGCTATCTGAATGTCTGAAGGCCAATAAAACTGGTATATAGCTTTGAAAAGAAATCGAGGGAGTAATGCTATGGCAATTATAAGTAAGATGGTGAACCAATAGGTAGCTGACTTCACAAGATGATAAATTGTCCTGCAAAAGAAGTAGATTATTTAGGACCTGAAAAATGGTTCAAGCACAAATGACTGAATACATATCTATGACATATAAATGGTATATGACTAACCAGTAGTTCGGAAATATTGGAATAGAATCCAATATCACCATGCAAACACATGTCATGACTACAGATCCCCAAGTTGCAATATGAGTAATCAAAACCCAACGTTGAATGTCCATTGCCAAGTGGATAGTCACAAGAACAACCACCGTAATTGTCCACAGACTGCCCATACTCCATATATCAATTGAACTCTCCTTATAGATGAAAAAAGGGATATAAAAAAGAACAAGACTCTGCCACAGAGTATCAATCATTGTCATCCAGAAGAGGTACATATTGTAACTCTCATGCCTATTCCCTGCTTCATAAAGCTTTGGATGCTTGAGTAGTGTCCTATGACTTAGATCCTTGTCCAGAATACCAACAACAATGGTAGGAACAGAAGTATAGAGAACGGAGTATAACATACTACTCCAATCAGTTAATGCAGAAGTTGTTGAAAAGGCTGTGTATAATATATACCTGCAAAGAAGGCAGCAAGACATCATTAATAAACAACCAGAGTAATTACAGATAAAAAATAAAAGTTTCAAGTGAAAATGCAATGCATCATGTTCAAGCTGGAAAACAAGAAACCTCAGACATTCACGAAGTTTATACCCTGGCAGGGCAATGCACAATTCTATGGTGTTACTTCTGGGTGAATATAAAACGTTTTCTATTAAGGAAGCAAAAAAAAAGGCACTGCTCCAATTATACATGGATTGTTAAGGTATCTCATAGGGTCTTAATAACATAAACAATAAGTTCTACTGAAACCTATACTTTTAGGTGTCTTATAGTATAAGAATTTGAGATCTCAATACCATCTCATTTTTTTGAGATCCAAGACGAGATGCCCAATGGTTTAATCTTGGTATCTCAGAATTTTAATGTAATTTTATGTTCCCACCCAAATAGGGCTTTGATTTAAACCAAAAGAAAAAGTCCACCAACTCAGCGAGTTCTCAGTTTCAACAAAGTTTGCTGGGCTACCATATCAGCACCTGAAACCGGCTTCTCAAACCATGGGCATCTTGACTCAGTCATAAATAAAGAAGTTGATATGGAAGACAATGTTTCATAAATAATTAAAACACAGGTTGGATTAAGTGGAAGGGTGAATCCGGAGTAGTATGTGATTGGTGAATTCCTTTAAAGTTGATAGGAAGATTTTGCTAAACATTCATACAACCAGCTATAATGTATGGCACCAAATGTTGGGCAGTTATGAACAATCAATAAGTCAGTGTGGTGGAGATGGGATGTAGATGGATAAGTGGCAAAACTAGCAAGGATAGAGTGACCAAATGGTTGTATTAAAACTGGTTTGGGAAGAGCTCCTGTCCTCTTCCACATGACAAGCTACAAGAAAGTTGTTTGAAGTGACATGGCCATGTTCAACGGAGGCCTTGGATTCTCCAAATAGGCATGAGGGATTTAATTCTGATCGAAGGAACTAAAAGGGCCGGGGGCGTACCAAAAATGACCATAGAAGTTGTCGTGACAAAGACAAGCATGACTTAGGCCTTGTATCAACTATGAACGCAAATAGAGCGCACTGGAGGACAGGATCCATGTAACCAACCCCATTAAGTTGGGACAACGCTGTGTTGTTTTTTCTTCTCAGCTAGCTGTTTTCACTTACACTGCTGATTGGATGAGGAAGAATTAAGATTTCTCCATTTCTCAATGGAAAAGAAACATACAGAAACACAGAACAGACAAGTTGTTCCAGTGACGACTGATGAGCTGTTCTTTGCCACTGATGGAAATGTTGCACAAGGTGCAAGGTCCACAAGAGCCTGAAAGAATAAGTGATGCAGCCTCAAAGGATGAGGGCCACTAACCAGGATCCGATAAAGGAAAATCAGCAGACCAGTAGGGTTTCTAAAACCCTGCGGTAAGGGTTTCTAGGCTATTTTAGGGGTTCTAGGGTTTGTAGGGAGGGTGCATAGGGTTCAGTTAGGGCTTATGAACTTAGGAGTATTGAAAACCTAGATCTGAACCTAGTTGTTTTGGTTTCATATTCGAGTTTAGAGGTCTAGTAGGGTTTCTAGGGTAGTTAGTACCACTACTTGGGGTCGAGTGCGAAGGGAAGGGAGGGGATGATGGTCCTAAAAGGGAGGATTTCTATGGTGTGGATTGGGAGTAATAAAAATTAGGGTTCTCAGGAAAAAGAGGAACTTCAGGTTTTTAGGGTTTCTAAAGGTTAATGGGGGCTAGGGTAGGGAGAGAATGTTACGGAAGGGGAGGGGGCGGGATTTTGTGGAGGGGATTAGAGGTCTAGAAATTAGAGATGGGGGAGAAAGAAGGGGTAGGGCCGTAGGCGAGGAGAGAGGGGGAAGGGGAAGGAAATGTGATGAGGACATCAGTGAGCAGTTCCGAGTTTACCGGCGACACCGACGTAGAGATCATCCCACGACAGCATCTATGTGGATGGATGATGAGTTCAAAGATTATTGGATTGCTAGGATCCTATGATTCGATGAGAAACACTGCTCATAAGCAGTTTGTCATGTTATTTTCCTTAGTCTTAATGGGTTGGGTAGTAGTTTACTATTGAAATATTTTAATTTCATGTTTGAATCTTTATGGGCTGGGCCTAGAGTCTATTTGGGCCCAATTTTGAATTATTTAGAGTTTGGGTTATATTTACAACTTAAGTTGGGGTTATTTTGATAATTAAACATGTACGGTTGTGAGGGATCAATTTTTTTATTTAAACCTTGTATCAAATTCGTTTTTGGCAATCAATGAATGAAAGAATTTGAAAAAGAAAAGAGCTCTCTCTCTCTCCCTCTCCCTCTCCCTCTCCCTCTCCCTCTCCCTCTCTCTCTCTCTCTCTCCCTCCCTCCCTCCCTCCCTCCCGTGGAACCCTCCTGGTGGAACCAGCACTTTCCCCTCTCTCCAGGTAACCTCTCTCTCTCCTCCTTTCACCCTTGTTTCCCACTAGAAAACTTCCCCTTGCTCTCCTCTACAAAGATCTACTCTCTTTTTTCTCAAAAAAGACCTAGTTTCTTTCCAGGAAATCTTCTTCTTCTTCCCCAAACCCCACGGTTCTATTTTTCTTGCAGAAAAAAAAATTAAAAAAATAAAAAACCTTCTTTTCTTTTCTTCCCTCTTTCCCTTATACGGCAGCTAGTTGTCTTTTGTTAGTCTCCCTTCCCTTCTCTTTGTTTCTTTTCTCTCTCCCTCTCTCTTATCACCTACTCTCTTTCCTAGGATACGCCATTACGTCAAAATATTATTTTCTCCTTTCCTAGGATTCCCTTCTCTTTGTAACATTTTCTCTCCCAAAATATTTCTTATTTATTCTTTGGCAGTGGTTTTGTTTAAAACAAAAACTTCCCAAGACTCCCTTTACATTGTTAGTTGTTAATTTCCTTGTTAGAAATCTGATATTGACTAGGACAGCTCTATTTTTCTTTAAATTTCTTAATACCCTTGCATTCAATTTAGTGTTATGGTGCCAAAATCCCCATCCCCTTGTTTCCCTATTGATTCTTGTTTAATTGTGCTTACCAGTAAGACTTATTGTGTTTATTTCTCTACTTTAGCCGTCTTACATGCATGATTAATCAGATTTCAAGTGCTACAAATTCCTTTCTTTACTATCTGTCAAGAATAGGTGTTTAATTCTAAGAATCTAGTAGCTCACTTTGTAGGTCCCCTAGTTTCTAGGGTTTCTCCTACATCAAAATGGAATGATTGAGTTGGAAGGAGGCGTAGGATAGGGGTGAGTGCTTACCAACTGCAGAAGGCCAGCGATGAAATTTGAACTGAAGAAAACAATTCACCAGTTCTGCCACAAGGATTTCCCTTAGGATAGAAACCCTAGAAAATCACATCAAACCTCCACTCTGCTGTAACTCACTTTGCAATCTTGTTATTAAACTGATTTGTTACAAGCAATGGCTATGTATTTATAATCTTATTAGACAAGTCCTACTAGTATTCAACTTTGAAATAAGAACAAAAAGGAACTTCTATCTTAAATAGCACTCCTACTAATCCTAGACTGACATAAATTACAAGATAAAATAGGGCTAGACTCCTTCTGATTCTGACTATTCCCAGAAGGACTTGTTTAGGGCTGCCATGAAACAAGCAAATTGCCCTTCATTTGGACCGATCTCCTGGAGGGCCACAAGGTGCTGAACGACAACCCTAGGTTTTTTGCAGCCCTTGGAGGCCTCTCTGGGGAGATCATGGGCCTTACTTGAAGAAGAGAATGTAACTCTGATATTGGGCTCTACATAAAAGTCAACAACATTCCAACCACTGGAGCCTCACAGTAATCTTTGTCTTTCTCACAGGAAATTCCCCCAAATCAGCGGGAACATGAGATTGCAGGGATGAAAGAAACAAGACTCCTACAGGATTTCTGATGTTCTGACAATTTTCCCATAAATCCCCTGCCCCTGGTATCCAATCGACTGAATTTTACAATTTATGTGGGAATCTTTGAGTAAATCTCATTCCATTAATCCTGCTCCACCAAAACTCCTGAATTCTAACAGAACAAGAGGTTTATCCTAATCCAGCCTTTGAGTAACTAGATAGCCATTACAGCCACAACTAGAGTTGAAATAATGGAACAGGTTTCATTTATCCTAAAATCACGATAAAGCTCAGTTGAGTATCATGGATCCACAAATTCCATGCCACGTCACCATTTTCCCTTTCGAAAATTTTAACCAATTGCACAGACCGAAAACCCACTCTTGCATTCAATAGAATACTATTCATGGTGAAAAGCAAAATACATGTGAAGTAGGCTTTACATGCACATACACATTATATGCAAAGATAATGTCAAATGGCATTGGCATTTAAATGGATACCCTGTGTTTCCTAGCTAGTGAACGCATCCATCAGATGGATAGTCTAGATCAGCTTGCCATGGAAAATTGGCATTTGCAAAGAAGTTTACTAAGTAGTAACATAAAGGAACATTGTCCAAAGGATATAATAAATAATTTCTTCAAATAAATGGTTTGGCATTCTGCTGCCCAGTTTTTAGAACCATATTTACAAAATAGTTATAACTTTGGACACCATATACTAAAGAGCTTACAAGAGTGCTAGAAACCTACATTCATTTGTGGAGACTTTTACAACACCAGGGAAATCCAAATGCAAAGGACCTCACACATATAAATCGAAGAGAGCGAACATACCAGAAGAGCATCAGTACAAATACAGCATTACGGTAGAAGTTGTACAGAACCAAGTAACCGATACGCTGATAGTTCCAGTGCCCATGCACAAGAAGCAATCTCTTAAGAAATCGGAACTGCCCCATGGCAAAGTCTGATGCCATCACTGCTTGTCGTCCTTCCTGACCACATAATCCAACACCAACATCCGCCATTTGGATCATTGAAACATCATTAGCCCCTGTCACAAATGTTCCAAGTTAGCAGAAAGTATGACTGCACAAAAATAATGTCTAAATACACAATTTTTATTTACCCAAAGCAATACATTAGAGCAATTAAGTTCTAAATAAACATGTGGACCAGAACAGTATGTTGTACAGAAAACCAACCGAAAATGAGAAAAATGAAAAATGTGGTGCACCCCCATTTCATGAGGATCCCAGATCTTATAAACCTAACCTTTACCCAAGTCTCAACAAATTAGGGTGGACGACACAAATTCTATTTTGCCAATCCCCTCTATTGAAAACAAACAAAAAATTCCCACAGAAGTTGATCCAGCTAGCCCCACCCTGCAAAGCAAATGAACACTTGAGATATACACAAAACAAACTTAAACTCACCATCACCTATCGCCAATGTCATGTCATCAGTCCGACTTTTAATGAGATCAACAATCCCAGCTTTTTGGAGAGGAGCAACACGGCAACATAGCACAACCTTACAGGCAATTGCCAGGTCAAAAAGCTGTTGGAAAAGAAAACATTGCATGTGACACAGTTTCAAACATGATCACCAAAACATCAACTATGAACAGAATTAAATCAACAAAATGCAGGAAACAATGGGAATGGTGTAAACTAAGTAGCATCAACAGAACAGAGCATAGCAGTCAAGAAATCACTAAGTGATGCCTATACAATTTCTTAGTGTCGTCCTGACACCAGTCCCCCTCCAGTACCTTAGGGCACACAGGAACCATGACAAGTATGATACAGAGCTTCAAACATGTAAGTTGCACTTGAAATATCATAATTTAGAAGGAAAAGATTCATGCCTCTGGTTCCAGATCTTTCTCCAGAATATAGACCAGGCTGTTCCCATCAATTATCAGAGCTATTGGAGGTCTCATCCCCACAGCTTTCCCTGCATGCAATTGTGACATGCTGGAAGTTCTCGTCTCATTAGAGATCTCAAGGTAATCATTTTCAGAACTCATTTTATGTTTCAGATCCTTATTCCTGCAATTTGCTGGTTTGATACCATATTTGGACTTAGCATCAGCCAAAAGACGTCTACATTCATCCTCAGAATTACCATTGATCACAATCTGTTGCATGTCTGGTGTCAAGAGTTTGCATGAGAGACCAATTGAAATTGCAGTCTCTTGCTTATCTCCAGTAAGAACCCAGACCTTCATTCCTGCTTGCCGGAGGGACTCAATGGTTTCTGGAACACCATCTTGCAGTTTGTCCTCAATTCCAGTAGCCCCAAGAAGATTTAAATTACATTCAATGAGAGTAGCAGTTTGGCGTAGTTTTGTCGATCTCTCAGTCAATGACGTGCTTGCTTCCTCATACCTGTGTTGCCATTCTTCAAATTCTGCAGCAGTAAGATCTCTTGCAGCAACAACAAGTGTGCGTAAACCTTGTGATGAATATTCATTCAAATGACTCTGTGTTGCATCTTTTATATTAAAACCTACATTGCCTCCAGGATGAATCTCATCCGTCTGTTTTGCTAAGATACTGAACATCGAAGTATCAGCACCTTTCACCAAAACCTTTACAGCACCATTAGGAAACCTTATTACAACTGACATTCTCTTGCGCACGCTATCAAACTCGTGCAGACCCAATACATCCAACCTGAATTGGATATAGAAATCACAATGTTATTAAGGCACTACCACAGCAATGAAAGTTCTTCAAGTAAAATAATTAAAAAAAAATGTGAGCAAGCCAACTTCAAAACCATGTCAATGGGTAGCAACATTACAAGAAAAGCTTATGAATCGACTAAGAAGGACAGGTGCCATCAATCCACATTCCATTATTCAACTAAAATATCATTGTCGCCAACTTATCATGGTGTGGAAAAGCAAGGCATCTTACCTTATTTTCTCATCATTGACATCAATCACAATGTGGCCAGAAGTGCGCTCAATAAGAGTGTAACCATAAGCTGAGGCTGCTGTAACTAAAGCTTGTTCATCAGGCGATTCACCTTGATAGTCAATGCCTCCTACATCTTCATGTACATCACTCATTTGATGGCTAGAACATGACTTTCGTCTAAGAATTGGGATGACTGTATTACAAGCTGCCAGTGTAAGGAAAAACTCATGTGCAGCCACTCTATCATCTTCATCTAAGCCTTTATGCAACAATTCCACAAGTTCAGTATCAGCAATGATCTCAGATTTAAGTTTCCATCTTCTTTCAGCAGCACCTAGTGCAACAAGGCGAACAAAATCACAGGCTCAGAACACAAAGTACAGTAAGATTTGACAAACATGCTTTGTAAATTCAAGTTCAATTCAGATACAGAAGTCAGGTCGAAAACCCTATTGGGTGTATTATGGCCCTACCCAAGTAATAAAGACTCAACTTAAAACGTAGTACCAAACAGTAAATAATTTGAAGATCATACGAGTAATAGCAGAATTGTAATAAAAGGAGCCTTAAGGGGTAATTCAGCCATCAAATATGAAAGAAAGGATCCAAAGGGAATTAAAATCAAAAGACCAAGAATATTTTGGAACTAAAAGGCCATAATTAATTAAAGGAAAATGGAAAATTTGTCAAGTAATGACACATAGAGGAGGGTAGAAGCCAATAGATTGTGGGTATGTGATGTAGTCTTCACCGTTCGATCAAAACAGTGGAGGTAGATTAGTTTCGCACTTGGATGAGAAGAACTGACTCAAATCACATTCGTCGTAAGATTTTAGTATGAAGCTACTACTAGCATCTCTATGATTCTAACCATCAATCACTCAAGACAGAAATCAGGATAATAAAAATTCCTCAAATCTGATGCTTGGCGGGACCACCGGCACCAGATTCAGTTGCTGGTCTTGATATCACAGAAAAGAAGGATTCAGGGGACATGAACCTGGTGTCTGGATCTCCCAAAGGAGTTAAAGTCAACTCTGAAAAGTCTACATTGACTGGGCCTGTATTCAGGATTTCAAATACAGTATCTAGGGCTACAATCGCTGCTCAGAAGCAGGGAAACAGTCATGCTAACCACAATGACAAGGACAGAAAAAGCACTTAATGAACATACAACAGCGAACCTTGGAATTGTGTTGCAGGTTCAGGACCAATTTGGCCAAATTCTCTTTGAAATTTGGTAAGAACCCTCCTAACTGGATTAATATTGAATAACTTGGATATGAATTACTGCAAGAAAATAAAGATAACACTGGTTTTGATGATGCCAGTCACCTCCTACAGCATTCACACAATGTTGCGCTCAGCCAATACATAGAATAACCGTTACCCATCTCACATATTTCCCTCTATTTAGAATCCCTCATTTGTTAGTTATGGTAACTCTTCCCTCCCTCTCTTTCTTACCCCAGGGCCTATCAATTACTGGCCCCTTGAAATTCACCTACTCCTCAAGCTGAAGGAAAATTAGGAACTTGATCTTCACATGCTTGCTAGACAGCCATGCCAACTCAGCAACATTCTCAGAAGCCCAATAGCAAACCCATTACCAGGCCCAGGCATACAACTGGTGCCCGATGCAAGCCTTCCCCGCATATGATCAGAAGCTGTTCCAAAACTTTGTTCACCACCGTTTGGACATAACCCAGCCATCCACTAAGTCCCCAGTGAATCTCCAATCTATTGGTACCTCAAAAAACTCCAGATTAAAATTGGGCTGGTGGGACGTAGATTCAGTTGGGCTTCCTGAGGCCCAATACCTTGTTTTAAGTTTCTGGCCTAAGTGGCCAGACCAGTGGTCCAACCAACTCGTGGTCCACCTTCTTCTTCTCCTCTTCCCCTGTGATTCCAACCCTAACCCCCTCAACTTCCATCACCCTTGCTGTAGTTCCCAACTCTTCTCGGTCATGGACACAAGGACACCTTAATCACACAATAATGGCTTCCACAACGCAACGTGGTTCCTCCAACGGTAGTATTGCAACCGTCTCTTGCGCCTCCATCCACAGTGGTTTTGTCAGCGCTCCCTTGAACCAGCCTTTCTCCGCTCTTATGCGGTGATGCATCTTTTCTCAAAATCAAACTGAATTACGATCCCCAAGCTTGGCGATTCCACCTCTCCAATTACACAAGATTAATGGCCAAAAATCGCTCTTCTTTGCCCAATAATCAGGTGCTACACTCTCTTAAAACTTTCTTCTTTTCACGTTTTCTCCTCACTCACCCCAGGAGGTTTTGCTGGAGTTCTTTCTTCACCGCTACCCTTTCTGATCCTGCGATCTTCGCCACTAGCCAGGTTTGAATTCCTCTCTACCCTTGTTTTTGAGAACTTATGGCGTTCAAGCGATCCTCTGCACCAAGACTGTATGACCGTTGCAGCCTTCCTTCTCTCTCAATCTAGGCAGCATCTAATTCCACCCTAAGATTTGACATCTTTCCTTCGCCAAAATCAAATTGGAGGGCTTCTTTGAAACTTTTCCAATTGAATTTTGGCCATTTTCTCCAATAAATCTGCTCCAATGCATCGCCTTCTAGATGTTGGAGAACCATACCCACCAATAATCATACTCAACCTGGTGTTCCCAATACAAAAACAAGACTTCCATCAGCAATATCTGCACGTTCCCTTCACTGGAACACAAGGATAATCCGGTGCCATTCTTTCCTGCGGATCGAAACACGCTTTGATACAAATTTGATTGGAACCCTCCTAACTAGATTAATATTGAATTACCTGGATATGAATTACAGCAAGAAAATAAAAATAACACTGGTTTTCATGGTGCCACTCGCCCCCTAAAAGCATTCACAAAATGCTGCCCTCGGCCAATGGTTGCCCAAACCTTACACAGAATAACCATTACCCATCTCACATATTTCCCTCTATTTATAATCCCACTTTGTTAATTATGGTAACTCTCCCCTCCCTCTCTTTCTTACCCCAGGGCCCTATCAAAATCAACTTAGTTCAGCAAGTTTATGTGGTCATGGGCCTATTCCATGCACCCTAGTGTTTAGGCCAAGTACAAAAATAGATTTGTATTTTGGTACAATTGGTTTGATTATGCAAATTTCTGCCCAACTTAAGTTATAAGGGCAGAATAATCTTCTTCTTATGTCTTATTTTAGTCCTAAGAGTCTAAGTCAGTCTAAGATATGAACAGGAGTCTTTTTAGTTTAGTTATAAAATTAATATTTGAATTTGGATTAGCATGTTGAGTACAACTAGGATAGTCAGTTTCTTAGTCCTAGTGGACTAAGTGAAACTAGGACTTCTAATAAGGCTATAAATAAAGCCCGGACATGTAATAGATTACATATTTGAGACTACAGTTAATAAAGAGTGTGTTTCTAATTCAGAGCAAGGCGTTAGGAAAGCTTCTCATCAGTGGTAGGAGACCTCTATGTGATCGAGTAAGCAACCTAGGGTTTTCTATTTGAAGGATGCTTGCAGCTTGCCTCTACTTCTTTCCATCTCCATCACAGCCCATTACAAGGCTTATAATACAGGTAAGTAACTAGTCAGCACTTATCCACATTCCCCTTCCACTCTCTTAATTTTCTATTTTGAAAACCCTACCCCATTCAACCTCTTCTTCTTCTTTTCTCCATAAAACCTAGACTACCAAAATTCCCAACCCTATCCTAGCTCTAATTCTTTTGCTGCCGTAAATTCTTAAACCCTCTCCTAAACCCAAGTTCCTTTGCTGCCCTAGATTCCCAAACCATAACCTCAAGACTGAAACCCTAAACCGTAAAACCCTACAACAGTACAACCTAAATCCTTAGAACACTAAGCATAAAATTATAAAACACTAGTCCTAGATCCCCAAACCCTAGACCTCAAACGCTAATCCCGAAACAGAAATCCTAAGCCCTGGTTCACATCACTTTCTTGAACCCATTTGAGTTGGCTTCAGCATGATCTTGGCTATCTGGACCTCATCCAATGGAGGCTAAATCAGTTCTGTTTGCGTCCATGTATGCAACTCCACTGAGTTAAGGATGAGTTTGTCATTGGTGGTGGTGGGGTTAAAGTCATCATTGTCGTTATGGTTATTGTTCAAGGTCTTTTCTGTTGTTTTGTTGTGGCTTTGTAGATATGTTAATATCATTTCCTGTTTCTTGTCTATTATTTACTGAAATAAGGATGCTACATGGATGTACAGTAAAACTACGAAGGACAACATGAGGAATGAACATTTTGGGACTTACCCTGAACAACGACAAACTCAGAGAATGTCGTCTAAGGTGGTTGGGACATGTTCAATAGAGGCCACAAGATGTAAGGATGAGTGATTTGATCCTGACTGAACATGCTAAAATAGCCACAGGTTGAAGAATGACATGAATGGTTGGGTCTTCTACCAAGTATGACCTCAAATAGAGCCTTGAGAAGCGCAAGGATCCATGTTGTTGACACTTGACACCACATAGCTGAGTTTTTCTGACTCCATGGGCTATACTTAAATTCCTATTATTATCAACTTCAATTTTTTACCCCCTTAAAAGATCCTTGTACCCGAACCCAATTTTTTAGTAGGGATACCGCTGAGTTGTTGTTGTGGGTCATTAGTCATATAATATAGCATATTGCATCAATACGATTTCTATATTGCACATAAGCATAAGTTCATTAAATTATCTTGCGGTTGTGAAGTGTGACAACTATGATAAAGACAATGTCATTACAAGATCACACAAATAAGAAAGACTGATTTTATTAGTGGGAGAAAGAAAACATTGAAGGAAGCCCATTTCAAGATTTATATTAACTGTCCAACCAAAAAGAAATCATTAAAATGTATGAACTTTACGACAATCTTTAAAAATGTACCTACTCTTTGTAGGTAAGCCCATTACACAACTTACACAATGAAATGACAAGTCATGCTTTGCTTATATGGAATCTGCATGCTAAAAAATAATACTAATAACAAATGAATCACTTTTAGTTTAATGATCACATCAACCTATGAGTGATCACATATGCAAGAAACAAAAAACATTAATCAATTCCACGAATTTGAAAAGTAATAGCGACAAACCTATTTTGACAGTTCAGAGTCTCACTCAACAGCAGGCTTTATATCAAATTTACAAGTCAAAACAGGCTGACAGTAGCACATAATCATTGACAATATACCAAAAGAGACCGATCCAGAACAAAATAGAATATGTCTATACCTGAAATGGAAGCTTCTGCCATTGAATCATCTGTGATATTAGAAAAGCTCCCATAACTTTTCCCATGTACACTGGCTCTACGGAATTCCATTTTGTTTTCAGTCAGTGTCCCTGTCTTATCTGAAAATACATAGCGTATCTGTCCAAGATCTTCATTTATATTCAACGATCTGCACTGGAACCTTGAATCAGAGCTACTGTCGTACATATGTTTATCCTCGATCATGAAATACGACTGCCCTAACCGGACCAATTCCATGGTAATGTAAAGAGATATTGGGATCATTATCTGAAACACTATGATGGAACTCAAAAATGAGAAAAATGTCTCCATAGCAATCCCATGATATTTGAATGTTCTCCCATTATAGCGTCCATTTGTGAAGTATCTTTTCCGGTAGTATGACAATGTATCAAGCTGACTCCTCTCTTGTTCAAGCCAGAGTCCCATCCCAAGTGCCACAGCTGCACATATGACAAAAAGAAAAACTGACAACCATAAGGTTTCTCTATTCATGTAGCCTTCAAGTCTGCTTCTTTTGGAAGGTGATGCTGTACTGTTCAACATTGCTTTTGTCTCCGGTCCAGCATAGACAACAACACCAATTACCCACTCTGTGTTTTTCAGCTGGCACCCACGCAAGATGATGTTTGATTGGCTGAGGGGAAATTTCTGCCCACTGAACTCCATATTGGCTGTAAACTCATAAATATTCCTCTTTGGTTGCTCACATTTGACAAGTCCTGAAGCAGTTTGCTCCTCGAAGACAGTTGATGCTGTTTCTTGCCGAGCATACCTAGTTTTCAGGTTTGACTCACCATCCAAATTTATTGTCTGGATGTAGGCTATTCCGCTTGGATCACTAGTCGCCAACAAAACCATGTCAGATGGGATTGATTCATTGGCACATACTTTTACAACCTCACCAACTCTTATCTTCTTCCATTTTTTCAGCTTGAACTGACCAGATTGCAGTACTAGGGCTTCTCGATTGTTCTCTTTCTGATCCGATCTGTGCCTTCTCCAATCTTCATAACCATCCTTAAAGGCTGTGACACAAAGCACAAACAGAAGAGGAAAAAGAGAAACTGTTCTTCCAAAAACAGCAAGAGGCGGGAGCTGGTTCAGTGCAGCAATAGCTAGAAAATACAAATAAGCAACCCGGTGGAACTGAATGAAAAGATTCTTGGGGAGGAATGTGATGACAGTGTACTTGCTGGTTCGAACCTCATTCCCTGTGAACTCATACTTGTCATCTGTCTTCTTTGGATCATTGACATAAACTAATCTTGGATTCTCACCCGGTGAAAAATTATCTTCATCTCGTAAACTTCTTTGACGGATTCGCTGAGATTTCACCCTATTCTGCACTAAATTTTTTGCAGAAATTTCATGAGTAGATGGGCATTCCTGAAGCTCCATTGTTCCCCAGGATACCGGATGCTTTGTTTCCTTTGTCTGGCATTCCAACAAAGAGGACTGGAAGAATTGGGAATCAGCTGATTGGAACCTTTCTAAGGTCACAACAGAATCAGGGTAGTCAAGAGATTTTCTATAACAATCAGCATCTCCAACAGAGATAATATCATTATCCTTTGCATCTATGAAAATGCTTTGAGCATCATCATGTATTGAGGATGAAAAGGAATCTGTGGGACGGGTCTGCAGTGGATGTAGTGGCTCCACACGTGAAGGATCTGGATTACAGGATGTTGATGACAACAACGGCTCACTGGAAGTCATAAATAATAATCCCCGGAATGCATCGCAGAGATCTGTAAGGAGATTCCGGATTTCTAAATACTATTGTGGACAAGTGACTGCCCAGGGAGAATTTCTTCCTGTTCTGTCCTCGACCAACGAAAACCAGCCGCAGGAGATTTAGCATTTTTTGGCCGGAATTGACAACCCATCCCATCTAAGTACCATTAATTATTTGATAATGGTCGATGGGAGGGCACTGACCTCGCTATTTACGACAACATGCCGTCAAGGCGTCAACTGCTTTCTCCTTCCTGCACATTGATTCATATTATAAACAATTTGCTTTCAATACTTGCTTGCTCGCCTCACAGATTGCTTTCATTATTCATTGGCACGAAATAATTCATAAATCCCGCTGTTACGGATATCTTTTGGAAATATTATTGGGAAGAAAATTATGTCAACTTCGGGATACCTCTCTTTGTAGACCTCGAAAAATCGGCTGAATCTCAAATTTGCAGTCCTCGATGCCTCCAAACTTGGAGAGAGCTCAAGAATGGACCGGCACTAGAATTTCACCAACTTTCCAACTCTTCACGCCTTAATTTACTTGAATGTCTCTTCCCTCTTCCCTGTGAAAAACTCTGGATCTCTGACAAATGAATAAAGGAACGGTCTCCTACGCCTGTTGCAATCAAAATCCACGACAGTCAAACAAGAAACTATAGATCAACAACAAACCTATACATAACCACCAAGAAAACAAATGAAGTTAACAACATTGGAATAACATCTCCTCGAACTTGTTCAAGACCAGACTAGCTCCATTGCTCCATCGTCTCCTTCAGAATTATCGGTTTTTGAACATAAATTTCGATCATAAGGAAAAGAAACGTCAATGCCAAGCGTAATCAGAAAAGCATAAGATCACCGTCACCTTAAGCGAAACGAACGACAATTGGAGCCCTATCTTCTCGACCTTGAGGACAGCGACAGCCAAAAAAAAATGATCGTCAATGCACTGAATCCGAAGTTATACTAGAAAATAGCCTTCTGCATTTGATCTGCAACACAGATCTGGTCGTTTCTGTGAGTGATTTCTCGTGTTAATTTGATGAATACCGGCTTTCTGTGTTGGCAGATCGATCCAATGGCTAGGGTTTCCTTGTCTGCGACACTAGAATGAGACCGGTCGAACGGCTCGGAGGGCGAGGAAATCGCCACAAGATAAATATTGAAATACAGAGAGACGAAACAATGAATGACGAAAAGCAGAAAAGAAAAAATAAATGCTAAGAAATGGACGAGTGGAATAGCACGATTCTTGGATTTGCGTTTCGGAAGTAAACCGGCAAGTCATCCTCGTCTCTCTCTATTCTCAACTCCACGTCTAGACGAATCCCGCCTTTTTATGGTGTCAGTGTCATTCACTCATTCGGATTTCTTATGTTTATTTTCTTCCAAAAATGCCATTATTTTGTACGGATATTACAAAAATGCTAGTGGTTGCTTTTCCCATTCCGATAATTGTCCCATTTTATTCTTTTTTTGTCTAAATCCGACTTTATTCTTGATTCTCCCCTTTCTTTTCTCGCCTGAAACAGGAATATAGAGAAGCAAGATAACCAGTCAGATATGAGTCAACTTGGATAATTCCGATTCCGGCAAAACCTTTTAGAGAGAAAAAAAGGGCATACTTAAACGGATTCTGGCTGATTTGAATCTTAAATTGATCCATGTCATAATTCAGGATCTACGAAATTTAAATCTTAAAACACCACATTCTTCGTAGATCTAGATTTTTTGCGACCAAATAGAATATGTGACCAGATGCTAGATGTCCTACCCGTGGTATAGAGCGACCAATCCAATAGATCTAGATTCTCTGTGGTCGGATAGAATATGAGTCCAAATGCTAGATGTCCTACCCGTGGTATCAAGCCACTAACCCAGTGGATCTAGATTATCTCCAGCCGGATAGAATATGCATCCAGATTCTAGATGTCTTACCATGGTATCGAGCGACCAACCCAGTAGATCTAGATTCTCTCCGGCCAGATAAAACATTCATCCAAATGCTAGGTTCCCTACTCGTGATATCAAGCGACCAACCCAATAGATCTAGATTCTCTCCGGCCAGATAAAACATTCATCCAAATGCCAAGTTCCCTACTCGTGATATCAAGCAACCGACCCAGTACCAGGGGGTAGAACAAACACTGATTGGATGTATAAAATCTGCATGCCATTCTCCACTCCCTATGCAATGACTTTTTTTTTTTAAGTGTGAAAACATTTCTATAACAAATGTTTAATTCTATCTTCTTCTTCTGTTTTTGTAATTAACAAATGTTTAATTCAAATAAATAAAAGGCTCATGAAGTCCCTGTGTTTCTGACTAACTTTGGAGTGGAGTGGGGCTACAATGTCTTATCCTCATGCTCCTCACCCTTTATGCCCTATTGATTAAGTAGATAGGGGAGTCCTAGTCACTCAAATAACGAAAATATAACTATAGAAGTAGAAGAGGAAAATATTTCTATTATTTTATTTTATTAGTAGGAAAAAAATAAAAAAAAAAAGATGAAAATTCTTTGGTAAGGTAGGGAAAACCATCACATTAAAGAGCAAGTGCAATGTTGGGTCTCTGTTTTTCATTTTTCTCTTTTTTTTTTTTTTTTTTTAATTTCCATGAAGTAAAAATATTGACTTTACTTTTACAAAGTTATACGAGCCAAATATAATTTAGACTTTAATCACTTGGGTTACAATAGCGAAGGAATTTGTTATCAAATTAGCATTTCTTATAATACACCAAACCAAACCCCAAAGGTTGGCTCAGTTGACAAAATCCAAAATCTCTTATTATACTTAACCCCTTTCTCCTGCCCCTCCCATATAAAATTACCGGTTTTTGAAAAATAAAAATATATAAATATATATATAAACTAAATCAAGCATGCATGATGCATCAAAGTATTTATAAATTGACAGATGTTAAATAGTAGGATCATTTATAAATGGTTGTATGAAAGGGGTTATTATCCATCTAAGGGTATTAGATAGAGTGACCCTCTCTCTCCCACTATCTTTATTTTATATTCTCATGCTTTATACGTTGAAATTACAAATTGAGAGAATACAAGATGTAAAAAGGGTAAGTGTGAGATATATGAGGGATGTTGTTACTTACCTATTGTTTGCAGATGACTGATTGTTTTTTCTTATAACTACTTTATAAGAAATAAACTAATACTCAAATAATTGTTTGAGAATCGACTGCAACGTATTAAGAGAAGCAATAAGTTTGTGGAAGTCAAGCCTCGCGCTTAACTCATATAATTTGCACCAAATTTAGTAGGCGGGTCTCCATAATGCTCAAAGTTCAGTATGGTTATGGACCATCAAAATACCTAAGATTGTCTATTGAGTTCGGGGTTACCAAAATGATATTTTGTACGAAATTAAAGCAAACAGTGTCTCAAAATTACAATGATGAAAAGGAAAGCTATTCTCATGGGTCATGAGAGAAATGCTTTTTGAAAGTAACAATCTCTCCATTGTAAAACTATATAATGTTGCACCTTAAGCTTCCAATGTCTCTCCATGACTCTATCAGAAAGGCATCTACAAATTTTTTTCTAGGGTGATTTAGAAGAGGCTAGGGAAAACATTCAATCTCACGAGGCTGGATGTGCAAATCAAAGGCAATGCGAGGTTTGGGTTTTAAAAATACTCAATTACAAAGCAAGATTCTGTTGAGGGTGACATAGAGAATGTGGAAAGAACCAGGCTCATTTTGAGCTAAATTAATCAAATCCATTTACTTTCATAAAACCAACTTTATACTTGTGTGGTTAGAAAATAAACTATCATAGGGATGGTGAAATCTTCTATTTGATCGTTCAATTCTAGTAGAGAGCTTATTGTAGAATATTGGAGACGACAAAACAAATAAACAATTGGAATGACAAACGGATGCCCACCTCCACGAATTATGACACCCAAACCCCATGCACAACGGTTTTCAAATACTCAGGGCTGCTTACTGAATTTGGGGTCACAAAAAATGAGATATTTGATGAAGCTAAATCAAAGACTGCATAAAAAAAGCCACAAGTATAGAAAGGAAATCTGTTCTCATAGGTTGGAAGAAAAAAAAAACTTTTGGGAATAGTAATCTCTAATGTCAAATATGCAGAATAATACTTTAAGCTTCTAGAATTACCTAAAAAAAAAAAAAAAAAACTTCTAGTATCCCTCCACAACTCTACCATAAATGCATCTTCAATTTTTTCTAAGGTGATTTAAATGAAACTGGGAAAACATTGGATCTCATGAGGATAGACATGCAAACCAAAGGCAAGGTGAGGTTTGGGTTTTAAAAACACCAATAATACTCTATTGGGGATGGCATAGAAGATGTGAAAAAAATCCATACTCATTTTGAAATGAATTTACTAAATCCATTTACCTTCCTATAACTAACGATATACATCCTAGGGTTAGGAAATAATCTATCACAGGGATGGTGTGAAATCTTTTATTTACTCATTTAGTTTTGGTGGAAGTTTTACTATAGAAAGTTGGCGATACAAATAAACATCTGGAATGATAAATTGATACCCACCCTAGCAAATTAAACAATCCAAACCCCCCACACAACAGTTTCAAATATTGAGATAATGGTTGATTTAATTGATCCCATTTGTAAAAGTGGAGAATGGTTGTCCTACAAAAATGAAAAGGAAAACTTAATCTACCACTTTCTTATTTTATTTAATTATTTATTTTTTGGTGTGTGTGTAGTGATCCAATTTGGGATATTGTGTATGCCATTAGCAAAAGTCAGAGCTACGATCCCTTACTAAGAGTTATTGGTTATTATCTCTTAGTGAATTATAGTTGGGATTACAATGACGGTTTAGTGACGGCTCAAAGTAAATGTGAATATGGTTATTTGACAACTGTAGTTGAACTTGAAACCATTAGAGACGACATTTTTCCTGACTGTTATTTAGGAGCTGTAGATTTGCATATCTGTTCGAATTGCTTATTTGTGATTTCTACTCTCTAAGATCTCAAATCCTCTATAGATTGGATGAGTTTCGATTTAGTTAAGGACATTTTGAGACTTTGTTCTTTGTTTAATAGGGTTTAATTTAATTATACTTTTAGAGAGTTAGGGTTGGCAATGGTTTTCTAGATTAATTGCCAAGGGTACTTCAGATTTTACTTAAACAGAATTTGGCGGGGGTATACTACATTTATTTATTATGGATTCTTTTGGTTTCTACAGGTCATTCGAGATAGATTATTTTATTTATATTATATATTATATGTTTTTTTGGTTCGGGAAAAAAAAAAAAAAATGGTTATCACCAATCGAGGCATCTCACATGGTATAAAAGAAAGTTAACACAAGCACAGAAGATCAAACTGACAGTTTTTAAAAATCTTATCGGTGAATTTAGCGAGTTATCTTTGATGGAAGTTTTGTAGCCGTTAGATCTATATTAGTCGGATGAATTTAAGGTTTCCTCCTATCTGAATTCAACTCCAGAAAATTCTAGGGCTTGAAGTTGAAAACCGTGGAGAACGCAGCCTCCAGCCCGCGGCCATCGTCATTTCAGGCATGGAGCATTTATAAGTATAGAAATTTCAGCTATGTAGTGTTTTCTTGCTCTCATGGTAGGTCTTATCTTTCACCTCTTCTGATTATTCTAGGATTTGTGAGCTCTGACCTGAGCATATGGAGAAAGAACTAATCGAATTGTTCGAAGCGGCTAGGAAGGCTGCAGATGCTGCGGCAGAGGACGAGGCTTCCTCTGGTGGATCGGAGGAAACCCGATGTCTTGACGCATTGAAGCGGCTGAAGGATTTTCCTGTGACGAAACATGCTTTAATCGCAACGCAGGTATATTGTTCGTGTCGAGCTCCGGTTGTTGCTGTGATCTAGGTTTCAGAATTTAAATTCTTCGCCCCGCCCTTTATTTCAACCATTAAAATTGTTTTGATTTTACATAAATATGTTTCTGTGATGTTCAGTTGAAATATTTGTATTGTTAGCAAGGTCTTGTTTTTCTGTGGTTCAGTCTGTTGATTTGCGGAGGTTAGGGTTACTTGGGGTCTAAAATTCGGTGGAACCAGCGGGTGAATGGGCTCATGGTTTAAATATTATGTTGCTTAAAAATTGTGATCGAATTGCTGAGAAGAATTGGGGAGGACGACGAAGAGTATTTGAGCGAGCTGATAAGAAACTGTTATTGAGTCCACCTGATAACCCTGCGTTTGTGAGTTTGGTGCCCCCACACAAGATTTTAGTCATTGGCGCACTTATCAGTCATCCGTGATACTAATACCACTACGATACTGATATCTAAAAAAAATTCAATTTTGTTGAGGTTCATGCTTAAATGTGTAGTTTTTTTTCTTCCGGTTTTGGTGATCATTTTGGTGATTTTAAGTGCTATATAGGGTTTTCTTTTGTTTTTTTTGTAAATAAGGCTAAATCTGCTGTCAGTATCTAAAAAAAATTTCAATTTTGTTGAGGTTCATGCTTAATTGTGTAGTGTTTTTTCTTCCGGTTCTGGTGATTGTTTTGGTGCTTTTAAGTGCTATAGGGTTTTCTTTTGTTTTTTTGTAAATAAGGCTAAAACTCCTGTCATTCCTGCTGAGTGTTTCTGCTGTGCTTTTGTTACTCGAGAACAATGATAAAGCCAATTCATTTTTTCTGTTCTTGCTGAACTGATTGGTCATTTAAAGCACAAAACTTGAGAAAGACTAGGAAAGTTAGACAATTTGTCTGATCCATGATTATGATTGAATAGCCCCTGTACAAGTAAATACAAAAGCACCCATCCTCATGGATTAAGCTGGAATCAGATACGCTGATTTGGATCAGAATCAGCAGTAATTTTGATTGACTGATCCAGACATCAGGGTTCCGTTGGGTCTGGCTGTCCCATCTAGCTCATCCCTTATATTGCATATGGTAGCCCCAATGGATATGTAACCAACGTGCAACAACATGGTTGATCCAGCTTGTGATTAGAATTAAAAACTGAAAGGGAAAGGTAGATGGAGTTGGGGAAGGAGGTTGAAAGCAGAACAGCAATGGAGGGGGAGGGGGGCTGGAGAAGAAGAGGGATGAGGGAAGAGAGCAATGTGGGAAGGGATTTGACAATAGCCTCAGGAACTCTGTCCACAAACTCAATGAACTGATCACATGTTTCCTACTTCTGTATTCACCTTCTAGAGTCTGCTACATGGCCTCTAAAACATCAACCAACTGCTGCCTCAAGAACCTAAGGCTCCATTTGATCCTATTCAAGCAGTTCTTCGGCAGTCACTTCTTCACTTCTTGACCATGGGGCACGGTTAAAGAAAGGGGGGGGGTGTCAAAGGGTCCAACATGCAACAAGCAGAATTGCTGAGTGCTGATGTGATTTCTTCACTCCATTCTTCGTGGTTTAGGAATTTAATTTCAAAGGTGTTCTGATTGCTGATGTAGCCCTAGATTGATATATGATCAACTAGGAGCCAGTTCTTCCAAGACTTTGATGAGAACTTAAACTTACTTTTGAGACCTAATAGGTTAGGTTTACGGGTAGAGTTTTGTACTAGCCTAGACACTCAACTTCTAGGCCCATGGAACAGGCATCTGACCACATAAACCTATGGGACCAAGGCCCACCACCTATATCTATCAATCCCATGTTGATGTCAAAGAAAAGTAGTCCAATTCGGTCCTAGGTCTGCATCAACTGTTCCTGAAGTTATTTGCCTATAAGTCGAGCACTGAAGCTTCTTTGGTATTACTTTTGTCGAAATCTGCAGCATCTCCATCAAAAAATCTTGTAGATTCTGAAGCCAAGGGGATCACATGTGTCATCCTAGATAGCTGCCCATCATAGTGAACATTCTCAGGCAAGCTCGAATATTGTATCTCTCAACCTCTAGGGTATTGTCTTGATGTCTTTTTTTTAGCACAAGAAAGAAGTTGAAATTTGAGATTTTTTTTTTTTGGTATGAGGATGAATGTGGCGAGACTCTGAATCACAGGGGTGAGTTGCTTACATGGCATATAGCTTTATGTGAGGGGATAATTGAGATGAGCAAGCTTCAGGGCAACGCATTGGGATGATTATGAATTTAGTGATTGAATATAGGTTTGATCTATTCTGTTCGTATCTAGAGGGCATGAGATTGGAAATCTGGATTTTGAATGGGAGCCAGAATTGTCGTTATGGGTGAGGGATGGGGAATGAGAACAGGTGTACGGGGTTATTATAGCAATGGGGTGTGGTGGGGGGTGAGGGGTCATAGTGACAGGGTTGGGGTAGATGGTAAGGGTGTGGAGGAGGAGGATAAGTTAAGTTTCTGGTTTTGAATTTTCAGGGGATAGGTATTAGACTATTGAGGAGGACCTGAGGAAGGAGAGAGATCTCGTAAATAATGGATGGTGATGGTTAGGAAATTGCAAAGGTTGTTTATATTAATGGAAGAGATATGCTGTTATACAACCTCTTAAGATCTGGCCTGAATTTTTTCCACAGGTATATACATCATACATGTTTGTATATCATTAATTAGCTTCTCAGACAACAAGGGCTGTGTCTTCTTGATTGACATTCTAGGTATTCTTTGTCTCCAATAATAAGGTTTTTAAACTCCTCCTAAATTTTGGTATATTTCTCCCTCTTCAGTATTGTACTTTTGTCTTAAATCCTCCATAATATTTGGTAGTGTTTATCTTTTTACTATTTTATTATAGCATGTACATTTTTCTGAAAAACAAACTGCTAATGTCCTCAAAACCTGGAAAGTTTAGATTGGACTGTGAGAAACAAAGCTGAAAAAATGAGATGGAAAACAAAGGAAAGTTTTAGAAGACACAGAATATGAAGGTATAGATAATGACTATAGAAATAATGTAACAATAAAGAACCAGGAGTTGATGGGAATTTTTTTGTGGGTGTGTGGCTGGGCCTTTGTTTTGATCCTGGAATACCATCTGGGTTTCCTACCAAGTTTCTGCTTTTGGGTCTGGTTTGAAAACGATATGTGGGATTTCTGTGTGTTTTATTATTTCCAATGAGAGAAAGATCTGATGTCCGTGTCAGTATTATTCAAGTAAATAGTGTAGTTGTGAAGGTGTTATGATGCAGCACTACTTGAGATGACTCCAATTGCGTGGTATTTTTTCATCTCATTTTCTGGATTTAATTGAATTCACTGAACCAGCCCATCTTGGCTCAACTTCTAACCTAAGAAATGATCATATTAGAGTTGGTCTGGGAGTTGCTCCCATGTGGGCGAAGTCTAAGGTTTCTTGCTGAAGTCTGAACTATAGAACCTTATTACTGCGTTGATTGGCTGAATTAGGTTGGTTGGGTTAGCTTTTGGTTGCAAGCTTGCTGAATGAGAGAATTGTGGTGATTAATTATTACCCAATAAATATTTGTGTTTGCAGTACGTTAACACTCAGATTCTTAGTCAGTTCTTTTATATTTGCAATGCACAAATATCTGGATTCTTTTTTCCTGACCAATTTTCAAATTCCAAGAAAGGTCTAGTGAAGTTTGCCTTCACTTGTGGAATCATCTCCTCAATGCTTTTCATAATTTTTTCACTTCTTTTTCTAACTACACCATTTATTTCACCTCCAGGTTGGAAAACGTGTTCGGCATCTGACAAAGCATCCTAAAACGAGGATCCGAGCTGTAGCTTCTGACTTGATAGAGACATGGAAAAAAGTAGTCATTGATGAAACAGCTGGAAATAAGAAAAATGGTAATTCAGACAGTAGTAGTTCTGTGAAGGTTGAGAAGGGGCCAAAGTTGGGAACTCCCAAGGCTGAAAGAAATGATCAGGGTGAGAGAATAAAATCTGAGAAGGTGTCATTACCAGAAACAGTCAAGGTTGAGAAGATTGACAGAGTGAAACCTGAGAAGACTTTCGCTTCAGAAACTGTCAAGGTTGAGAAGGTTGAGACAGTGAAGGTGGAGAATAGTAGGAGTGAGGTCGTGAAGGTTGAAAAGGTTTCCAAAGAAGTAAAACAAGTTTCTGGAATTAAGAGACCACCACAAACTCTCAATGGCCCTCCAAGACTGTCTTCCATGATAAAATGCAATGATGCTTTGCGTGATAAGCTCCGGGAGAATCTTGCAGAAGCCTTTTCCAAAGTTTCTAACGAGGTCACTGAAGATCTTATGGATGAGGTAAGTGCTTGTGACCCAATCCGAGCTGCAGTATCTGTGGAATCTGCATTATTTGAAAAGTGGGGACGAAGTAATGGACCCCAGAAGTTCAAGTACAGATCCATAATGTTCAACATTGGAGATCCAAAAAATCCGGATCTGCGTAGAAGAGTCCTCCTTGGGGAGATTAATCCAGAGAGACTTCTTGGGATGACCCCTAGCGAGTTGGCAAGTGATCAGAGGAAACAGGAGTACAACCAAATAAAAGAGAAAGCTTTATTTGACTGTGAGCGTGGAGCTGCTCCAAAAGCCACAACAGATCAGTTCAGGTGTGGTCGATGTGGGCAGAGGAAGTGCACATACTATCAAATGCAGACACGGAGTGCTGATGAACCAATGACGACCTATGTAACATGTGTAAACTGCAACAACCATTGGAAGTTCTGTTAGTTGGGTTGTCCTTGTAGCCACCATTCATGTGGGACATTTGTGTGGATGTTTAACCCTGAAGCATTTAGCATGTGTGTACACTGCAACCACCATAGGCAGTTCTGTTAGTTGTCTCTGGAGCTACCATCCATGTGGGACCAGATTGGCTTTGGATGTTGAACTCTAGAGCTCCATCCTAATTTTTAGAATGTCAACCATTTGTGCATTTTTTTTAATATTCCTTTTGATGGGTTACATTCTTATAAAAATCCTTAGTAGGAATTGATATAAGTCGTACTTCAGGAGCTATCTAGTTATCCTGAACTTGATGTGTTTAATTTGGGAATTCCAGTGCGTTTGACATGAAAGGATGTATGGCATCGAGAGGATCTGCTCCTCTTTTCCCTTTAGAGTTGGCTGTTTTATATGCATTCTGAAGTGTTAACAACTTTCCAGGTCCAGTGCATATAGGCTTTTTTAAAGGGAATGTTTTTCCAACTGGACAGAGTTCATGGCGATGGTAAGCTTACCTATAATGATTCATGCGTCGGGAATAACCCCACCCTTCACAGCCTGATCGTATGATTCTCACGATTTTTTCTTGCAGTTGTAAACTTGTAATTATATTTTCAGGCGATTGATTGTTGCATAGCATCTAAAGAGGTTCAAGCAGACACAATTGAGTGTCATGGTGGTAAGTAGTGGTGTATTTGGCATTAGTCGCACTAGTAGTATAGGAGGGAAAGGTAGTTAACATCTACATGATTGCTTCTATCATTCAACTCAAAAAATGTGCAAGTAAAGGGAAGAGTCATTTTGAATCATGTAAATAAATTCCAACAATTAGCCACACAGGTTTAAGGATCATTTGTTGATGATGAAGAAAACCTTAACAGCTCTTTGAAACAGGATCAGATCAGAGCTCTTTGAAACAGGTCCATAAGTTGGCCAGTATCGTTACAGTAATGGTGTTGAAAATTCAACAACCACAGTGGTTTGGAACTGTGGATGGATATACTACAAGGGCTCTCAAAAAAAATACATTTTATAAACAAAATCAAGATCTAGAATTGAGTCTCCTTGCAAAAGATATAGTGAGTTGCTATATTTCATTCTGGAAACAATTGTCCTTGGAAAAAACGATTTGTGCATTAAGAATCTGGTGCCGCCTTCTCTGGTACTTCATCAGCAGAAGGATCCAGCTCTGGGTTTTCTCCCATCTCCATGGCGCTGCTGCATTCTCTCTCATCTGCTTTCATTTCCTGAAATGGAATGACTTCTATTCAGTAGAAAATCTCCGAGCTCTCAATAATGCAAAGCAAAAGGTAATAAATTTCTGCTCTTCTCATTGCAGAACAAAACAGAGTTGATGAATACACTTGCCTGTGAATCCGATTGAGGTTCTTTAAGCTTCTTTTCTTTTTCCTTTTCTCTCAGTGATTGAATGGGAGTGATTCTCTAGAGGTAAGATTTAAGGAGATCATGAAATTTGAAATTATTACATAACCTAAGAAAAAAGAAATAAAAGAATGGAATTTTGATTGCTTTATAATTTTCGCTCACCATGCAGGTAGACTGAATTTCTTTCAGTGCCAGCAGCTTATCTACCACTACCTCGAGCTGCTTCTGTGATTCGCCTCTTTTTTGGAGTTCCATCAGGTGCATATCCAATATCAGATCCTTTTCTCTCAATTTCTTCTCTGTCTTCTCCTTATCCAATCTCAATCGTTCCAGCTTCTTCCGTATTGCACTTAACTCCTGGGCGAGAGATGCATCTAATGGTCCGATACTGGATGGCGTTGAAGAGACGAGACGGTTCTCCTTTTCTGAATCGCCACCAGCCGGAGAGATCTCGATCAATTTAGGCTTGAGATTCTTCTTCGCCTGATCATCAGTTGGATCCACTAAAAAATTCCTAGGTTGCAAGGGCTTCCGGATGATTTTCTGCCGGAGATTTTGAAGTCCGACCGTCGGAGATTGACACGATAACAACAATCCTTCCATGATGAGAAAGCAAATGTCAGTGTTGACCAGTGGTTTGGAAATGGGAAGTTCATTTATAGGGTGACGTTTGAATTTGAAAGAGGACAGCGGCAACGGCTACTTTTTTGCTTTGTTAATCGTGTCAAGCTTTGAGATTCCAAATCGCCCACAGTAGTGGACAAAACACTCTCTAAACCCTAGATTCGATTGAAATATCATTACGACTATAAACCTCGTTTGTTAAGTCAAATTCTCTGTTCAGTAGGCACATGGAAAGATTCCTGTGGGTCCGTAAATTGAATCGCTGTTCCTGATTAAGTGACAAGATTGTTTTGACTGGTGGATCAATCTTTCTTTCTTCACCATATAATCTAACGGTGAATGAAACCTAGATCTTCAGACATTTTTTATGTTCTTTGTTGTTTTGCAGGTTTTAGATAAAAATTTCATAAATTGAGCCACTCTGATCCGATCGAGATGCACTTTAATTTCACATTTTCTACATGTTTTACAGGTTTTAAATGGAAGTTACTGGGTGAACCTCTCCAATCCAATCAGGTTTCAATGGCTTATTGTGAAATTTTGCAGGTTTTTAACAGAGGTTGTAAGAATCGGGTGAATCGCTCCGAAGGAATCAGGTCAGATCCCATCACTCGATTCAGTTGCAACTGATTTCTAATCGATTTAAAATGAGGGGACTGTGGAATCACTAACTAGATATTCTCCGAATCTTCTAGGCGGTTCTGAAAGCTGGATTTCTGAATTCTCAAACAAACTCGTGATTGTCGTTGGAAGAAACTGAAACATCAGTTTGCTGAAATCTTTGCTTTTCCAAATCAAACTACAGATTACAAGACGGATTAATAACTCGAACTGAGTTAGCTAGATACCGGGCACTGCAATTCTGGAAACATATAAGAAAGATTTTGGGAACTGGGAATCTTCGAAACACATATATTATCAGCAAAACTAACTAGAATTTTGGAAACGTATAAGCAAGATTTGAGAACTGGTAATGTTTGAAACATATATATGTTAGCAACAAAGCCATTACAGATATTTAAACAAGAGTTTCCCCTTGTTTGAGAGCCTGGAAGACTCGAGAGCTCTTGTCGAAGACACGAGCCCTTCGATTGTAATCCATGGGTGTTCTACCTGGGTCGCTTCCATAGATGGCTTCATCTTCCAAGCACTCCATTACTTCCACTACTCCCTTCTTCTCTCCGCACGGCTTTCCGCTTCTCTCTTCCTCGTCAAAACCTAGCTCTATCCATTCCTCTGGTTTCATCTCGCAATCTTCCACTGCAAGTTCTTCAGCTTCTTCTTTTACCGAACCTGATTCCAGTGCTCGCTTGGATGATGCCACCGGATCTACAGATTGCGGTAATGATTTGAATCTGGTAGACAAACCTGCTATCCTGATCCCATTCTGGTAAGAAAAAGAACGAATTGCAGAGGAAAGCTTAAGCGTTGAAGGTTTAGTACTGCGAGAGAGATTGAAGTGGTGAGAGATGATAGGCTGGTTCTGATTATGGAATTGAAGCTGGGTTTGGATTTCCATGGTCGTTGGTTCAGAAAGCTCGTAGATTCCTATAGTCAAACGAGATAAAAACACCTATAAATAGCCAATTAGGCTAAGTAGAGTTTGATATGGATGGGGAAATGTAGATTTTTTTTTGGGTGGGCTTGCTTTACTATAAAGGAAGTGAATCTTACATGACACGTGGCGGATTCAAAGCATGCCACGAGCGACGTATTGAAGCCCGTCTACCAGTCGGCGAAGCCCTACAGGGCACGTGCTTGAAAGACGCAACTGCCACGGACTTTAGATTCTTGAAAGTATTATTGAAAGATATAGTGAGAGTGACACGTAGGCATTGGTTGGTGCGTTACAGACCTTGCAAGAATATTTTATCCCGAAAATTTTATAATACTAGGAATTTTTTATTTTTCTTCTCTCTATGAAAATTAAATTTTTTTTTTTTTTTTGGGTATTGTATGAAAATTGATCCCATGCTAGGCAGGAGTCTGCATCTTATACTCACATGGATAGGAAATATTTCAATATTTGTGAGAATTTTTTTTAATTGAATTGAAAATATTCACGTTTATTAGTAGTGATAAAGATTAAGGACCATTTGATAATCCAACAAGAGTTTTTACTTATAAAAACACAAAGAAACAGTTTTACCACGCATAAACACTTTTTAGACATTTGATCAAACTTATTTTTGAAACACGAACACTATTAGTAGACTTTTTAGTAGAGTTCTTATGTTTAGAGTGTTCAGTTCCTTGTGATAAAGAGAAATAAAATGGTCCCGAACCAGCTCGTTTAAACCTAGCTTGGATGGGTCATACCTAGCCGACTTGTCAAGTTTGGTCGTACAAGTATAAAGGCAGAATAGCACGAATCCAATAAGACTTGGAAAAGGTATTCAATTGGGATTCAACTACTCATATTTGAATATGACTCAATCATTAAGATTCGTATTGCACTCCGAACAATGTTTGAGTTCCAATCAAACTCATATATAGAAAAACTATAAAAATGTATGAGGACACAAGAGAAAGGTACCTGAATATAACCATTACTATTCGAATTCTTATTGTTCATTGCTTTCTTGTCTTCCTTAGTCAGATTCCTAATTAGATCGTCGGAGGTGAAAACTCGACTACCACGGTCGAGCTCATTCTTGCAAGTTCATTCGGTTGAGTGGACGAACAGGATTGCATAGCAACACAATGAATACCCGTTTCTACTTTTTCACTCAAACCGTTCTCACACCCAATTTTATACTTATTTGAGAAATAGCGCGTAATGTTTTTTGAAGTAAAATTTTCATAAATTTTAAAGTATCTTTAAAAAATTCACTTGAAACACTACAGTTTTATCAAACGGTTATTGGGCATTTTATTCTTGTGTTTCTCAAAACAAGAAACACTAAAATATGTTCTTCGATGGCTTATCAAAATGATCCTAAATTTTTCAAAATTTCGTTGTGGTTATTCGGGCTTTGGTGAATTTGCCTCTTATTAGGGGTTGGCTTATAATACTTGAAAATTTTTCAACCTAAGTAATTATTCAAAATACCCTTGTTCTTAACTAGACTATAAACTAAAATTTGTGTGTAAAGATGAGGCTTGAATCTAAGAACTTTTTACTCTTACGGCATTTACATAAAAAGCTAACACTATTATACTAGAAACACATCCATCATACTAGGTTAATACCTATCAATCGTTGAAGATTTTGCATGCATGCATCATAACTTTGACGGTCAGGTGTCTGCTGCCAACCATCCCACGCTAAGGAAGATCTCAAGTTCTCAATCCGAAATGAATGTAATACTTCCATGACCCACTTGGGTTCTCCCATCCCTATCATCCCTGACTGATTAATGAGCTTAATTCAACTATTTCCGCAACCAATCCATTTGCCCCTAATTTCCTCCATTTGGCTGATTATAGTCAAGATATTACGGCTGATTGATGATAGAAGAGAGAGCTTACCCACAAAAGAAAACAAAAATGATAGAAGAGAGAAATATTCTATAAATTGGTGCGATGTGGTGTTAGACCTTTTATTAGCAAGTCCAACAAGAAACTTTCACAAGATTTTGTATTTTGAATCTTCATCAATTTTGTACATTGAATCTTCATCAATTCTCTTGTGTACAGATTCTTTTCAATAATTCATTTTGAATATTGGTTTTTTAGTCCTTGTGACTAGTTTGATGATAAGTATTCTAATTATTGGATAGATATCGTACAATAGAAGTTATTAGTTAGGTGCACTAGTGAGTTGAGGGATAGATTTTTTTGGAAGAGAAGTATTGACACATGGCCTCAAATAGAGTTAATTGATTGGAAAGCAATGATCAAAATTGAGAGGTTAATCGAACTATGGCCATTTCTTTGTAGATGTGTGCCATGTGTACTAATATTACATCAAATGGTTGAAATCCATTTTTTAGTCATATCAATCAACTCTTTGATGTGGCTTATAAATAAATTTCAACCATATGATGTGATGTTGGGACACATGGCATACATCTACAAGAAAATAAAGGATTCATCTAATAAATTTCTATCGAAGTATGGCCTAATACGAGTGAGTGTACACTGAAGGCTTGTAGCATTACGTGGATGGATGGGATTATCTATTATATAGGTAGGATAGTCATTTCTAGGTAATGGCAGCAACGTTTACATCAAGACAATGTCAACGTGTGGCACTTGTTAGGCATGGGAAACAAAGTGATTTTCTGAGTCCGGATTTTCTATATGCACCAGTAAAGGATTGTGCTTTTACCAAAAAAAAAAAAAAAAAAATAAAAGATTGTGCTTTCTTCATGACATTCTACCACATATTTGGGAGGAAGGTCTATCTCTATGCATTGACAAGAAATTAAAGATAGGTTCCTCTCCTATATATAGGGTAGAAGGATGTGACGGTAGAGGATCCCAACTCGTGCTTTTCCTACCTCTATATAATGAAAATTCATACCCTAGTTGAAATTGTTTGTGCATTGATCTCAAGCACTGTATTCTCTCTCCTCTTCGGTCATGTGACATACGTATCCATAATAATTTATGAGTTCACCTATTCATAATTTCATACACAAATGATTTATCTTTTGGGCCTATGTTTAATTTTCCGTTTAGACATAAATCAATTCCATGGTGTGATTGGATGTCACGCGGTTTTCTTGAGAGAAAAGACACAGTTGATTTTGAGTTAAATTTCAATGTTGCGCATTAAATGCATAGCATTGAGCTGCGTATAGCTATGATCTCCCTGAGTGGTCGAAATCGAAATCTCAACCACTAATTTTGCATTTTTTTCTATTACAGGTATGATTGAAAAAGTTACAAAAAAAATATATGTAAATCTGGTGGTTGGATTCACCTTCAACCATCAATTCCTTCTAGACTATACAGGGTTTTAATGGCAGTGATTTAGACACACTTATTTTGTGCTATTTGCCCATTTTAACACATGATAAACTGCCTAATTATATGTGTAATTGTCTTTAACTGAATATGTATAAGTGTTTTTTATTATAAATAAAATAAAAAAAATACAAAAGTTACCTAAATCTTTGATAGTAGAACTGTCTGAAATTAGTGTTCCAGTTTAGCAAAACTACAAAAGTGTACTAAACCGGATGTTTGGCACCCAATGTGTGTGGACAAGAAGCTCCAAACCACTTCACGTGAAAAAGCGGGCACAGTGCGTGAAGGCGACGGTGAGGAGGGTTAGCGATGTAATTATCCAACCCTAATTTCAAAAGCTGCAAATCGTGTCTCTCAACTCTTTCTCTCTCGACTCTATCTGGTTTCTCTCGTCTCTCTCAACTCTCGTTCTCTTGGGACTCTCTCGTCTTTCTAGTCTCTGTCGTTTCTGTCGTCTGTCTGAAGCCCTAAGCAAGCGTAAGAGGTCGAGGCAAGCTCTTGGCAACCGATCTCTCAATTTGGAAGCATCTCTGCAACCGCCTAAGCCCTCTATGCGCAAGTGAAGCCTTGTCTCTGCAACCGATTTCTCTTTAACCATAGTCTGTGGGTCTGCAACCCACTTTTTCATCTTCGTTCAATTGCTTCTGATTCGAGGTATTTTCCACTTCCTTGTGCATATTCTGAGTAGTTGCTGCTTTTATTAGTCCTGCATTCTCCTAAACGCATTTTGGGTTTTCCAAAAGGGTTGTGTAATTTGTTGGCCCTGCTTATCATGTTGGCTTTGGCTACACCCCTCTCTTTCTCGATTCCTCTTAAGGTTTGTTTCGCTTTTTATTACTTGGAATCCCCACTTCAACAGAGAAAAGTTTCAGCCCTCTTATACTGAAGAACAACAGTACCTTTGCTTCGACATAAAAAGCTTCACCCTTCAATTTGATCATATTGACCTGGTTCCTACATCTCTCTTCCCGTGAAATAAGAACCCTAGAATTTGTTCCGATCGTAAGTTTGCAAGAGTTGAGGTAAGCAATTGCAGAGGCAAGCACCATTCTATTCATTCTTTTGTTAAGCTTGCTAAGTCTACGATTTAATGCAATTATATGTTTTATACTCTTTATTCCAAAACTTGTTTTCGAACCTGACGGCGGGAATATTTTCTTTCCTTACCGTATATATAACTGATATGCTTTGAGATGACAAGCTTGAGCAATGTACATCTTTGATATTTGATTGCTATTGCTAATTTAGTATTTTGTTCATGTGTTTGTGCTTCCTGGAACTTCGGTATGCATACATTGCACAGATACCGTTTGTTGAAAGGCCTGCAAGAATGTTTCAGATTAAAAATTTTAGTTGAAAACAATGGAGTAGACTGAGCAGTCGTTTCATCTTGTCAAATTTAATTAGACAAAACTTAATGTTGATTGTGGAATCCAACCTACTGAAACAATAAATGCATGCTTTTGGACACTAGTTTTGTTCAGCTTGCAGTGAGACCAACAGTCTTACTTTTCTTGTGCTTATATGGCTTCATCAATATAGAGTTTTGTACTGCATTTGGAAACCACATGGAATGAGATGGATCAGATTTTGTTCTGCAATTTCGCAAGGCTTTCTTGCATGTTAAATTGAAATCAAAGATCACCCCCTAGAAAGTTTTGATACTGCTAATAAATTGAACTTCTTTCATGTTTATGAACTGCAATTTCGCAAGGCTTTGTCTGTTCTACTAATGCTACTAAATGTGCGACTACCACTACCATCATCATCAACTATGAGAACATGTTGGTGATGATTGATACCTTGATATAGCTCCAATTAAAAAAAAATTGAAGGGTTCTCAGTGCATTAATTTGTTGGGAGAATCACTTGTAATAATGATAGTAATACTACAGAAAATTATCGTTCTAGAAAGTCTGCATTTTACTTCAAATTTGAGTGTTGCAATTGTTGACCCACAGAGAGGATCAGGTATAACGAGGATAACTACAATGGATTGTGGCAATTTATTAGCACATTCAATCTTATTCATTGGTAGAAGTGTGTCATACTTTACACTTATAGTTATAAACGATTTCACCTGCAGATCAGGGGTTTGTTGTGTTGCATTCTAGAATCTTGAAATCAACTTAAATGATGAAAGGAGGTCGGAAGAATATGAAGAGAGCATCCATGGAAGAAATCCCAACCCTGCTCAAAGGCCAAAGCATAATGCAAGTTGTATCTCTTCGTGGTTCAAATCTTATTGAGGTTTGTGTTCTGTCTACATGCTGTGCATTCATTATCTAATTTTTTGTTCTTTTTTTTCTTCTTTGATTCTTCTTTCTCCTCAATTTCTTCTCTCCACTTTGAGCTGCTGGAAGGGCTCAGATTCTGTTAGAATCTTCTTTGTCCAACAAATGCTTACTATATTGGTTAATATGAATTGTTCAGCTAATGGCATATCCAACCCTTCCCCCCCCCTCTTTTTTTTTTTTATTTTTTATGTTCAAAGTTCAATGATAAAATGCTGGACCTTGTGTAGAAAATAATCATATTTGTTAAGGTGCCACCTTGGCATTGAAGTAGTTTTTTGGGCTCTAGCTTACTGTCACCTTAGTGCAAGATGCTACTTTAATTTTTATAAATCTTTTATCCCCTTTTTTTCATTTCTATTGGCATCAGAAATACACCCTGCAAAAAATAAAAAAAAACTTAAAAATAAGAATCTAATAAAAATAAGAATTCAAATTCTTAAATGGATAAAATGTGAGCTCCTCGATTGAAGAAAGGAACGGAGAATCTCAGTTGTGGTAGCAACTTTCTAGTTTCAAATGCTAGGGTTTCCTTCAATTTGAAATTTCCATGAATCTCACTGTAATTAAACATCATTGAGTACCAACAGAGATAAAAAATTGTTACCTTGATGCTTAAAATTTTATTTTCACTTTGGGTGATTTTAAACATCATTAGCACATGTTAAATAAGGTTTAATTGGAACGTAACTCCTTGTATATAGATCAGATTTAAGCAATCTTGGATTTGTTGGAAATGTGGCTTTGTGCTCTAATTAATAAAATGGTAACACCTAAAAATAAAATCATTTGACCAGATAAACTTGTTAGAGAACAACAACATTTCTCTAAATATGGAGCAGTTTGATTGCTTAAGCCAAGTTTATGTTTGATTGTTCCAAACATTCGGTGGCTTCTTCAGTTCTGCACTCTTCTTGGTGTATGTTGATTTTTTATGCTTGAGTTACTGAAATGTTGATTTTTGATGGTCTTAAGTATATATTCTAGCCTTTTAAATAGCACGTGGGTACCTTGTTGCCTAAGCACTTGTGCACCCCTCCACCACCCTGGATTATCTCAACAACTATGCAAATGGTCAACAATTCAAGATTAATTTAGGGAATACGATGGAGTCTATGGGCTGCACTTTGTTCTTATCTGACATATGAATTCTCATAACACTAATGCAGCACCAAATATTTTGAAGTAATTGCTATAAAGGGTGTACCCAGTCATGGAGCTTCCGCAATTGCAGGATTCAGGGAGCGTCATAAACTCATAATGTATGCAACTTTACCCCCCCCCCCCCCCGGTTTTGCAGAGAGATTGCTTATTGCCTCTGCTTTGCTTATGGTGATATTGCAGTAACCATATATTCATTAAAAATGAGGCCTATGAATAGATGATGATGAGAATTCCCAAATTAACGTGGTAATTCTTGCAGGAGGGTATTTTCATGAAGTCAACTGTAAACAGGTGTAAAATTTTGTGTCAAATCTTCCAAGCAAGCTGACAACAATTAGCAAGTGGACCATTCCCTTCTAAAACTGTTTGCATGTGAAATTTAAGTGGACTAGCCTTCTCTATTGAAAATGGTTGGCTTCTAGTATCTCCCTTGGGTTATAAGGAGAGGATATGTGTTCACGAAAAGAGTTCTTGGTTCAGCTTTTAGTAGTCAGTATTTGTGCTTGAGAGGTGGCCATAATAGTTTATTGAAGTCTTGAAAATATCAAGAAGGTAATTCCACCTCCCAATGACTCCCATACTACTTGGGCTTTGAGCTCCTAGCAAGCAAAGCCTCAGTTTCCTATTGAAATCTGCATGTGTCTTAAAGCCATACCCATTCCTTGGTTTGGCAGATTATGAGAAGTGAATTACGCCTTCAAAGGAGAGGTACTCAACAATTGCATCCCAAAATCTCACATGGTCTCTTTGCCTCTCATAACCTTAATTTAGAAGGGAATTTTGTCTTCAAAGGAGAGTTATTGCACCAAATGCCTCTCTATTTCACGTGGTCTTTTTGCTGGATAAACTTTGTTCCTCTGCCTGACTCATGATTCTTTAGGATTCCTTTTCATGCACTAAACTGTAATGAAGAATTTATCTTCCAATTCTATGGACAGACATTTAGCACTCGTATTTGGCTTTAATAACCCTTGGTGCATAGTTCTGATCCTTCTTTCTGCTTTCTCAATAGCCAAAGTGTTCTGTTTAGATTATGCAGGATCTATAATTGAAAAGAGTCACATGCTATATTCTGAGTTGTTGTGGCAGATCTACACCTACCAAATCATGGGAGCCTATTGGAATAGCCAGATGAAAAAGGGCTTCAACTTAAACTTGCATTTATGCTCTATGGTCTATACTAATAGCTCATGGAATATTCTGAGTTTTCTCAGATAAACCGTGTAGAAATGGATAGTGTCTCATGTAGAACAACATCAAAAGTTGAAAATTGTAATACATAGGTGTTGTGAGGGACACACCAATATGTTCTGGGCTTCCAGGTCAATTGCAGTCTGTAGAAACTGTTCCAAAAACTTCCTTTAATTTTTCTCTACTAGCAATCTGAATTCTTTAACACTTTAACCATAAAGTTAGGTGTCTTCACACTAAGTGTCTATGAGTCCTCCTGATGAACATGTATGAAGGCTACACATCACATGGGATTCTGGACATCAGAAGCTTCATAAGTTGGGTGGTGCATGAGAATGGATTAAAGATAGCTAAGGTTCACCTGACATGTGATTGAACAATGGCATAACAGAAAATATGAGAATATATGATATATATGTATATGTAATAATTACAAGGATAGCTCACTAATGTTACTTCTATTTATGAGTTCTTCATTTTGACCTTGGGGTCTCATACATACCATTTATAGTGCAGAATCAATTATAATTCTGTTTTAAGTATTTGTTGTTCATTAGTTTCTATTTCCTTTCTACAAGGATAACGAAGTGCTGTTTTTTCGCTCTATCAAGGTATGCTGTATTAGTGTAAGCCTCTTTGGAACTTTCTGGAGTCAGATCTCCTAGTGCTGTTAGTCACGGAGCCTCCATGCTACCTGGTTGTTTTTGCCTGAAGTGGGCAGTTAGCAAAATAGCCTTCACATCATCCTTGAAAACCATACATTTATCTCTATGAGAAGTAGTCCCAATGATAGAACACTCAGTTTATGATTTTGGTTAATTTAGTTTTCTTTTTCTCATAATTTAAACTTAAATATTCTATTTGTTTTAGTTTTATTTAGTTCAATTTTTCATTTTTGTGTCTCCAAAGGTAATGGATGCAGCAGGGCAGAAATCATTAGCATTGTTTCCAGCCAAATTTCAAAAGAGCATGTGGATTAGACGAGGTTTGTCTCTATCAAGCATATCATTTAAATTGCAATATGACCCAATTTACTCTGGCCTTCCTTAAGGTGCTGCAGAATGAGATTTCTTCTCGGCTGGCTCTGTTAGGCTCTGAGATTTTTGAAGTTGATGTGCTCAACAATTCATCCTAGTGCCAATGGATGACTAAATGATATTCTGTTTCTGCAGGGAGCTTTGTTGTGGTGGATGAAAGTGCGAAGGAGGCAGCCCTTGAATCAGGCAGCAAAGTTGCATGCCTGGTTGTGCAAGTTCTCTTTTACCAGCAAGTTTGTGCACTTCAAAAATCAACGGAGTGGTATGTCTTTTTATCCTTGTCTCTCAGTGTTACAGGCTTCAGTAGTTAAAAAAGTATGACTTAAGAAAGTAGTATATAATCAAACGACCTGATGAGCCATACTCTGCCAAGGAAGAGGGACGAAGACACTGAATGGATTCAGTTTTGTAGCTTGCTCGTCTCATATGTGGGAGCTTGGATATTAGCTATATATTTGAATGTGTCTGTTAAGAAACTGTCTATGCCATAAAACCCAGACCATTCTTTTACTCCCTCTCCCTGCCTCCACCCCCACCCGAAAAACAAAGAAGGAAAAAAACAGACCTTTCCACTTGATCTTTAAGACCGGAGCTCCATTGGAGTCTTCTCGTGCCTCAGCCTCTTAATTACAGGGTATGAGGTATTAATATGGAGAAATAACTAATTGAATTCTGTTTCATATCTATTATTTTTCTTCAACCATTCATTCATTGGGCTTTTTTGTGATTCTTAATATAGGCCAGAAATTTTCAGAGCAGCAGCAGTCACAGATGCTTCAAATACCTCTTTGCAAACACCAGGCTCCAATCCTGAGGAGGAACTGAATTCTAGTGACAGTGAAGGTCTTCCCCCACTGGAGGGTAATTTGAACAGAACCAAACCAATTGAAATGTGTTCAGACTCAGACTCAAATTCAGATGCGGATTCTTAAATTGTATAATGGGTCTGTGCAAGTCTGAGCTCCCTATTTGTTGGAAATTTTGAGGTGTATCGAGTTATTTTTATCAAATTATCTTAAAGTAGATTGATTGATATATTTTTTTATGTCTCCCATGGGTGAAGGTGAAGTGGGAGAGATACGAATATATTCTTTTATGATATCCTACAAAATAAGGAGAAAGAATCAAAGAAGAAAGAAAAGAGCAAGTTACATATTTACCCCTGGGTTTGTAAGTTATTATCTTTTCCGGTTCAAGTGATGACTCGGCATCTACTCTATTTTCAAAAGTCCCTCGGTAGTCCGTTTTTATCTTCAAGATTTCAGCTCTGATTTTTAAGAGAAAAATAAAAAGAGTTCTAGTTTAGTTTAGTTTAGTTTAGTTTTAATTTTTTTTTTTTTTTTTTTTTTTTTTTTTCATGCGTAAGTGTATCCTTTCCTAAAAATAAATTTGTAGACTCTTTGGGGCGAAAGTTTTGCCAGTGCCTATTTCCCAAGGAGAGAAAGGGGCATCATCAAGTGATGAGACAGATTGGCATATATGCATGTTCAGGTTGAGCTATAACAAGTTCAGGTCTTAGTACAAGCCTATCTGAAAACAGGTAGAGGATGCATACATGTAGAATTCCCCAAGCCCAAGTCAATTCAGGAGGTGGGTTTTGTTGATATATGCTTGATGTCTTCGTTGATGAAGCTGAAATTTAATTGATTTTTTCTCGTAAAGAACCGGAGAACAGTCCTTTGAGTTGCTCTACGAAGCAAACCGGGAAATTCCAAAAGTGTGTGGCTTTCGACTTCCCCTGTTTTATTCCTGTTTTTTCAATCTTAAGGAGTGTGGCATCGCATAGTTCTGTCTGAAAGCCAATTACATGTACACTGACCTAAGAACACCCACTAGATTTGGCATTCCGAGGCTGGAATGCCAGTATATGGGGGTTTGTAGATCCAGTTTGGAAGGTGCCAAATCAAATCTTCTGTAGAATATAGGGTGCATTAACAGAATTTAGAAACCCACAGAAGAACAGGGTAGCTCTTCCTATTTCATATATTTTTGTACATCCTGCAATTCGGTTACCATTACAAGAAACTCTTAACAGCAAAGAGAGCAGACGAGAAGTAGATTAGAACAATGAGCCACGGAATCACTTGTCACCAGAATTTCACGGATAAAGAAGTTAAACGAAAAATTTTAAGATCAGAACTTCAGAACCATACGCATATACTTGCATCATACTTGCTACAAAATACATAATTTGTGAAAAAGGAAAATACGGCATGCATCATATTTGCAACATAATTTGTGAAATGCTTTAATTACACAGCGAAAAAGGAAAAATACAGCATAGTAAAATTAGGTAATTTTCCTCTTTGATAACTGGTGTTTTTTGACCAACCTGATATCCAAACTATGTTAGCATTACTATCTACAAAGAGCACATCCAACAATTTTTATCAAGGAGTTAATGCAGTCCTTGATTCTTTTGATTCTTTGTTAGAGGAAGCTTTGACTGACCTGGAAGTCTTCTTAACTGGAACTTAAAGTTAGTACTCCCAAAATCTCCTGTTTCCAGCCAATAATTCTCCACCAAGTAGAGCCCACCATAGACAAAATACCGAACAGGCATTCCTCGAGCATTGGTAGAATCAGAGTCTCGCAGTTCTTTGGATCCAAATATAACCCTTACAACATTCTTTTCCTTCAGACTGTTCTTAAGTGCAAGGTTACCACGCTTGAGCATTTGATGCTTGGGTAGTTTATCACCTTTGGTTGGCTTGCCTCCTTGACCACTATAAAACAAGACATCACCATACATGTCATTGTCATAAACCCCAGATGCAACAATACTTGTGGCAATGATTTTTCCATCTTTCTTTAAGTAATCTATCCCAGACTCCAAAGGGCGATGGAGGCCAACAACTGAGAGCTCCACCCGGTATTGAAATCTATCACCAACTTCAACCCCAGGGACGGAACCCAAGATTGATATGTCAAGGCTGAACCATAGATTTGTTTTCTTTAGACTCTCATATGCTAGCAGGTCAATCCGATTGCTCAAATTTCCTCGTTCCTTCAACTTTTCTTTCTCTTTCATCAACAAATTCCTAAACATCTTAAGAGCCTCAATAGCTCTGTCATGTGAAACAACTTTTTTGCAGCCACTAATTACATTTTCATCATTGCGCCTGATAGCAAGCTGAGCTGGATCTAGGTAAGCAACCTTTCCTTTAGGTGGTGCTTTAATCTTTGTAGTTAATCTTCCCAAATTTTCTATTTTATGTTTCTTTTCATTTAAAGGAGATACAGAGCTTCCCACCGGCATGAAGTTATGATTCTCTGTAGCATGTTTGGCTTCATTCCTCACTCTTTTTTCAGAAGGCCCGCGTTCCAGAATTCTTCTTTCAATGTCAGTGCTACAGCTTTTTCCAGAAGAAACAAATCTCAGGTACTTGTGTGTGCTGATAAGTTGAATATTCCTTCCACAACCTGGAGGGAATGCTCTGGTGGAAAAGTTTTCCCTAGGGGTGAAAACTTGATCTGAAGGAGCTGGATCCCTTGGTGAAGGCAGTACCATAAAAGTCTTGGTTTGAGGTTCCAAGCTTGTGGACATTCCGCCTAGCTCAATCCACTCCGAATCCTTCTATGACACTTTCCCGTGACCCGACGTTACTAATGCCTCTTCTGCAACTGAAAGTTCTCAATAACTTAATAGTGTCTGTTGGGATTTCTGATAATTCGATTGATACACAAGGAATACATTATATTCCAATAGCAACTGTCTAGATACCACAGCACTAGACCTACCATCATTATACAACCCAATCCACGACACTAAGGTGACTCCTCAGCTTTTCAACTTCCAATTCCAAGAGATGATTTAGGATTAGAGAAAAAGACCAACCAGTAGAACAGTATAAGAAGAGAAACTTCTGCAGCACAACTTGACAAACATCGCAAGAGAAAACATAACAAAGTATATTCCCAAAATCACTATAATACAGTTAATAGGTCACCAAAATGACACTCCTCAAATGACATTCCCAAAGCTTACCATGTATTGATGCTACTTCCAAATCAACCCCAATTTGCCTGTTCTTTATCTTATCCTATCGAGTTTTACAACACATCTATCTTCCTTCATTTGCTACTCCTTGCTGTCTCTCCCAATCCTATCAGCCAGCAATGTTGCCTATCTGGTTTAACTACTAGACAATACTGTATATGTTTCATGCACAATTCCAAAACCTAATCAACTATATCAAAGGTAAAAGTCCCATGTCCTTAAGATGATACATTAGCCACCTAATTCACCACAATTCATTAATTAGATCAAGGATAAAATACCAGTTGGAAGGGCCAGGTTGGGCTGGGCCAAGGCCTCAACCGTAGCCCCACCCATCCATGACCCAGGGTTTGCATTTATCAACCCTAACCCACCCTCAATGTCGAAAACCAGCCCAAACCCTGTTCTTAAAGGTAAAGATGGTAAAACATAAACACTAGGTAAAATTATAGTAAGTGACATATATAATAATTATATTCATCTATTTTTCATATACATCTAACACTCAGTGAATATCAGAATGGAGAAACATGTAAGAGTTTCATTTTAACTTCATATTCTTTAGCAATGTTCTCAATGCAAATAGACATCTTGTTAATCATCATATTACTGTCATTGTGACGTTGCACTTTCCTGTTTTGAGCAATTTATTAATAAATGATTTCAGGATACGTCATTTAAACTCCACCATCTTACCTAAGGGTTCAGGGACATTTATATTTTGAGGTAGTTAATTGGAACATGGCTTATGGTGGTTGAATAGCCCTAAAGAGATTTAGAGTAATGGGGCATGAGGAAGGATAGGGCAGGTTCTTGAGATGTGGGATGAAAAATTATTGGAACAGGGTGAAAGTTGGAGAGGACTTATGTAATGATAAGAAACTTAGGGTTAGGAAATGTGAAGGTTTGAAGAAGAATTGGGAATGGGGATAATTTGTTGAGCATCAAGCTGAACGAGGAAATAAGAGAAAAGAAGACAATAAGAAATCACATAAGAAGAAAGAGAAGGGAGGAAGTTTATTGTACCTCACTGGGTAACAACAAATAGAATGCAAAAAGTATTTTTCAGTTTATTTATATATATATATATATAATCACTCTAGAAGACTCAATAAACTAAATAAAATCAAAACAAAATTGTATATAACTAAAGTAATCTAATCTAACTCAAAGACTCTCTATGGCACATTTATATTTATGTTTATGACCTATTTATGAATAATCAATTATGGCAATAGGTTTATGTATAATAAACAATCATTTGGCTACTATTAGATATAATATATCGTATAACAAGAAATGGGATTGGCAATCACCCACTTTTCAATTAAAACCTTTAATTAGTTAAAGAAAATGACGACGAATATACAACTGAGAAAGAAGAAGGAATTCATGGAAGAAGAAATAAGATGAAATTTAAGATTCAATTTATTTTAGGGGCAACATTGTAAAGTCAAAAGCGAGTAAGAGTAATATAGGACTTATGAAATTATCTAAAACAGAATTTGCTAACAAAGTGTAGCATTGTGAAAATTTAAAAGACATTTGATTTTGGTTCAGGCTTATTGCAAATTATCTTTTTTTTTTTTTTATTGAGAAATACATTATGCATGCTCGAGGATAATAAATAATCATACAAAATCTGCATGGATAATCAAAATGCTTATGGCTATTGTCTCTAGTTATTTTATATATTTATTTATATTTTAACAAAATGATTTTCAATTTATATTTTTTTAAGAATAAGTTTGATTTGCAATTAATTCTTTCCCAAATTTTTATTTATAATTTCATAAAAAAATGAACTAAATTATGCTATTTATTCTTAATGAGTTGAATGATTATCCAAATCCTTTAATCACAAAATCTCAAATATTTCAATATACATACTAGGTAGTTCTTGACATGTTCTTTTTATTCTCATCTTTAATTTTAAAGTATTGTTATATTAGAATTAGCTGAATAAAGTTACAATTTTGCAGTTATGGAGTGAAGTTGTATTTGAACATTGTGGTATTATGTTAATTTGATAAGAGGACTTATCCATCCTAGTTTTGCCACTCATCCATCTTAGCATCCTCATTTTTGCTACCTGAATATCAACTTAGTCAACCAAACTAGTCCATGGGTTCTTAAGCTCTTCCATACTTCAATTGGGATTTCCGATCACAGACCCGGCACTTCCCCCCTATTTTAATTCCTTGGGAATCTCTCCTCTAAATCACCTCATTTACTAGCTTCCTTTCTAACAATCCTCAAACTTATTGTAAATTCAACGTATCGATAAGTTTGAACATTAGTGCCTTGTTTAAAGCCTTTACAGTCTGATTCTAATTGGATAATCCCCATAAGTGTTTCAATCACCTATCTCCGAATGCTCATTTAGTAAACTAGAGAAATAGGTTTCCCATCTTTTTTCTAAGTAAAAAAAAAATGGGGGGTTTTTTTTAAATTTTTTTCTCTTTTTTTCGTTTGGGGGGGGGGCCTTTTCTTAATGTCCTCCTCACAAACTAATACTTTACCATCTCCAATTTAATACATCTAACATGGTCAAGATCTCTACTCTTTCTATCCCTCCTCTTAGCTATCTTATAAATAGATTTTTCCCCTTCCTTCATGCCCAACTTATTGTATAACTCTTCATACTTCTTTTCCCTTGCTTTTCCCGCAATTTTCTTAGCTTCATTTCTATCCAACCTATACCTTTGAAGATCCTCAACATCCTTAGTTCTTTCCCATGTCTTAAAACTAGTTTTTTTATTCCTAATGGCAGCTTGAACCTCACTATCCCACCACCACATCTCTCTATAAAAATGGAGCTTCCCTTTTAATTCACCTAGGATTAGCTACCTTCTTAATACACATAGCCATCTCATTCCACATTGCATTGGTATTCCCTATAAAATCTCATTTTCTTTGTTTGCCTACTTCATTAACGAAGGATTTTGAGCACTCTCCTTTCAAATTCCACCATCTTATTTTGGGATAGTTTACCTTGGACCTTTATGTGTTCTTGGGACTAAGCACATATCCAAGACCACAAGTTTATGTTGTGCAGTTAAGCTTTCCACCGGTATCACCTTGCAATCCTTGCATAACAATCTATCAATCCTTCTAGTTAGGAATAAATCAATTTGGCTTCTATGTTGTCCACTTTTGAAGGTAATTAAATGTTCATCTCTCTTTTTTAAGTAAATATTTATAATAGATAGATCAAAAGCAGTAGCAAACTCTAAAATTGAAATCCCCTCCTCATTCCTTTCTCCAAACCCATATCCTCCCATGTTCAATCTCATGTCCTCTTTGATCTTTTCCAATATGTCCATTTAAATCACTTCCTATGATAATCTTTTCTCCTTGACGAATTCCTTGCATTAATCCATCCATATTTTTCCAAAATTCTAGCTTTAGACTTTCATCTAATCCTACTTGAGGTGCATATGCACAAATTATATTTACCAACTCTTTCTCCATTACAAGCTTGATAGCAATAATTCTGCACATGTCTATTAATGGTACCCACAGAAACATAAATAAACAGTTTATGACAAGAAATCATAAATTTAAACTATACCAAAGAGAGCTTAAATTAAATGTCCGTTGATTGGCTTATAAATTAGACCCATTACATTAATAAATTCAAAAATAAGAAGCTTCTCTACTATATGGTAACTTTCTTGTTTCTTCCTCTTTTCTTTTTCTTTTTTTCTTTTTTTAACAAACACAATCCAAATCATGTGTGTAATCTGGTCTGTTTTTTGATCCAGCACTTTGGACAGTTTTAAGCACACTTTGAGAATGTTTCTAACAAAAAAAAAGTGCTTCTCTTGAAAAGGCAAAAGGCATTCTTGTATTTTTCACATAAAAACATAACCTCCAATTTTGAAACCCTAAAATCTTAAAGCTTTTCCTTGTATCATATTGGGTTTGGGTGTCTTGTTTCTACAAGTCTAATAGTTTGGTTGTATTTATAATCATAACGGTTTTTGGTCAATTAGTTCTACAGGGGTTAAATTGTAACTATACGGTGATTAGGGATTTAGTTTCCCCATAAATAGTCTCTATGAGATAACCCAAGAATAATAAGGGCAAGCAAAGGATAGCATTTAGTAAGGTGTGAGAGTGACAAAGGTTTTCAGGAAATAGTACAATCCCTTTCTCTTAGATCGTCGTAGGCAATATTGACAAACCATGTGTAAGGATCTGTTTGATAACTCAGCAAGTGTTTTTACTTCAGGAAACACCTGAAGCAATTTTAAGTGTTTCCGAAAATGGAAAAACTTTTTTAGGGGCTTGATAAAACTTGCTTATGAAAGTAGGAATAATACCAATAGGCTTTGATAGAATCTATTTCTTGAAACAAATTTGAAAATTGAACCAAATTTTATGAAATTTGTCATCATATGTTTAAAGTGCCAAATTCAAAAAATAATCCTTCTAAAATTGTTTCACTTAAACCCATCCCACACCAAATTTTTTGCTTTGAGAAATATACTCACAAATCAAAGTGTTTCTCGAAGCAAACAATTTCACAAATTTCAATTTATGTTGCAAAAATCATGCAAAATAAAATGGTTTTAACAAACAGTTTTGGAGGAACCGAAACTGTTTTTCGACAACTTGTCAAACATGTCTTAAATTCCTCGCAATCGTTAATGTGTTTTGCTTGTGTTTTTCTTCATGGTTATGTATCCGTTCACAACATCTCCTTCATGTAACAAAGGATTTCAGCACCCAAAAAAAATGAAAATTCATAAAAACAAGAAAATTTGTTTCTTACCCAAAAGGATCGAAGCCCAATTGACCACATTCTTTACTGCATCACACTTAATTTAAACTTTCTTACAGTTTGGCATTTTAACCAAGCTCTTCCATACATCCTCTTTTCAGATGTATGTTCATTATGGATAAAACATAATCATAAGTCGCATAAAATCTAAAACTAAAGTCCTCTTTTCTATCCTTTCTCCAAGCTGTCCTCAATGAACTTTTGTAATTTTTTCCTGGGTAAAAATCTTTCATAACTTCTAACAACTCTCGCAACATGTTTGCATTCCACAATTTTCATCCCATCTTAAATGGAAAACTAATTATATTGGTAACTATTTCTCCCAAACAAACTCGACGGATACTTAAGAACAATTCTTCCAACTTCCACCCCAACATTTTTTCACATCTGTATCTTCCCACCCCTTTTGTATTACTTTTATCTCAACCCCAGTATTCCAAAGTTTATTCTCATCTATCTAAAAATCCTAAGCTTTTTACCCCTCAGCCTAGTCTTTTTAAACAAGTGATGTTAGCTCTTATCCTTATTACCTTATCAAGCCACGTTCACACTTCACAACATTTCAAAGTTTATTCTCATCGGATCTCCCCCCCTCTTTTAATGACCTCAACTCACAACTCAAAGATCTCATGGAGCTAGTCTCGCTTTTTACCCTTCCGCCTAGTCTTCTGATACAAGCTATGTTAGTCCTTATCCTTATTACCAATATCGGTGGCAGATTCTTTCCTGTTACGGGTAGAAAGTAACCGCAAAGATATAATAGTTCAAGTAATGTTGAACACAAACCATCTTCTGTTCAACATTGTAACTGCTTTGCAAGGAAAAGAAACCTCAGCCTCATAGTAGACTGTGAAAAGCAGATTCAACCATTAATACATGAGAAATCATAACTCTGAAGTTATTCTCAAAAATGAGCATGTTTATTCAAACAAATGCTAAGAAAATAGCTTCATGGACACTATAAACGAAGAACAAAAAATTTGCGAGATCTGCTGCAACTTACTTACTGTGCTTGCTAATAGCAGATGTTAGAAGACTTGATTCACCAAGTACCGCTACAGTTCTATAGACGAACCTGGACGACATAGGGCGTTGCAATGGTGGTCGGTGATGGGAGGGAAAGTGTCTGTTACTTCCCACTTCCAACTATGAGGAACTGCGAACAGAGAACAGAGAGAATAGTGAGAGCGAATCAGAAGAACTGGGAGAACCGACAAGGTCTTTAAGAGGCCAAACGTCTCAACTCTGAAGCGATGGGAACTTTGGCGGAACGCGTGCTACTAAATGCGTTAATCATTTTATGCCACGTAGGAAAACAGATAATGACAGTGTGGAGCCCACCACAAATATTCTAGCAATGACCGTTTTATTTCCTGGGTTGTCTTGGCGATTTAAAGTGAAAAAGGAAGACGAGAAAACGCCGTTCGTCGTTTCAAATTCAAATAATTTCTATTCAAATTCAAATAATTTCTATTTCAACCGGAAAGGAAAAAAATTACATTATTAGTTGCTTTTAGATTTTATCTTACAAAAATAGTTACTCAATGTTTCATTTTATAAAATTCATTAAACCTGAGTTTGTATTTATAAAACTAATTAAAATATAAATTTTCACCTCTTTGGACATTTTTACCCTTAAATTTGATCATACCGATATAGGGGTGAAAATGTCCAAAGAGTGTGAAAAAATAATTATTTCATTTCAAATTTTTATATTAATGCAGCAAAGAGGTCCTAAGAACACCAAAAACAAGCTCAACAATAAAATTTGAATTATCATAAAATAAATTAAAATTATTTAAGAATACTTTATGATTACCTAGTGTCGGAAGTATAAGGTCTCCTCAAGATAATAACTTTTTCACACTTTGAGCAATAGATAGATTCATTCTCTTGAA